>NC_072010.1:107528977-107854341 GCF_027791375.1 Indicator indicator | reverse complement strand
TGCAAGCGTCCTGGGATGGTGTAGACTCTCATTACATTTTCTGTACTAAACTCCATTTCTTGAATAATCTGTGTCTCCTGGGAAATTATTCATTTCCACTTAAGAAGAAAAGGCATGTGCTCAACCTGAAATAGTCATCCAATCTCTTAGGAGAGGGAGCACTGTATGCTGAACAAGTGGTAAATGATGATCTGGAAAAAGATGAGGTTTGGGCAGAATTTGGGTGAAATTCCACCTTTGCTGAAATCTCAGTAAATCTCTCATGAGTCCTAATGGAGTATGAGTACTGTAGCTAAGGCACTGAAGTATCTCAGTAGTGGTTCGTTTTTCTACTATGGTGTTTTTGAGAACTTCATTGCAAAATTGTCTGATGAATTATTGGGATAAAATTTGACATGAACAATGTATTATTTTTCTAAAATAGTGGGATGGTCTAGTTGAATCAGTGATCCTATTTAGCTCCTCAGCAGTTTAACAGCTTCCCATTAAGCATTCTTCTGTCACCTCCTTTATTAATGTCAACAGTTCAGATTGTATGCAGCAGTTAGGCACAGGAATTATTTATCACAAATAGAAAAACTCATTGTGCATTTTCAAACATCACCCTTTTCTGACAAACTGAAAGCTTTCTTATCTTCTGTGGGAAAAGAGAACACCTAGAGTAACAAGTAGCCTGGTCAGGTCACTACTTTTTGTAGTGGAAACTGAGGCTTGAGAGCCTGTTCTAGTGTTCTCTTAAATCCAGGGTAACCTAAGATACTTGGTGACTGCTGGATGAGGCTGCCTTTCTCTGAAGACATCTGCTTTAGGCATGCCTCATTGTTCATTTGATCAGGGTACCTATATCATGTCTTCATGACTTTTTAAATCCATCAGTCTGTGACTATAAGTCTGTGTTAGTGTGTGAATGGTGGTGGCTCTAGATGGATGAAAAAACCACATCTTCTAGGCTGCCCTGTAGCACTTACAGCATGGTGATTTTGACCAGCACTGCTCTCCAAGACAGTTTCTGTGAAAGGCATAGAGAAATCCTAAACCAAAGACTCAAACTCCACAGTGACAGTTTGACAGATATATAGCTAAAAATTTCAACACAACGGATACTTTTCTAAGTATTAACTCACAGGCAGAACTGATATCCTGGTGTATGTGAAGGGACACAGACAGACTTGCTTTCAGGGGAAATAGCAAGATGAGCTACTGGTCATGATATAAAACTCATAATGTTAACAATATGAATCAGAAGCAACCAAAAATACCTGTACTGTAGAAAGAAATTGTTCATTTAGTAGGATTACTTAGTAAGAACCAGTAAGCATGACCCTTACACCAAGTGAACTAAAGTTTCACTTACATGGGGAACTTCAATTTACCTTAAGAACAAGAATGATACCCAGGCAGTGGACACGAAACAAGTTAGAGGTTGAAATATCCTGCTTCATGTATTTGTGAAAATAGCAGCCATTCTTGTGACTCAGGTTTGAACAGAGTGAAAACCACCATAGTCCACAGAAACCATTTTAATCCTTTCCTATTATGCCTGCTAGTCTCATCATCTCTGGAATCTGAAATGCTGACAAAAGCCACTGAATTTCTGCCAGGCTGGTGACTCCATTTGCCATGGCTAGGACCTCCTTGGGAAATGTTACCCTACAGTGTGAACTAAGAGCCTAGCTCCATAGCTAGGGACTTGTAAAATACTTCTAATCTCTGTAAATGTGTAGCAGCCTTTGAACAGTACATTTGTTTCCTCATCATGATGAGTGTGTGAAAGCAGATAAATGCTTAGGAAGGAAGGACCATCATGGAGCAGCAGGCATTGGACTGCTCTCCATGGTAATCTTATGCAAGCCAGGCTGGGCCCTCTTCCCACAGGGCACAGCCCTATGTAGGGCCAGGACACTGACAGTGACAAGTACCAAATCCCCAAAGCACATTGGATATGAACCCTTTCCTTGGTGGTATTCACAAGGACAAGCCAGGTAGTGGCACTTGGCCACAGGACACTTGGTAAACCCAGATAAACCCTGCTCAGGCCAGCCTAGCCCCTGAGACCTGACACAGCTCAGTGCCTGCTCCTACAGTGGCAGCTACACTCTCACTGGACTATAAGAGTCTCCTTTACAGAAATTTCCAGCATTGAGATTTTATACCTTCATTTAAGAGAAAACATTTACAATGTGTGAGAGCAAGGAACCTGTGACTGCACTGGATGTAATGAGTCACCTTCCTGGAAGCATAATAACAAACAAAGCTTTAATTCCAGGAATTCTGGCCCTTTACAATGTGACAATCCAATTTACTGCATTAACAAGTTTTTAAATTGATATTCTAACGTTCAGTAATGGATGAAATGGATACTTCTGGTACTGCGAGAATCAGAAAGGAAAACTTAAAAATTCAAGTGAAGGATTGTGTAGAGAAGAGAAGAAAGTTAATCAGCTTCTAGGAGAGTATGGGAAGACTCAAATATTTATAGAATTTATGCAAATACAAGTCCATAAGCTTTTAGGAAGAAACCATTGTGATTTATTATTTTCTATTAATTATGCTGCTCTGTAGCAGTACCTTAGGACATAGCAGATCACAAATCAATTTGTGTGTCAGAGGTGTTCCTGGTTATTGTTAGATTTGTCTCTTTATTGTTAAAGGCATTTGAAATGTAGTTTGAAATAAGAGTACAGGCAAGTGGATGTTTTGCCTAATAAGGTCATTAATAAGGACCTAAGTTTATAAAGACAATTACATGTGTTTCATGAGATTATTCTATCCTAATTTTAAGAGTGAAAGGAGGTTGTAGAGCTTAACCTGACTAGAAGCTAGTTATAGTTAAAAACCATAGGATTAGTAGGCAATTATTCTGAATTCAGTTTTATGTATCACAGCTTTTGAAGAGAGAAACATAACTCAGTAGGTTATGATAAATAAACTACAAAGAACAGAAAAGCTTAATGAAAAACAGTCACAACCAGGCCTGATTCTCTGATTGGTAGCACCTATCCCCAGTTACAACATGTGTCATAAGAATGTGCTTAATAAACTTACACAAAATGAATCACTGTACTTGAGATGACTAAGACAATGAAAGATAGCAGAGATTATAGTAATATTAATTTAAGTGTTTAAAAGGTAGCAAGACAAATTTTAAATATACATGATGATACTTTGGCAAAGAGAAGAAAATTCCCTGATCTGAAATAAGTCTGGTGTACAGCCTATATCAATACTGATAGAGATTAGCTTAACAGAACTGTAATTATACGCTGAGATAGTAACTCATTGATTCTGTTTCATTTTCCATTTTGACACAGCATTAGTTTAAATGGGACAATGGTAAACTAATTATATAATCCCTGAGACTTTTCCACATTTTAGAATTAATCTCTCATGTATGGCTTTCTTTGATTTAACTGTCCATTAGAACTAATCAGAAAGGAAACAGGGATACATCTGGACTCAGTTGATATTGCTGTTTGACTGATAGAACAAGAGATTGAAGGAATTTTGTTTATATCTAAAACCTACTGCTAGAAGAACCTGTGGATACTAGTGCTTACAAGTTCACCTGATTGTTCCTAGGCCTGGAAACAAACATCTGGATTGCAAAATCCCTTTGGGTTACCCAACAAGAGTTGGTGCCAAGGAGTTGCAAAGACAACAAAAAGGACAGATGCAAACAGGGTTTAAAGAAAAAGCACGGAAAACTTTGGGTTTGTTTACCTTCTTTTGTTTTCTTGTGTTTATATTTGGGGCTAATTACTGCTGTGACAAAGGGTTTGAATTAAGAAAAAATACTTTAATTAAACTGTGAAAAGACTAGTCATTTGTGTCTTCACTCTCAGTTTCTTTAGCAGAAGAATGGGGTATATAATTAATAACTGGAAAAAGTTATGTTAAGAGATAGAAAAACTTCAGTGCTGGCCACACTTACTGCTTTTGAAGAACAGGACCTATTATCCTAACAGGATAGCTGTCAAAAATTCACATTAGTTCGTTAAAAGCAACCAAATAGTAGTAATGTCTAATTCTTTGTGTTTCTACTTATGCTGCTACTTCATCATCTGAGTCCTGTCTTCTGCTGCTGCTGCAATTGCTCTGACTTCTGCATGAAATAACCATATGAGACATGTTAAATGCACTTGGAAGACATACTCAAAATTCTTCCCTTTCCTGGTCTGTTGGCCTGCTTTTTAGCAGTTATATTGCTGTCACAGTTCCCTAGTCCCAACCTACTCATCTGAGAAAACCACAACACCCCTCCCCCACAACACCCCTCTACGCTCCAAACCCCTTCCCCAACAGTACAAGAAAGTTGTTTCCCCTTCTCGTTTCTGAATAAAACACACTCTGGAGTGTAAGTAGTTAATATGTGTTGTACCTTTTCTTTCTTCAGGCCTTGGATCTTTATCATTTGATGGAGTCTTCCACAGAAGGTAAGTAAACAAGAACTTGCTTCAACTATTTCTTGAGACTGTGACTGGGGTTTATTAAGATAGTGGTACTTCAGATTAGTCAGTGTTAGACTAATGATTGAACTCAGTGATCTTAATGATTTTTTCCAATCTAGGCAATTCTGTGATTTTGTGATAGTAAAGACAGTGAGCGGTATTCCGTGCTTTTCATTTGCCCTGATGTAGATACAATAGTGCCTAAGGAAATACATTTCTTTACTATAACTGTGATAACAGAGAAGCAAAAGAATCTTCTATTCTGTAGGGGGGGTTTGATCTTGTTTTGTTAAGTTTTTTTATTTTTTGTTTTTAATAATAATTAGCAAACTAAGGCATCGACTTTTTGTTTTGTTCAAATAACGGCTGGAAGTGTTTTTCAAATGTGATATGAAAAAACTCAGTCTGATGTAGCCCTCTGTAGGATTTTTCTTATTTATACTATAGAAGTTATTGTCTTTATAAATACTTACAGTTCAACCTTTTAAATCTACTTACCTTTGGACAATGGGATTATAGAAGCAATTGAGTAAATTCATATACAATGAAAGTGAAAGCAGCTCAGATGTAATGATTGGATCTTTGCATTTGATTGCAGTGTGTTTCAGACCGTAAATAGGCTAATTCTGTCTATGTTTTTTTCTAAAAGCAACTATATTGGTTTTCAGATTTTCAATATAGCTTAAATCTTGCAGTATGTCTATGGTCAAATAAAATTCTTTAAAAAGTAGACCAACACATCATGTGAAAATCTGACACTTACTGTTAAACAATAGCTGTGTTAATCTCTGCAGGATAATGTACACTAACAGACTGATATTTTTTGGAACATAGCTGTTAGCTTTCATCATTTTCACAGCATCTCTACTTCTCAGAGGTAATCTCTACATGCCTATAGAAAGTGCTGCATGTAAGACATCTATAACATATCTTTATTTCTTGGCATGCTGAATTCCTTAAGCTGTGTAAAAATGGAATAAGGGAGTCTTAGAAATCTGATGGGAGGTAATTTATGGGCCTGTCATTTCTGAGTTAGCATAAGACATATACAATGTGCCTTAAACATTCCCCCAGCCTTGAGCCTGCCTACTACTATGTCTCTCAGGTTTTATTTATTTATTTACTTTAAATACATCCCAAATTGTGTGTCATTTACTGACAGGTGTTCTGGCAGCTGGATTGAAAGGTATGTTAGTCTAAAGCACTGCATGGCACAAAGTAGTTTATGTACACGTGACTCAAATTCTATCTTTATACTCTGTGATTTATGGAAGATACACTTTTTTTGCTGAAAAATCTGAGTCCTTTTAAGTCTTAAAGTGTTATGTCAAGAAGTAAAGTACAGCTATTTCTTTTATGTACATAAGTAGATTGTTCTCATGAGATACAGGGAATCTGCTTCATGACTGAAAGTGTCAGTGTGCTGTGCTTTATGACAATTTTGGACGGAGGGAGGAGAAAGACATGGGTAGTATTAGTTTTTTAATATCTCTCTTAATGATCTCTGCTCATTTTGCTTACTGATTTCCTCAGGGCTAACTTTGTACTCCTTAGAGATACACTTGCAGGAATCCCATGGACTAAGACTCTGGAGGGTAAAGGAGCCCAAGAAAGTTGGACAATTTTTAAATGCCACTTCCTCCAAGCCCAAGATAGGTGTGTTCCCTTGAGTGAAAAATGGGGTAGGTGTGCCAAGAGACCTGCATGGAGGAGCAAAGAGCTTCTGAAGGAAAGCTCATGGAAGAAAGATATTTCCAGTTCATAATAGAAGGAACTTGACACATGGAAAAACTATAGAGTAGTTACTAGGGCATGTAGGAAGGCAACAAGAAAGGCCAAAGCTGTCTTGGAACTAAATTGGCAAAGGAAGTAAAAGAGAAGAAGAGCCTCTTCATATATATCAGTAGGATAAGGAAGAATAGGGAAGGCATGACTCCACTGCTGAACAAGGAGGCAGCCCTGATAACTGAGGATGCAGAGAAGGCAGAGTTGCTGAATGCCTTCTTTGCTTCAGTCTTTACTCCTAAGTCTGAACTCCCCTATGAAGTCCAGACCCTGGATGAAGGAGAAGGAGGCTGGAGGAGGAAGAACCTTCCACTAGTTAATGAAGACTGGGCTAGGGATCAGTTACATAAACTGAATATTCATAAGTCCATAGGGCCTGATGAGATGTACCCAGGAGTGTTGAGAGAGCTGGCTCATGTTGTCACTCTACCATTCTCCATCATTTTTGCAAAATCCTGGCAGACAGAGAGGTGCCTGAGGACTGAAGGAAAGCCCAGGTCACTCCAGTCTTCAAAAAGGGCAAGAAAGAGGATCCTGCAAACTACAGACCAGTGAGCCTCTCCTCCATCCCTGGAAAAATGATGGAGCAGCTCATTCTGGAGGTCATCTCTAGTCTAGGAAGAGACAATGATGATCAGGAGCAGTCAGCATGGATTTACCAAGGGGAAATCATGCTTGACTAACCTGATAGCCTTCTATGATGTTGTAACAGAATGGGTAGATGCAGGGAGACCAGTGGATGTAGTCTGCCTTGACCTTAGTAAGGCTTTTGACACTGTCTCTCATAACATCCTCATGAGTAAGCTCAGGAAGTGTGGGATAGAAGAACAGACAGTGAGATAGATAAGGAACTGGTTACACAATAGAGTCCAAAGAGTGGTGGTGCCAGGTCCAGCTGGAGAGCTGTAACTAGTGGAGTCCCTCAGGGATCAGTGCTGGGTCCAGTCTTGTTCAGCATCTTTATCAATGACATTGATGAAGGGACAGAGTGTCTGCTCAGCAAGTTTGCTGATGGTACCAAACTGGGAGGCTTGGTTCATATGCCTGAAAGCTGTGCAGCCATTCAGTGAGACCTGGACAGACTGGAGAGCTGGGCAGAGAGGAACCTAAGGAGATTCAACAAGGATAAGTGCAGAGTCCTGCATCTGGGACGGAATAATAAACTGCACCAGTACAGGTTAGGAGGTGATCTGCTGGAGAGCAGCCCTGTGGAAAAGGACCTGGAAGTCCTGGTGGATAACAAGTTATCCATGGGACAGCAATGTGCCCTTGTGGCCAAGAAGGCCAATGGTGTCCTGGGATGCATTAAGAGGAGTGTGATCAGCAGATTCAGGGAGGTTCTCCTCCCCCTTTACTCTGCCCTGGTGAGATTTCACCTGGAATATTGCGTCCATTTTTGGACTCCCCAGTTCAAGAGGGACAAGGATCTTCTGGATAGAGTCCAATGGAGAGCTACTGGCATGATTAACGGAATAGAGTACGTGCCCTGTGAAGAGAGGCTGAGAGCCCTGGGGCTTTTTAGTCTGGAGAAGAGAAGACTGAGAGGGGATTTAATAAATATTTATAAATATCTGAGGGCCGAGTGTCAGGAGGGAGAGGACAGGCTCTTCTCCATTACACCCTGTGATGGGACAAGGGGTAATGGATATAAACTACAACACAGGAGGTTCCACCTCAACATGAGGAGGAACTTCTTCACTGTGAGGGTCACAGAGCACTGGAACAGGCTTCCCAGAGAGGTTGTGGAGTCTCCTCTGGAGACTTTCAAGACCCATCTGGATGCGTTCCTGTGTGACTTGTGCTAGATTCTATGGTCCTGCTCTGGCAGGGGGGTTGGTCTCGATGATCTTCGAAGGTCCCTTCCAATCTCTAACATCCTGTGATCCCATGCTATATATACATATATATATATATATATATATATATATGTAATTTATTTAGCTGATTTAGTCATATTTCTCCACATAGCAAGATGTCCCTGCTTTTGTTATCTTTATTCCTCATTCACTAGCTCTTACAGTAATTTGTATTGCATTCTGATGGGCTGCTTGCTATACTATGCAATACTTTGTTTTACTTTGTAGCTTCCAAGTACTTTCATAGTATTAATTATATTATCTGTCCTGGTTTGAGTTAGAATGGAACTAATTCTGTTCAGTGGTTTATTTTACTTCTCAGCTAATTCTCTTTGTGCTGTTCTGTTAGACATTGATTATCTATTCCATGAAGGTGTGCAGCCTTCTCCCAGTTTGCATGCACCTCTGTGAGGTGCATATACTATCTTGCACTTTCTGTGAATGTAGAAGATTTCCAGGACACACCTTCAAAGTGAGTGGATTCTACAAGAGTAATGCAGAGTCCTGTTATATGAAGCATCATGTTTTTAGGTATAGAACATAATAAAAATATAGAGGGGATTTGAGTAATAAAAAATTGTTTAGATCTGATGAAGAACTAGAAGGAAGAATTGATAAATGAATTTGCATTAAAATTTCATAAGGAAAATGACTCTTTCTCATGACCTGGTTCTCCTGCAGAGATCAATTGCTTTCACTGGAGATCTTAATGAAGAAACATGGCAATGTATTTTCTTTCTTGGAATCCTTTATTCTCCAGATTATAATCTTCCCCAATTACTTGTGAGGTAGCTAATGAACTTTCTCCCATCTTTGAGGGTGTGAATGTTTTTTTCTGGAATTCAGGCGTTCTGTGTATCTTTGAAGTCTCAAACAGAGTTTATGAAAATAAAGGAGACCAGTGAAGAGTATCAAATCAGTATTGATTATTTTTGATAGTGAAAACAAAAAACTTCTCCAATCTGAGGAAACATGATGTATTTATTTGCTCAGACTTTTAAACTGATTTGGGTTACCTCTTAAAATAGCTTACCTTGTAGGATCTCTGGAACAAATGTCCTATTTCTGAACACATTTTGGCATGCAAACTGTATGCATTCCTTTTTCTCTATGTAAACACTATGTAATTGTAAAAAGAAACTATGCACATCTAAATTTCAGATAATTGTTGCACAGATGATTACAATTAAGTTGAACTAATTTATAAAGTAGTGCAACCATACATTTTTTAACCCATAAAGCAAATGATGCATGGTTAAACAATTATTTTAATAATAAAATATGTCTACAGTGTTTGGGGGTTTTTTGTTGTTGTTTTGGGTTTTTTTGGGGGGGGGGATTGTTTGGCTTTTGGGGTTTTTTTTGTGTGGTTTTGTTGTTGTTGTTTTTCAGGTTAAATCACTTCCTAATTTGGGGTCAGGGTGCATTTTCACGATTAGGACTCCATACTTCTCCCTTAATTAATTCAAAACTTTTTTTTTTCCCCCTCCCCTCAACTGTAGAGTAAGCTAATGGTTGAGGTCACTGACACCTTTGGCTCTGCAAGAAAAACACTGAACTTCAGCAGTCGGCAGTGAAATGTCTTTAGTGAAAAAGGAGAATATTTATTTGATGACCAGTGAAGAAGATGTTCAAAATAGTTTAGATTTTTTGACTCAGTTTGAATTTCCACCTTATCTTTGTTTAGGACTTCTTATCTAATCATCATATATGTCAGTTAAAGATGTGTTAGCCCAGCTATCACAGGAAAAAGCTGCTCATTTTATAAAATTAAAGCAAATCAGGATCAAAGTGGTTTTATTGATTTACTAATGGCATCCAATTTGCTGGCAAACAGTGAACTATATCTTCAAGATCAATACAAGTAGCAGAATGAATAAACCCCAGTGCTGGCTGCTTACAATGTGTTATTAAACACCCAAATCCCAAAGAGTTCTCTCATGCACAGATGCACACACACTTACACACCTACATGGATACACACACAGAGAAAAAGGGACATCCCTACCCCCTGAACAATGTGGATGACAAGCACACACCCTCTTTCTGGGACTGTAGCGTAAGTGTACTTGTACTCTTCTCAAACCTGCAAATGAATAAGCCACTGAAAAAGCATGCCAAGAGTCTGCATATGCACACTTCAAATGCAGGTACTACCTATGTCACCCCTAATGTTGACACTGCCAGATGGAGTGCAGAGGCTGCTCATTGCTTTCAGAGGCAGAGGTCCCTGGGGTCAATGGGATGTCTTGGTGCATTTCGACCTGCCTGACTTCTGGAAGTGACAATCTGGGGCTCAGTTTCCACCCATGTAAAAATTTGCATAGGTCTCTTAGATGTCTTTTCAGATCAGCTCATTTGCTCATTCACTGCTGCAAGAGTCACATTGTAGTTTCTTGGTTACTCTTTAACCTCCTCTTCAATATGATCAACTTTGGATGGATGTTCTCCCAGAAAATTTTGGTTGATTCACTCATCATCTTGACATACATTTTCTGTCTTACCAGAAATTGTTATCTAGGCCATTTTGCCAAGTGTGGGCTGTTATAAAACTCCCACATACAGCCTGCTTGTCTTGACCTTTTCGGAAATAAATTAATGAATGATTAGGTGTTACCTTGATTTTAAAACTTGATTTTTTTTCCTCCTGTGATTTCAGAATATGAAATATTACAAAATATTTTTTCTATTGCTCAAATAAAACCCATCTTCCAAGAAATTCTAATTTATCAGTTAATATATTAACAGTTGTGTATTCTTTGCTTTAATGGACTAGATCTGCAGTAGCCACTTGCCTATTGAAGTTATAATCATCCAATAATTACATTTTCAATTATAAAACAATCACTTTGAATTTCAGGGCTCCAATATAAAGAAACCAAAATAATAAGCAAACAAGCAAACAAAAAATTGCTAAAAATGAAGGTGGCTCCTGTTATCCTGTTAGTTGCAAAATAGTGAAAGGATTTACAGCAGTGTTTGGAGATATTTTTCCCGATGCTTTGCCCTACAGAACACATATTTACATTCCTCCACTCCAGTTTAAAAAATGCTGTAACCCAGGATTTTGAGGACTTTGGCAAATAAAATCTTTCTTGTGTTTCAAAGGACTGTCAAATGTATTTTTTCGACTGCTATTTTGTAGAGATTAGCATTTTTTAATTAATTACTAGCACTATCTGAAATAATTTAATACTAATCCTTATTTTCTTTTGTCTTCCATCTTCAATCTCTGATCTGTGTCTATGTCAGATGTTGCATGGGTCTGTTTATGTTTAACCAGTTCCTTATAGATTTATTTTCTATTGTTTTGTTCTTTTGGAAGATGAGTAAAAGAGCTTTTTATTTTTGTTTTTAGTTTACAGCTGGGATTTTATGTGGCGTAGAACTCTGTAACAGCATCTGTGCATATCAACCCACCATATGGGTGGGAGGGAAATAGCTTAATTTAGTGCATAAGTATGAAGTAAATGGAGACTTGACTACTGCTGGGCTGCAAATCACTAAACACAACAGAGAATAGTCGGTTGGAGAAAGGTTACAAGAAACCGAAGATCTCAGGATCTCAGTGGTATTATACTGTTTCTGTTAGACATTCCTTCAGTATATATCCAAAGCACTGATTCAGCAAGCAGATGTCCAGTCAGAAAATCATTAAAGGTTCAAGCTTGACCAATATGATTGAAATGATACTAAAAGTACAGCTGAGGGCTCACAGGCTTACTTCTGTTCCAGAGAGAAAGAGTATCAGCCTCACTAGTTCAGTCAAAGGCACCAGTATTACAAAAGTAGTTTTACTGATTACATATAACCAGAAGTCTAAATCTTCTCTGACTTTTTTTTTTTTTTTATAAACTACCTTTGACCATTGCTGGTTTTTAAGTCTTGTTATGTGTTATCTCGATCGGTCAGCTTTATGTCCAATATTTTTGATATAAGGGACTGTCTAAGGATGCAGAGACTTTTACACAGTGTGTAGAGGCAGATGTGTATAGAGTTAGAAGCAATAACTTCATTACCTCTGACTTTTACCTTATTTCACAGCTGATCTTAGGCCAGGGAAAAATGCAAAGGAGATGTTCATTTCTGTAGCTCATGTTGTATGTCTAAGTATTATCCCAGAGTGGCTTCCTGAGAAGGAGCAGAATATGTTTCTGTGAGGTGGAAGTAGCTACAATTATCTAGAAAATCTGGAAATAATCATACAATTGAGGTCTGCCCATGTCACTAAAATGTATGCCTATCTATTGGACCTTTACCTGTATTACTAGCCTTACAGAGGGGATCTGGAAAACTCAAGCCAGCTGACTTCTGAGGGCTGAGTGAATTAATATTTAGAATTTAAGAGGTTTGTTTGAGCCTACAGAAGTAGTCATATTTAACAAACCTGGGATGGATTGTAAGTTTTCAGATTGTGATTGTATGATCTCTAATACTATTCACTAGGGAAAATATATAAATGTTCTTGGATAAGGGATGAAAACCCCCAGCCGCCTTCTTTCAGGACAGCATTGTACAACTGGACCAAAGTCAGTCACATTCTTTCCTCTCATCTCTATAGTTTTGAATTATTTTCTGCACAATGGAAGAGACATTTTAAATTGCATGAGCTATGTAAAGAATTTAAAGTGAGTGTCAGTTTTCCAGCAAAAACTGACAAAAATAAAAAGCCGTGACTCTCTCCCTGGGTTTTGTGTACAAAGTCCCATCTCTAGGGAGTATCAATAATAACTTCAGCAAATTGCATATTTTCTGGGACATACAAGATTCTTCTTTACATTCCTATTCGTCAGGATAGTGTTTTGCAAAAAAACACCAAATTAAGTGTTTTATCAAAGGTGTGTAACACATGACACCATGCAGCACAGTATGAAGATCTGTTCCTGAGAGAACCTCATAAAGCTCTCAATAAACTGGTAAGTCAAGCTCTGTCCTCATACAGCTATCCTACTTATCATTCTGGAGTTGCGATGCTTAGTGATGTGTATGGGAGCTTTTTATTTTATTATGTGGGCATACTTTTGTATTTCCAGGAGAATGTACCTGAATGTTGCAGGCTTTTGCTCATCTGTATTCTAAATTGATGAGTCCATGCTGTTATGGAATATTAGATGTAAGTAGCACTGAGAGGAAAATCCCCTCTTGAATAAGTCTTTGGTGCAGAGAAAAAAAATCTAAACCTCCAAAAAGCTTTGACTGAGAACCTTTCAGGAGGACAGTCTAGTGAATTTCAACTGAGAAAAAATGTGGAAGGAAAAAAAAATCTCATATAGGCAAACCAACACTATTTATTATACATAGAATCTGATTTTGACTGACTCTAGACATGATACTGTAATGGGTAACACAACAGGGCATTTTATAATGAAACAAAAGCTGCACATTTCAAAATGTATATGCTAAAGCTGATGGTGAATTTTCATTTGAATTGACTTCCATATTTTCCTCTGAAATTGACATGAAGTTTCTAAGTTTACCTATATCTGATAACTTACAGAAAGAAATCTTCAATAAATCCTTGCTCTTATAATGTTTGAGATCAGAACCTGATATTCATTTATGCTTCCTTTTTTTTTTTTTGTTGCAAATAAACCAAAAAACCCCCAAAGTGTCTTAGTGTTCCTAAAGTAAGATTTTTGTAGAAAAAAGTGAACAACAGTAAACTTAGTGGAAAGATCTTCTAATGGCAGTATGAAGCAATGACTTCTGAAATGCTGCCCAACAAAATCTGACAGATTAATTACCTGTAAACTTCTCTTTGTAGCATAAAACACAACAAAGTCATGTAAGGAGCAAATAACAGTAAAAGAAGCAAACAGGTTTTCATTGATGCATGATGTAGTAGTCATACAAAACATTAGTCTATTATTTTGTTGATTCATAGTCAGTATCTTCAAAATTGTTTTACTTTTGCATACTTAAAGCCTGAACTCTTAATTTCAAAGCTGTATTACACAAATATCCCAGATGGAAGACACAGTGAGGATGCGAGTTAAATATTCATTCTGTTTCAGTTTTTAATTGACTTTGCACTGGCATACTTAGGAGAAATAGTGTTTTGTCTAAATATACCAAGACCATGAAAAAAGCAATATAGAAGATTCTTTCAAAAGTCAGCATTAGTAGAGAGATTAAAAGCACAAAGAATATTTATTGAATATGCAATTGAAATTCATAGATAGATTTGTTCTATGTATTCTTCAATCAAACTCTCTTTCAAACCAAGTTGTGTGAGGGTAAATAGTGGAAATTCACAGGAGAATTTTCTGCAGTGTCTGTGTACACCAACCAAATTGCAACTACTACTAACAGTGATATTCATTATTTTCCTGCGTATATGAATGTATTTACGATAGAAACGTGATGCATGTTTGTACGCTTGAGTCACAGATCATGTTTGAGGAAGATTCAAATCCGGAGAGCTAAAATAATCCATACATCTGTACAGCCAAAGATCTGCAATGTCAAAGATGCCTGCAAACAAGTTTGTTGTCAGTGGAATGTGCTCCAGAAAGCAGACAAGAGTTTTGAAAACTTGAAGATGTTAAATTCCAAATTGCTTTCTCTATGACTGTATGTGGGTTTTAAAGTGCATAAAACTTGTATTACAGAAATTTATTTAGCATTTTAAAACACACAGCTTCACAAACAACTACATGATTGTGTGCATAAAGCAAGCACAAATGTAGGCCATGGGCCTCATCTACAGCCTCATTGCTTTATCTCCTAACATAAATCCACCTTGTCATGTTCAAATCATTCATGCTGAGTAAGTATAGATAACATACTGGCAGCAACCTCTTCCCCAGCTGAAAGCATGCTTAGTCTTCCTCCTTGTTGCACACCTGACTTCTCTATCTTAAATTATAGAATAGATACCTGTAAGACATTTAAATAGGTGATCAGTTTCTGTTGCAATGGGGAAAACCTTCACTGCACAAAATGCAGGTGAAGTTCAGCCTTTTACTCCATCATTGCTGCTGTGCACGTCTTCCAGGGTAGAGAGGACTGCAGTGCAGGACTGGCAGGGCTAGGTGGTTTCACAGAGCCTGTGAATCAGCGTGGACTGTCTAGTCCAAAGTGGCTCCGGGGCACTGCAGAAACCAGCTCCAAGACTTGCACTAGCCTCTCAGCTTTATAATTCCAGGCACTGTTAACAGCAACTGCATGACCTAACTGAACTTCTCACTGGTTCACTTCTGGTTCATTTCCCTGACCTTATTTTTAATGTCTTCCTATTTTTCTGGCTGCTGAATACCATCTCTTCCTGTTGTGTTTGGTTGTTTTTTTGTTTCTTTTGGGTTTTTTTTAAGCAATAGCAGAAGTCTCCTTACACTTTTTTGACAGCTGTTGTGTGCAGTGGTGGAAGAAAGGAAGACTAACTATTTCATTTGCAAAACTATTTTAGTTTTACAACTTTGCAATAAAAAATAAGGTGGAAAATAGTTGCTGTAGTCTGATAAAATCAGTGGGCATAACAATTTTGATGATTTCATCTGTTGAAAAAGACAATGATTTTGAATTAGGCTGTTGTTGTGGGTTAATCCTGGTAGGCAGCTAAGTACCATGCAGATGCTTGCTCCCCTTGCCCAGTACAGGAGAAAACGAAGAGTCAAAGCAAGAAAACTTATGTGTAAAAATAAAATGGCTTAATAAATGAAGAACAGAAAAAAGAAAATAAACCAGAAGTGATGCAAAGACAATTATCACCACCTTCCATGGGTAGATCAATGTCCAGCTGGTTCCAAAGCAAAAAAATGGCTACCCTACCTAAGCCTTTTTCTTTTCCCTTCTCCCCTTCTACTGATGATCATGATGTTACATCTCTTTAGTTAGTTAATTCAGATCATCTGCCTGATTGTGTCCCCTCTCAACCTCTTGTGCAACTCCAATCTATTCACTGAGGATGCAGAGTGAGAAATGGAAGGACTTGATGCTGTCCCAATAGGTGCTGTTCAGCAATATGTACATTAGCGTGCTATCTGCATTGCTTTCCCACAAATCTGAACCAGCACCATATGAGCTGCTATGAAGAAAACTAACTCCGTCCCTGCCAATCTCAGTGCAACTCATAGTAAATAGTGGCTGTAATCTGTGTATTGTGATACTGTGACATTTGAATTACTTCAGATTGATCTTTTTTCAGACACTTCACTAATGCATGTATGAGTCTAGAAAGTGCATACAGTTTACAAAAGTAACTCTCTTGTGAATGTTATGTCTTCAAGATTTCATATATACCTACACATATATGTATATAAACATAGCTGTGTATTTATAGACATGTTTTTATATAGATACACATATGCTATGTACAGTTTTTCATGTGTATGGTAACAGAGGTATGCTTTATGCCCTCTCTTTTTTCTTTCCCTGATTCAAGACAAGGTCTGTTGAACTCCCAACTGCTGCAAAGTACTTTTATCTAAAAGAGGAATAGGCTAATCTTTCACCTGGAAAAGTAATTTAATCTGATCTTTGCCAAAAGCTATTAGGCAAGATAATGAACAAGAGCTCTCACCAGTAGAGAAGAGGTGGTGATATTGCACACCTTTTACTAACTGTTAAACTCAGTTTAATGGATATAAACAAATTCCTGAGTATTATGTTCTAATCTTGTAGATACTCATTAGTAGTTTGGCCCAGGCACTACTGAGACTGTCAGTAGTATTTTGTACCATAACTCTGTTACGGGTGTTATCTGGTCCTGTTTTGTAGTACTTATTCAAACATTGCCTTAGAAACGAAAGCCATTGTATAGGGGAATTTGTCAGTTATGTGGTAAGTACCAGCTTTTTCAAACTAGATCTGAGGACCCTTCTGTTCCCAAAGTACACTCCTCTACCAAATGCTGTTAAGATTTTGTCCTTGTCTAACTATGCCTTAGGGAGATGCAGCGTATGTTGTTGATACTATTCCCATTAGAGCATGACAGTTACTGTTGTCTGTTCTCTTGGCTTTGATTTCCGATTCTTTTGGTTCAGTGGTTTTCAGTGATATGTACAGATGCTGTGTTTCATTTATTGTGTGTGCATGTGTACACAGACAAATAAGTGTGTTACTAACTTTTATGCATTGCGGGAGTAATGGAAATATGTAAAGCAGCAAAACCAAGGTAATACCTGTAAATGACTCAGTATGATTCTAAAAGTAAGAATTGTAATAAAATGTGCTATTGTTCTAGAATACATGCTTGTCTTCTAAAATATGAAAATAAATTCATAGTTGTAGGCAAGGTATACAGCAGTTCTCTACATTCACTGTCATTGCAAGTATCACTATATGTATCTGTTAAGTTTTGGGATATTTAAAAAAAATAATCTATGTTTCCAGCATTTTATGTTGCTTTCTTTAAAGCTAAACATATGCTGAATCCATTTTTCCTCCTCTTCCACCAGAAAATAAAGATGGAAAGGATGTGTATTTGAATAGTTTCACGCTTTTTTGAGGTTTTTGTTTGTTTTTTGAATGATTTTTCATGTCCTTAGAGACTGCATTACTGTTGAATTTAGTCTCTTTGAAATGCTGCAGTCTGGTAAAATTGACACAAATATACTGCTAACAAAGAATTTATTGTTTCACTTACCAGAATATACATTAATAAAAATAAGTCCTCATTGCAGCTTGAGAAGTATTTTGTGAAAAAGAGGGCATGTTGCTAAAAGGACTTTAAGGCTAATTGATATGATTGTAATGATTTCAAAAGGCTGTTTCACAAAATCATTATGCTAGAAATTAATCTTTGAGCTATATTAGCTCAGAGGCTTGCACTTTCTTCACACTTTCCAAGCACAACCAAACTGCCATTAAGTTCAAGGTGCCCTCCATCATGCTTCATCAGAAAAGGGAATTCATTTAAGACTTTTGTTTCAGCAGTATGTAGCTATAGACAGAATAGTATTCTATCATGATTGACAGAATAAATGGCTTCACAATGGATGTACATCCACAGGAGTCAGAAGATTTGCAAGTCACAGCAGGGCTGAAGGTCAACCAAGCCAACTTATTATTGTAGCAGTGTTCTTATCTTTGACTTAAACCAGTTCTTTTTAAGGATGGTTGAAATTAACGTACATTCCTTAATTACGGATTTGGAGTTACTGCCGTATACCTAGAGCAAACACTAGTTCTCTGAATTCCTCTTCCGTGTTAGCAGTTCTTTCTTATTTGCTTCCTCAGATACATCTTAAGATCTTGTGCAAGGTCACTGTTTTACCTGTCTCTAGCCGATACTGTTTAATTCCTTTATATATACATTGCCTTAGAGATGCACAGTTGATATAGTACGTCTTTGCTTGGCACCTGCTAGAGTTATAGACAGCTCTGGTGACTGATTCTGTTGATACTGACCTCATACTATCTCCATTCTGGTAGCAAATTATCTGGGTTTCCCTTGTTGGATTGTCCTCAATGGTAAGCTGCAAGTGTCTTTGAAGTAACAGTAAGTAACTCTGTTAAACAAAATAAAGGCAGAGCCAGAAGCAGAGAGAGGTATAACACAAAGGGTAATGTTTTTAAACTAAAAAGAAAAGAAAAAAAAAGAAGAGACTTAGACTAGACACAAGGAAGTTTTTTGTAGTGGTGGTGTTTTTACAGTGAAGATGGCAATACAGTGCAACAGGTTACCCAGAGACAGGATAGAAGCCCCACCCCTGGAAACTTTCAAGGTGAACTTGGACAGGTCTCCTGACCAAGTTAAACAGGACCCTGCTTGCTGTGAGGGGGTTGGACTATAGCATTCTATAAGGACACAATTTGCCTTTACTTTTCTTATAGCGTCTCTTTCAAAGTGTTTACAAAATACAGTCAAGCAATGCTGACTGAATATAATATATATAAATTACAGATGTAATTCTGCATAGTCACTGAACCTGGTGATCATCACAGTAACTCAGGCATGCACCACTGCTGAACTTCTTGTCTGGCAGGCAGTGATGTGAAAAAGGCACACTGATGGACGAGTTTGAAATAACCTTCTCACTGAGGAGCTTTCAATATTACAGTCATTGAAAATGCATCCTGGCACAGAAATTACATCATTTACAAAAAACTTTTAAGTATCAGCTATTGAAAAATTCCATACATTTTGCTCAGTATGTACTCTTTTAAGAAACTAATATGTAATACAACAATTTTTGTATTTATAAAAAATACATAAGACTGTAAATTAAATTACAAAATTGTTGTATTTAACTGCTTAATATATATGCTATACTGTTCTTCTCTCAGTAGAAATTGTATTTTTTATGGCAATAGTTGTCATAATAAAATATCATCTTTGGCTCTGATATGAACTTTTTGACAAAACCCAACTTTTTAAATCTTACTTAGTACTTTCTGCTGCTCTGCAAATTGCATTTCTGATGTTTATCTAGGTAATGTCCTTAATTTTTTTTCCCAGTTTTTAATGCAGATTAAAAACAAGGGAAAAAATTTAAAAAATCAAGCCATGGGAAACCAGCTAATGTTGTAATATCTTTTCTTGAAGCTATATTAAATCTTCTGAAAATCCATATAACACACTACTCAGATATTAATTGCACTGAATTTTAGATCTAAAAAATGTAGAACTATGAAAGAGTCATGATTGTTCTGCTTTAAGGTGCAACCAAGTTTCTTCTAAAAAATATAATTTTTTTATGATTTATGTATATATATGAATGTTGAATTATTCTGGGAGCAAATACTATTCTGCTTTTCCTTCGGTTTAGGTTCATAATTTCTATTAATAATTTTTATTTTTTTTGTTTTCTGTGAGCTTCTGGTCATTGTACATAATATTTAATAGGAAGCGCTGTCCGTGCAGATTTAAAAGACACTCATACTATTGAGATAAATGTTAAATTTTGCCATCTTTTCATCTTGTTCCATAGATCTTTATTTGGACTCCTACATGAGTAAGGACTGTTGGAGTAGGCCCAATATATAATATGAACAGAACTACAGTGTGCTATTAATCATAATCTTGTTTCTCGCTAGCTCTAATTGCAGTAATTATACTGTAGTGGCATACTCATAATTACATAATGCAAGAAGGTTAGTGAAAATCTTCAAAGATCTGCAGCGATGACTCTGATTTTGGATGTCCATTTTGATTTACCATATGGTTCAGTGTTTAGAAAGCAGTTAATATCCTTCAAACTTAATTTTGTCTCTTTGTGTGTGAACGTTCAGTAGAGCCTTAAATTACACAGTTGCATGCTTTTTTAAATGGAACCTCTGCCTCTTTCTTGTTGTGGTCCAGAAATCCTGGCAATCAGGGGAAGTCCCCCTTAGTTAAATGGAAGCAGCATGACCTTATGTGATGTTTCCTAGCATTCAAGGGTATACTTGGGAAACAAAAATATTTTTGTCATATATATCTCCATCTGAAAATAAGACCTTTTCTCACAGCCTTTGATATTTTATGATTGGTGTAAAGATTACTGAGTAGATACCCAATTTTAACATCAACCTGTGTTAGCTCCAAATGTGAGTTTCAAGAAGTAAAGTTTGCTTACGTTATATCACGAGTAAAGTTGTTTGATTGGGTTTTTTTGTTTGTTAGTGATCTGTTTCTGAACCAAATCTTTTCTGTGTTACCCAATTTCACTGTGTGTTCAAATTTCCATGTGTTGCATCATGAAGGAAACTCTTTTTATTTTGAGAGGGAAATGTAGTCATTTGTTTGTAAGTGTAATAAGGGGGAAAGATTCCTATTTCAGAGCATGAAGGTTTGTTTTTAATTGGGTTTGGGAGCCTTAAAATCTACTGTGTTAAGTTTCTCAGAGATAGGACAGTGCTAACATTCTCCATGTCAATAAGGTGATGCACTGTGACCCATGCCATAGCCAAACATAGCTATGTTGGATAGATATTTCCAGGCAGCTGTCGATTCTTGTTTTGGTGTCTACCATTTCAGACAGTGCATGACACACTTACATGGCAAAGTTTGTTCAAATGGACAAAAATACTTCAAATTGTGTATCTGGAATATGTAAGTAGAAGAGTGCTTAGCAGTCAGACTTCTGACTCAGGTTGGGTTTCCAATGGCTAATAATTATAGCAAAAATCTTACTTTTTGAAACATATTCCTAAAGAGTAAGTTCACTGAAATAATTTGGGTCAGTTTATAACAATTCTTGATATTAACAATTTTACGTATTATTTATACTTGCCACTGTGTTCTATTACTGAACAATGGATCTTCCTTAAAGTGCTTTTCAGTTCCCTTTTTACAAAGAATTATTAACACTTATGAAATTTTTACTCTTGTTTAAATCTGTCAGGTTGTATGGAGTCATGAGGAGAATTCCATGGGAAAAGTATGACACTCATATTTCTTAGCAGTATTCCTTTAAATGCATGTGGGTTTTTTTTTCTTGAAATACAGGTTCTCATAATCTTGTACTAGGTTATCTCCATCTAGCTATTAAATTATGTGTAGACAATAATTTCATTAAATCTAATAATTTCAATTTTTCTTGTGAGATTTTAAGTTTAGGTCAAAAGTACTGATAAAACAAACTACTGACCTTTAAATTTGAGTTACTTCAATACCATATTTTGTCTAGAATGGTTTGGAATGATGATGGATAGAGTTCTTTGTATAAAAAAACAAGGGAGAGAGAAGCTGAGATTCCTATTGTTAAAATCTTTCCTAAGGAAAACTGTCTTTTACATTAAAAACTCTAACACAACCTGGAGGTTTTAAAAAATAAGTACTACAATATAAGGAGAAAAGCTAAGTCACTAGTAACTAAGATGATGGGATTATTATTTTATAAAAAAATTGAACTAATGCTTTTAATTACTTTCAGCATTGAATGGATGCAGTGTAAGGAAGGTTTGTATTGTAAACTTGGAAAACCACAAGTAGTGTTATGGTCACATGCTTTTCTATCTGATCTTTTCAAGTGTTTGTTTTTGTTCTTGTGGGGCTTGTTTGTTTGGGTTTGTTTATTTTCTTTGTTTGCTTAAACTCCTATTTTTTACCATTGTAGTATAAAATTTCTAATAACTCTGTCTTCTACTGCTTCTTTTCTTGGAAAGTATGTTCTTTTGTTTGCATAAATTATCTTGGCATCCTATTTCACTCAAAGAAGCTCCTACAACTGGACTTTGCAGAATTGTTTCATGGGATTTTGCCCCATGCTCTCCAAACCAGGGGAATGATGTGTGAAATTTTCTGAGCATTCAGAAACTATTCAGTTAAATCTGAAACCTGAGCAAATGAAATTGCTGTGACGAAAACAGATGTACTTGGCTTTTCTGGCTTAAATATTCTCCACAATAGCAGCCAATTTGGCTCTAGTGCAGTCAGTTTTGTTTGAGACTTAGGTAGTAATCCTTTTGCAGAAGAAACATGTAGCACAGTATCTGAACAGAGGTAACTCAGATTCACTGAGCTGCCAAACGGGGAAGCAATTTCATTTGTTTTCTTCATGATGGAATGAGAAAACTGTTTCTGAAGTTGCGTGATTTAACTGTAGTGAACACTTTTGTGCCTTAACCAGTTTTACTTTCAGGGTGTGCTGGTTTGGGGCCAGACAGATCGTCTCTTGCCCCAAAAGGGACAAAAGAATGAGACTCACACAAACGGATTGGAGAGTGATGGAAAGTTTAAATGGAAAAGCGATTGGTGAAGCTATAGAAAACTACAAACTACAAAGCATAGTGACAAAGAGTATCCCAAAGCGTACAGAACCCCTCACAGAATTCCCAGAGGCTTCCCAATCCTTCCCTTCTTCCCACCTGAGGGTAAACCCAACCCCCCCCAGGGCTCTTTCTTTCCCCTCGCGCTGCTGGGCAAGTCTCAGGCTGGCCAGGTCTGAGACTGCCCCCCCCCCCATTCTCCTCCTGGCATTAGGCCTAGACAGGCCTAAGAGGCCTTGAGGATACTCCCCCGGCATTACCCGATAAGAGAGGACATCTCCCAGGGGAGCAGAGAGGGAAGAAAGAGGAAGAGAATGACTCTGCAGATGGCCTTATAGGGCGCAGGATTTATGGGTAGAAATACGCCGTTTCCTGTGTCCACCCCTATTGGGTGAGCACCCAGGACACCAGAGGTGTATCTCATGTAGCAGTGGCAGGGGGCACCCAGCCTAAACTGCCACACAGGGTAACTAGTTTTCACTCTAAATTTACTTGAAAATTTTAGAAATACCATTAGATGAACACGAGAAGGCAAGGTATATTTTATTTATAGCTATGTTTACTGAAACCAAATAGACAGTACAAATCTCTATAATGTATAGGCTTGTTATCTAATAGTTATATTGTAATACATGGATGACAGTATATGGAGAGGTATTTTGTCTTACTTATTAGCTGGTGCGCTTACTGTCTTGTCAGAAGTTGTAATTTTAAATGAATTTTTAAGTTTTCACAGGTGTAATCACTAGTTTTTCAACAGTTAACAAAATTGATTACATTTTTTAGTTTTTATTATTTATTTTCAAAAGTGTTTTCATATATCATACACAAATATACTTTAATTTCAGAGATATTATAGGGCTTAGCAATGTTCTCTGATAGGAATAAGGACTGATACTGAAAGCAGTATTTTACTTATAAGAAAATGAACTTCCTCTTATAATTTCTAATGGAAAGTCATAGATCAGAAGCTTTTAAAATCTAAACCAATGTATTTTAAAGATTTTAAAAAATATTTAAAAAGTTGCAGTGTCAACAACTTCTTACAGGTGTAGAAGTTTTTCAGCCTTTTTTTTTTGTTTTGATTCATCCAGTAGTAGTGTGAAAGGAAGCTATAGTTAAATAATTTTCTTGGGATGGCATAAAGATGTTTAAGACAATTATAACCCACTCCCAAAGTGACAATTCCTAATATCCCCTCAATGAGCAACTGAGATTCATTTAAAAAATCTTCAGTGCAAAAAATAAAAGAGTTGGCTACCTCTACGACCTGAAGCATCAGATGCATTCTATGAAATAATTGCATAACAAATGAAGGAAGGGCCATAGCAGGCAATCAGTTTCATGTTGTAGATAACCATCTAGGAGGCTGGAATTGAGTTTTGTAGAATAGATACAGAATTTTAATTACATTTCTTTTTCATGACAAGTGCATGTCAGAACACTGACCTGTGTTGCACTCATGTAATTAAATTCCTAGGCTTTGACCTGGACCTTAAACTCTGCTCTGGTTTCAAATGCTATGTGCAGGAATTCTGTTTATTCTTCCTGTAGTAAAACTCACAAAAGTTGGACATATCAGCTGCAGCTTTGAATCCAAACATCATTGCAAATGTGCAACCACAGCTAGATTTTGTCTTAAAAAACATGTTATACAGGTAGCTGTTGAAAGCACAAAGGGTAAGGTACTCAGTGTAACTCAGTATTACTCATATGTTACAAACTGAAGATAGGAGCGTTACATTTCTCACATACTCCAGACAATGAATTCAGAGTGGTATGCAGCTATAGTTGATCTAAAATGTGGCTATTGATAAATGAAAAGGGTTCTGGTTGGCAAGGCAATGGAAAGCACTTTGTTTCCCAAGCCAGCTGCTCACAAACAAGTGCTCCATGGGGAAAATAATTCAATTCATATAATCATCACTGGCTCAGGAGTGGAAATAAAAGAAGAGAATGATGAAAGTTAAAATTTATAGGGATTGACAGGAGGTTGGGTGGCTTTACAAACACCCACAAAGCACTGATGCCACTTGTACATTAGTCTTTTGCTTTATTCATAGTGTTATTAATTTTTAAAGAACTGTTAATGTATTTCATTTATAACACTGAAATGTGCTGTCATATTAATTCTGAATATGTTTCTGGTATTTTCTTGGCTTTAACCTTGATCTACATGTTCACCACATATGGGTATAAATTTAGAAGTCAAGAAGTTGTAGTTTAAGGTAGCTGAAAATGGTCCAAGTGTTTGAGAAGAACCTTTGCTCATAAAAAATGCTGTTTGTCTACCCTAGAAGAAAAAAATCAGAGAAGTTATAGAAAGAGAAGGATAAAAAAAACCAAACTATGTAAAAAACCAAACTATGTAAAAACCCTGTCCAAACAAAGGCTATTGAAGAGTCTGACAGCAGAACAAAATGAAACCTAGGAGAGTTCCCGCAATGTAACTTGGAAGGCTGGGACACAGTGGCAACCTTTTGGAGTTTTCTATGGTTTTGTTCTGCTGTGGAGAATTCAGATGTTTCTTGAATCTTTTAAGTTTCCTCCTTGACTTTGATTTTTTTTTTTCTTTCATTGAATGTCTTCATACAAAAGAAATACCAGGCTATATTTCTTAGCAAGAAATCTCTGTAATTTATTCAGATGGGTTTTTCATTTGATCATGTACTTGAGATGTGGTTGTTAAAGATTCTCTGTCATGGACATTTTCAATAGGGCAAATATCATCATGATATTAGGGAATCCACAATGGTTAAATCTGGATGAATTCTGGCATAGTGCAGAAAGAGGCAGAATAAATGAGTAGCTTTCCCAGTGATATATTGCTCAGATACTATTCATAGCTGGATTCTAGAAAGCTAGTTGTGTCATGATACTACAGCTATCAGCTTATACTGCAAGTCTTGAACACATTGTATCAACAAACTTTGACCAACAGCCAGTAGGGACAGGGTAGAGCTGAACTTGAGAGCTAAGATGTGTTGAGAATGCTAAGGGCAAGAGAGATTTCTGCTTCCTTCTATGCTGTGAAGTCAACAGGAACTAGGAACCATTATCTTGCACTGCTACAAGATAAACATCATTGCTTTGTGCACACCATTTGCCTTTTGTTGAGTGGCAAAGTCTCTCAGTTCATGTTTGATTCCTCAGCATAGAAAGCTTCTATTCTAGGCAAGATTAAAGACAGCTCAACCCATTGCTCCTAAAAGGCTGATGAAACCTGAAATAAAATGTGAAGACTGCAGAAACTGTGATCATAGAACAGCTCCAGGTTGTTTTCTAAGAATGAGTTGACATTGGGTAAAATTTACTAGGGTAAAGAATAAAATCTTAATTGCTTATTTAATGTGCATTCATCTATTTCAGTTGCATACATTTTAATTCTCCTGCTATTTTCTCTTCTTAGTGTTTATGATGAACTGTAAACCAATTTGCATTATTTCTCATGAATTTCTGTGCAACAGGTAAGAAAAAAGCCTTTTGTTTATTTGTACTCAAAGAGATAAACTAAACTGGTGATTGGCATAAACAGCAACAACTATCAAGCAGTTCAAGCAGTTCAAGCAATTGGGAATGGACCTTCAGAGGACTTAATGGGGAAAAAAATCTCAGAATCACAGAACATTAGAGGTTGGAACGACCTCAAGAGATCATTGGGTCCAACCCCCCTGCCAGAGCAGGATCACCTAGGGTAGTCTGTGCAATATGTTTATATGTATGGATATATATTTTTTTTTTTCAGGACCAGGATATTTCCCTCTATAGAAGTAGACATGATCTTTTTCTCCTGATTAGCTGACTGTTTAATAGAAAACTGTGTAATGGGATGTGAGTTAAAACTCCCAGATTTTACAGATGTAAATGTGCTCATGTACATATCAGACTCCAGGTATCCAACAGTTTTATTGTATATAGAAGCTCTCTTGTCCTTAAGTGTTTAATTAGGAAGAGCAGAGATCAAATGGGGAAACAGCATAACTTACTTCCCTCTACTTTAGTACTCTTCAGTGTTCCTTAAGAGTCTGATGCACAAAAAACCCCAAACTGTAAATTAAAAAAAAAAAAACAAACAACAAACCTCCAGAGCAAATATTGTCCTGCGTATTTCCCCATAGAAAATAAAGTAGCCCTCTAATACTGTACAGCATCTGTGGATGTAGCAACAAGTTTTCCAATAGAAAGAAAATGCCTGAAACTTTAATAAAATGCCTGTGAAATTAGTATTTTAATAAAATTTTACATGTGATTTCCTTACTGACACAGGGGTGGGGAAAAAAATAATTAGGAAAAAATACTGCTTTATTTCCAAATAGTGTTGTCATTTATTTATTTTTTAAAAATAAATAAAAATCTAAACTAAAATTTCTACATTGTAATAAACAAAAAGCAAAGATGAATCTACTTAAAAAAAAAAAGAATGCTATGTCTCTGCTTTCTTTCGTTTGGCACAAGAGCAAACCACCAGAGTGGGAGAATTTATGTCTTACTCCTTTCTAACGGTATTTCAAGACCCAACTTGCAATCTTCAGTTGTACTATATACTGTTATAATTAGGTTGACATTACACTCTGAGATTATTTTTGCTTAGCTGGTCTTGAAACTTTTCCATTTTGTATAAATAAATTTGCTTTTATTTAGCTTCCCCTCTCAGTCAATAGAATCACTACATTAGTCATATAATTATGACCTCTAAGCTCTGCCTTAAAGCTCTTTAAAAAACTGTTATACTCAGAAGGTGCTGGGGAAAAACATCCGCTTGCTGGATGGTTGCACAGCAACGCTGAGTTCTTATCTTCATTCAGCTGTCATTCAGGAGGTTATGTTGTGAGGAATTTGAACTCTTACACAGCCTCATGAATCAGAGAAGTGACTGAGGTAGATGGCTTCTTCTGCATTCAGCTGAGTTGGAACACCATACATAAGTTTTCTTTTTCGAACAAATAGATTAGCTGGTTCATAGCCAAGAACTGTGACCTTCTGTAGTACATAAACCCATGATCTTTTTCTGATATCTAAGTATTAACCCTGAAATACTGTGTTTACTATTTGAGGTATGTTTCATGTCTTAGAAATAAGATCTCACAATTAAAGGGATTTATGTCTGATAGTCTGTTCTTACTGTTACATTAAATATCTAAAGCTAGGAATCTAATTCTTGCCTACATACTGAAAAGGTGACCTATTTAAAGGGCTCTAGACTGCATATATCTCCCACTAAAGCTGGTAGGGAAATGTTAGTGTTCAGCACCTGAACTTGTGTCCATCTGCTTGATTCCTGAAAGATATTTTTAGACACCATCTCACAAATATAGCTTGAGATAACTTGGTTGTTAATATTGCTGAGATTGTAAAATAAAACAGTAAAAATGAAGTGTCTTGGGTTTGATATCAATTAAAGCAGTTTTGTCTTTTTTTTTTCCCCAGATGCTCAGTGAGATCTAACCATTCTTTTGCTGATTGCTGTGAAGGCAGATATTTCCCTGCATTCAGCCATCTAATTAGGATATCATATATGAGCTTGCTTTTCAGGATAAACCTGAGAGTTGAGTTTGTAGTTGAATGAAGACACATGCACGTTTTATAATATTTAGAAAGAAAGAGTTTCTGTGTTGTGGATTTTTTTTTTTCTTGTCTCAGACCAATGTCATATTTTGAATAGCAACTTGCCATTCAGGTTTTGGTTTTGGGTTGTTTTTTTTTTTTTTTTTCAAGAGAGTAGTGGTGAACAACTCAATGTCCAGGGGCCTATACTGGGACCAGTGTTGTTTAATACCTTCATCTATGACAGAAACAGTGGAATTGATTTCACCCTCAGAAGTTTGCAGATGACACTAATCTGAGTGGTGCAGTTGACACACCAGAGAGATGCCATCCAAGGAGACCTGGACAAGCTTGGGAAATGGGCATGTATGAATTTCATGAAGTTCAACAAGTCTAAGTGCAAGATCCTACACCTGGGTCAGAGCAATTCTTCAACTTCTGGAAATACAATACAGCAAACAGGAAGTGGTCATGGAGGTCCTAGGAGTGAGTGGAAGATAACTTCCTAACAGGGTTGGTAAATGTGCCAACAAGGAATGGCTCTCTATTAGACTTGCTGTGTGTAAACAGAGAAGGACTAGTAGGAGGTACAAAGGTAGGTGGCTGTCTTGGACAAAGTGACCATGAGATGGTGGAGTTTTCAATTATTAGTGAAGTCAGGAGGGGAGTCAAGAGAACTACATCCTTGGACTTTGAATTGTTTAGGAGACTGGTTGATGGTATCCCCTGGGAAGTAGTCCTGAAGGTCAAGGGAGTCTAGGACGCCTGAACATTCCTCAAGAGGAAAATCTTCAAGGCACAGGAACAAGCTGTCCTCGTGCATCGGAAAATGAGCCAGCATGGCAGAAGACTGGCCTGGCTAAGTAGAGAGCTTTGGGCAGAATTCAGGAAGAAAAGTCTACTGACTATGGAAGAAGGGGCAGACAAATCAGGAAGAGTTCAAGGCTCTTGCAAGGATGTATAGGGAGAAAATTAGAAAGGCCAAAGTGCAACTAAAACTCAATCTGACCAGTGTCATTAAAGATAATAAGAATGCTTTTATAAGTATCTTAACAGTGAAAGAAGAGCTAGGAAGAATGTTCACCCACTACTGGATATAGAAGGGAACCTGGTGACCAAAGATAAGGCTAAGCTGCTGAACTACTACTTTGCCTCAGTATTTGTCGGTAACACCAGTTGCTCCTTGAGGGTTCTGCCCCTGGAACTGGAAAACAGGGATGGGGAGCAGAAAGCAGCCCCCACAATCCAGAAGGAAATGATCAATAACATATTGTGTCACTCAGATGAGCACAAGTCTCTTGGACTGGATGGGATCCACCCAAGGGTACTTAAGAAGCTGGCAGACATGCTCACCAAGCCACTCACCATTATTTATTAACAGTCCTGGCTAACCCAGTTGACTGGAGGCTAACTAATGTGATGCCCATCTACAAGAAGGTCTGATGATCCAGGGAACTACAGGTCTGTCAGTCTGACCTTGGTGCCAGAAAAGGTTATGATGTATTTCATCCTGAATGCTATCACACAGCACACAAAAGACAATCAGGACCAGTCAACAAGGGTTTGTGTAAGGCAGGTCCTGCCTGACTAATCTGATCTCCTTTTACAATAAGGTGACCCACCTAGTGGATGAGGGAAGGCCTGTGTGCATCGTCTACCTGGACTTTGGTAAACCCTTTGACACTGTTTCTCACAGCATTTTCTTCAGAAATTCATGGCACAAGGCTTGGATAAGTGCACTCTGCTTTGGATAAAAAGCTGGCTGGATGGCTGGGCCCAAAGAGTGGTGGTGAATGGATTTAACTTTGGCTGCCACCCAGTCACTAGTGGTGTCCTCCAGAGTTCAGTACTGGGCTCTGTCCTCTTTAATGCCTTTATTAATGATGTGGATGAGGGGATTGAGTGTGCCCTCAGTAAGTTTGCAGATGACACCAAGCTAGGTGGCTGTGTGTGTCAGTGTGAGCTGAAATTTGCCCCCCACCGACAATAACCAGGCTAGCCCAGTCTGGAAGCAAATGAAAGCTGTATTTACAAAGCAGAATCTACAATCTATGATGAAATGCAATGAATATGTACAAATATACAAAATTCACAACATTTACAAATATATACAATCAACAGAAAAACACAACCAATCTCCCTTTGCTTCCCCCCAAAGGGGACCCTTCCCAAAGGGGCCTCCCTCTCCCAGGAGCTTCCCCCCAGGCTCCCCTTGGACAGAAAGCAGAGTTGGTTAGAGCAGAAAGTTGTTAACTTAGCTGCCAAGTCGGTGTGTGTTATCTTCAGCCAGAAGAGAAGAAGAAGAAAACAGCAGCCAGACAGCCCAGCAACTGCCCCGACTGCAGAACGCAGAATGTGCAGGGTGCCCCACTTTGTTTTGGGTAATAGTTCTTAAACATTTCTATCTATCCAATGGAAGTGTTTAGAACAATCAGTATTTTGCTTTCTTACATCCAATAGTGACTTATTTACACTCTTTCACTTTCTCTGTTCTGAACTTTGCAAGGAAAAATTAAAAAGACAGTTTCAAACCATCACACTGTGTCAATCTGCTAGAGGGTAGTGAAGATTTACAACAGGATCTGGACAGGTTAAACCAATGGGTCAAGGATAATTTCATGAAGTTCAATAAGGCCAAGTGCCAGGTCCTGCACTTGGCTCACAAGAACCCCATGGCAAGCTACAGATTTGGTGATGTGTGGTTAGATAGCTGTGACTTGGAAAGGGTCCTGGGGGTATTGGTTGGCAGTCAACTGAACATGAGTCAGCAGTATGCCCAGGTGGCCAAGAAAGCCAATGGCACCCTGGCGTGTGTTAGAAACACTGTTTCCAGCAGGAACAGAGAGGTGATCATCTCCCTGTATTCACCACTGGTAAGGACAAACCTCAAGTGTTGTGTTCAGTTCTGAGCCCCTCACTATAGGAAGGATATCGAGGTGCTGAAGCGTGTTCAGAGAAGGGCATCAAGGCTCATGAAGGGCCTGGAACGCATGACCTACAAGGAGCATCTCAGGGAGCTCTGGTTGTTCAGTCTAGAGAACTCAGCACAAGAATGACATGAATCTATTGAAGCAGTTTCAGAGGAGGGCCACAAAAATTATCTGAGGGATGGATAATCTTTCCTTTGAGGACAGACTGAGAGAGTTGAGGTTGTTCAGCCTGGAGAAGAGAAGGCTGCAGGGCAACCTGATTACAGCCTTTCAGTACTTAAATGGAGCTAATAAGAAAGATGGAGGCAGTCTTCTTAGTATGTCATGTTGCAATAGGACAATGAGTAATAATTTTAAACTAAAAGAGGATAGATTTCAGGTAGATAATAGAAAGAATATTTTTACAGTGAGGTTGGTGAAGCATATTGTACAGAGAGGTGGTAGATGGCTTATCCCTGGAAACATTCAAGGTCAGGTTGGATGGGTGTCTGTGCATCCTAATTTAGTTGAAGATGTCCTTGCTGAGTAGAGGGGAATTGGACCAGATGACCTTTAAAGGTCCTTTCCAACTCAAACCATTTTATGATTCTATGAAAATCAAGTCAAAATCTCCTTTTGACAAGAATTTTTTTTTTAATATTTAGGATTTAAACCAATATTTAAAATTATTGGTTTTGTGCAAATATTTTTAGTCTTCTCTCAAGACAACAGAGTCTTTTCAGACAATACTGAAACAAATTTTATGATCTAAGTATTTTACAATAACCGTTTTTTAGGGGTAAGAATTTGCTATGAACTGCTAATGATAAGACCTTAAAAAGCCAAGCTAGAAATGTAGTTTTGTTCTTCTTATCATGTAACAAAGTTGTTCTTGTCCTTGTTGTAACTGCTGAGTTGAGTATTAGTTACAGAAACACATATTCAGCGATATCTGTAATGATTAACATGACATTAGGAGCAGCGATAATGAAAATAAATGAGAAATTAAATGAAACCAATGTGTATAGTAAACCTAAACCATCATATTCATATGTTACACATGATTAGAATGCTGTAAATTTCACAGTGTGGGATTATCAGAGTGATTTTTCTTAATTAATATGGACAGTCATAGGATTATTGTCCATCCTATTGTGCATAATTTGGAACAATACTATCTAACATTAATTTCAGAAATTATAATTTCAGAGTATTTTTAAGAGGAAAGAAGAGCAGCAGGCTGGAATTTATGAACAACTATCTGTGCAGATTTTATCTGGCTTTTAGAATTCTAAGTGTTTTCTTTGAAACTGTCTGCCAAAACCTAGCCACTAGGGTGCAGATATGTAGCACAAACCACAGTGGTTAGTATACGTAAACATGTCCCACTGCTTCAAAAGGCATTTTTCCTTTAAATGCTACTAACATTTTGACAGTATTTCAAACTCTGAATGTATTTATTAGTTCTCAGAAACCAAAACCTTCAAGCTTTCTATTGTACTTTGTTAACAAATATAGTTTCTAGATACATCTTGTTAATGTAATAATACTGAAAAGCTTATAAGGCATCTGGACGTAGAAGCAAAGGCATGAAAGTTAAAACTGCAATGTTGCAAAGTCACGGATTCATAGATTACATCATGTTGGAAGCAACCCTCAAGGGTTGTCTTGTCCAACCTCCCTGTAGTGAGCAGGAACAGGACAACTAAATCAGGCTGCCCAGGGCCACATCAAGTCTTTTCTTGAATGTCTCCAGGGGTGGGGCCTCAACCACATCCCTGGGCAACCTGTTCCAGTATTTTATCACTCTCATTGTAAAGAAATGCCTCCTTATGTCCAACCTAAATCTACCCTGCTCCGATTTAAACCCATTGCTCCTCATTTTATCACTACAAGCACTTCTAAATATTCCTTCCCCAGCCTTCCTGTAAGTCCTCTTCAGATACTGAAATGTAGTTATAAGATCTCCCTGGAGCCTTCACCTCTTCAGGTTGAAAAGCCGCAATTCTTTCAGCCTGTCTTCATAGGAAAGGTGCTCCAGTCCTCTGATCACCTTGGTGGCCCTCCTCTGCACCCGCTCCAGCAGGTCCAAGCCTCTCTTGTGTTGGTGACCCCAGGGCTGGACACAGTACTCCAAGTGAAGTCTCAGCAGAGCAGAGTGTCAAGAATCACTGCTCTTGATCTGCTGACCACGCTTCTTCTGATGCATCCCAGGATATGATTTGCCTTCTGGGTTACAAGTGCACATTATCAGCTCATATCCAGCTTCTCATCCACCAGTACCAACAAAGCCCTTTTCTTCTGGCTACTCTCAGTTTCTTCATCCCCAAGCCTGTATTGACATCGAGGATTCCTCTGACCAAGGTGCAGGACCTTGCACTTTGCCTTACTGAATCTCATGAGATTCACATCAGCTCACCTCTCCAGCCTGTCCAGATCCCTCTGGATGATATCCCATCCTTCAGCCTTATCAACCACACCACTCAGCTTGATATCTGCAGATTTGCTGAGGGTACACTCAATCTTATTATGGGACACCGCTTGTCACCTGTCTCCATGTGGACATTGAGCTGTTGACCACTACCCTTTTTATGCAATCATCCAGTCAATTCCTTATTCACTGGGCAGTCCACCCATCAAATTCATATCTCTCCAGCTTCAAGAGAAAGATGCTGTAGGGATGTGTGTCAAAGGATTTACAAAAGTCCAGATAGATGACATCTCTTGGTCTCCTCTTATCCAATAATGTAGTTACATCATTGTAGAAAGCCATCAGGTTGGTCAGGCAAGACTTTCCCTTGGTGAAGCCAGGCTGGCTGTATCAAATCACTTCCCTGTCTTCCATGTGTTCCAGTATAGCTTCCAGGAGGATCTATTCCATGATCTTCCCAGTCACAGAGCTGAGGCTCACAGGTTAGTAACTTTCAGGTTCCCCTTTTTTACCCTTTTTAAAAATGGGTGTAATATTTCACTTCTTCCATTCTCCAGGGACTTCACCTGACTGCTAGGACTTTCCAAATATTATGATGAGTGGCTTTGCAATGACATCAATGAATTCCTTCAGAGCTCTGGAATGCATCTCATCAGGTCCCATAGATTTATGTATGTTCAGGTTCCTCAGATGCTCCTGAACTTGATCTTTCCTTACAGTGGGAGGGACTTGAACCATCTGGTCCATGCCTAGTGGTCCATTGACTTGGGATGGGGGACAGAGCAAGAGTGACAGTGAAGAAGTCCTGCTGCTTGAAGCAGCACTGTTGTGTATGACAGCAGCCTCACAATCACAGGCCCTGGTTGCCATGGGGGACTTTAACTACTTAGATATTTGATGGAAGGCCTACCCAGCCAGCCAGCCAGCCACAGTCCAGGATGTTCCTACAATGCATTGATGATAATTTCTTGATGCAAATGGTGGAGGAACCAACTAGGAGAGGAGTGTTCCTGGACCTGATACTCACCAACAAGGAGGGACTGGTTGAAGCAGTGAAGGTTGAGGGCAGCCTTGACTGCAGTGACCATGAGATGGTTGAGTTCAGGATCTTGTGTGGTAGGAAGAAAGTATCAAGCAGGATTACAACGTTGGATTTCAGCAAGGCTAACTTTGGCCTTTTCCAACAATTGCTAAGGGAAATCTCATGGGACAGGGTACTAGAAGGCAAAGGGGACCAAGTCAGTTGGTTAACATTCAATGCCCTCTTCTTCCAAGCGCAAGATCAGAGCATCCCAAAGGGTAGGCAATCAAGAAAGGGAGCCAGGAGACCTTCATGGTTAAGTAGGGAACAGCTAAGCAAAGTCAAATGGAAGAGAGTCAAGAGATCATGGAAGGAGGGGCTGGCCACTTGGGAGGAATATAAGACTGTTGTCAGAGAATGTAGGGAGGCAACTAGGAAGGCTAAGGCCTCCGTGGAATTCAGCCTTGTGAAGGAGGTCAATGACAACAGAAAGGGCTTCTTCAAATACATTGCAGGAAAAGCTAACAACAGAGGCAGTGTAGGCCCACTGCTGAATGAGGTGGGTGCCTTGGTGACAGCAGACACAGAGAAGGCAGAGTTGCTAAATGCCTTCTTCATCTCTGTCTATAGTGCTGGAGGCTGTCCTCAGGATTCCGAGGTCCTCAAGGCCCTGGAGGAAGACAAGACAAAGGAGAAATATTCCTTGGTTGATGAGAACTGGCTTGGAGAACAGTTAAGTCATCTGGACATCCATAAATCCATGGGTCCTGGTGGGATACACCCAAGGGTGATGAGGGAGCTGGTGGAGGTTTTGTTTTTGCCTGACCATTTGCCATCATCTTTTGTAGGTCATGGCAGACAGGAGAGGTGCCTGGGGACTGAAGGAGTCTTCAAAAAGGGTAAGAAGGGGGACCCAGGCAACTATAGACCAGTCAGCCTCACCTCCATCCCTGGAAAGGTGATGGAGCAACTTATCCTTGGCACTGTCCTTAGGCATATCAAGGACAAGAGGGTCATTAGGGCTAGTCACCATGGCTTTACCAAGGGGAAGTCATGTTTGACCAACCTGATAATCTTTTATGAGGACATAACCAGGTGAATAGATGATGGTAGAGCAGTGGATGTGGTTTACCTTGGTTTCAGTAAGGCATTTGACACTGTCTCCCACAGCATCCTTGCAGCTAAACTGAGGCAATGTGGACTGGATGATAAGTAGTGAGGTGGATTGAGAGCTGGTTGAAGGGAAGAAGTCAGAGAGTTGTGGTCAATGGGACAGAGTCTAGTTGGAGGCCTGTGTCTAGTGGAGTCCCTCATGGGTCAGTACTGGGATCAGTGCTGTTCAATATATTCATCAACGACCTGGATGAGGGCACAGAGTGCACTGTCAGCAAGTTTGCTGATGACACCAAACTGGGTGGAGTGGCTGACACACCGAGGGTTGTGCTGCCATTCAGTGGGACTTGGACATGTTGGAGAGTTGAGCAGGGAGAAATTTAATGAAGTTCAACAAGGGCAAGTGTAGAGTCTTGCACCTGGGAAAGAACAACCTCATGTACCAATATAGGTTGGGGACAGACCTGTTGGAGAGCAGTGAAGGGGAAAAGGACCTGGGAGTCCTACTGGATGGGAGGTTGACCATGAGCCAGCAATGTGCTCTTGTGGCCAAGAAGGCCAATGGTATCCTGGGTTGTATTAGAAGGGTGTGATCAGTAGGTCAAAAGACATTCTCCTCCCTCTCTACTCTGCCCTGGTGAGGCCACATCTGGAATATTGTGTCCAGTTCTTGGCCCCTCAGTTCAAGAAGGACAAGGAGCTGCTTGAGAGAGTCTAGCACAGAGCCACGAAAATTAAGGGAGTGGAACATCTACCTTATGAGGACAGGCTGAAGGAGCTGGGACTCTTTAGCTTGGGGAAGAGGAGACTTAGGGGTGACCTCATTAATGTTTATAAATACGTAAAGGATGAGTGCCAAGTGGATGGAGCCAGGTTCTTCTCGGTGATGCCCAATGACAGGATGAGGGGCAATGGGTGGAAGCTGAGGCATAGGAAGTTTCATGGAAACAGGAGGAAGAATTCTTTCACTGTGAAGGTGACAAAACACTGGAACATTGTGCCCAGGGGGATTGTGGAATCTCCCTCTCTGGAAATATTCAAGATCCACCTGGATGAGTTCCTATGTGATCTCCTCTAGGTGATCCTGCTCTGGCAGGGGGGTTGGACTAGATGATCTCTCGAGGTCCCTTCCAGCCCCTAACATTCTGTGATTCTGTGATAAGGAAGACAATGCTGTTGCAATTTTACTGGTAAAAGCACAGCTGAGGATTTGTAAAATGGTCTTTGTAAGTCAGAACTGATAACTAGCAAAACTCCCAAATACAGATACAATTTTGCCCTGAATCAGCAGCTCATAATTAAAACTTTGCTTATTAATACTGAACCACAAACACTTACTTTGCTGTGTTATTTTTAAGATGGGGACAATTTTATTTCTTGATAAAGAACCATTACTGGTACTGCAGAAAGTAAAATTATACAGCCATATTCTGCATTGACAAAGTCACAGATAGCAAACACATTTCTGCCATTTGTGATTTTATTAGAGGCAATAAACACTGTAACTGATACATAGCACTACTTTTTTTTCTTGCAAGGAGGGCAACATTTCTAGTATAAAGAGTGGAATTGGCTTGCATTGCAGATGTGAAATAACATGTCTGACCTTGAGATAAGAATATCTATGTTCCTTGAATACTAATTTTTTTCATCAGACTAAAGTTCTCTTTTGCAGAATGTTATCCAAACTGTTCTGTCCTCTTTTTCATCCTGCAACATATTGGGTGCCATTTTAATGTGTTGTTATTCCTTCTCTTTCATACTGCTTTAATTTTTACAGACCACATTTACTGCAGTGCTCTTTTCAGTGCTAGCTTATGCACGCTGAAACCAGGAAGGTGCATGCCTGCTGTTCTATAGACAGCCTGCCTTGATTGGACCTCTGGGTGGCATGCAGTGCCCCATTTTCTCATCAAGTGATTTGTTTGAGCCTTTGTTCCTCCTTATTTTGTTGTCTTTTTAGTGACATACAATCTATGAATTAGGAAAAATAGAAATCATATAACTTTCCAAGACCCAGCAACACTGTAGTTCAGCTGGCTGAAGAAATACCCTAAAAAACCCCAAGGTTTCCCTTTACATACATTTTATCTCATCTCTTTTAGTCTCACTGATTTAGGGACATGTCTTTTCTTAATTTTCCTTTGTCATGCTTGCTATTTGCTGTTTATTTGTTCCTTATCTGACCTGCCTAGAAAACATACCTATTTATTACCTTGTGAACAGTCCATAGCTCTTTTCAGACTTAGACCCAGGAGTAATATCTGTTGGTTTTCTTTGCTGGGTTCTTTGGTGTTTTCTCATCTTCTCTCTTTTCAAGGATTCTATTCACTCCAAATTCTGCTGAAAAGTTGAAGGAATCTTTCACATAGTTTTGGTCTTGGTGACTATTTCTCATTCTGAGCTGTTCCTACTTGAGTAATATCCAGTAACTTGAGCAGTATGGCTTTAGCAGTGTATAATTCACCCTGTTTTTGCTGAGATCACTGTCAAATCAATGCAGTAAGAAATTATTTGATTGTATGTATTGGGAATGTCAAGAACACCTGTCCAGCTAAAAAATTCTTTCCCAATAACTGGGCATGCAACATAAGAATTGTATCAGCTGATGCCAAGAGAAAGATGTTTTTGTATCCAGATGAGAGAAATGCATGCTAGTGCCTATGAAATTACTCAATAATGGAAGGGTTCAGGACCAGGTGCTGTATTGTGCAATCTTTCAATATTTGCTTTCATTGTAGGTCTGTGTTCCCTTGTAGTTGGAAAGAAAATTGGAGATTCTCATTCATACTGGTTCTCCTAGTTGAATCAGTGACATCTCAGTGATGTTGTAATTAGACCAGTGTGACCGTATAGTCTAAAATGAGTTAAAGGTACTTCCCAAAGTAAACTGTTGGGAGTTTTCTGGATCTATCTCTTCTAGATCTATACTAGCAAAGTCTGGGAAAAATCATGTGAACGGCATACAAAAAATGCTAAGTTAAAGCTGATTTTAAACTATGACAAGAGTGAAGAATACTTTGTAGAGAGTTACGTTATTCTCCATCTCCTGCAAGTTATCTCCCACTACAATAATCAGGTCCTGAGACTTTATTCATTTGGCTATTTCATTCATCAGGTTATTCAATTACAATGATGCTGATGCTCCTAATATGTAAACACATGGGTTTTGTGCCTCCTTTCTCATTCTGATAAAAAAATGATGAGCTGTTGCTTTAAATGTCATAAATATTGTTGAAATTAGCATCCATTAAAATAATTACTTGCATTGTTATTTTTTTATCTTCACAAATTAATGTAAAATAATTCATTATTTGTAGTTTTAATTTTTTTTTTAAGTGCTGAATGTAAAAATAAATGTTGGGGGTATCTGAAATTATCAATCAGATAACAACTTTTCTTGATTATTCAAGTGTTTGAGCTTTCCTGATGGGATGGTGTGTTTTGATCTGGATGTAGTATCCAGTGAACTGAATACCAACCAAGGATGTGTCTACATCAAGGAGCAGCTGCACACAGAAAAAACCCTAACCAACCAACCAAGAAATTCAACAAAAACACTCAACCAACAAACCAAAAATCAAAGAAACCCCGAACAACTGCAACCAATAAACAAACAAACAACCCTTTGAGGGAAAAAGAAAAATAATGGAAAGATCTGTTTCACCATGACTAGGTAAATGCTTCTTCCCTGCTAATTGTGTCTACAGTGTTTTAGTTTGGAAAAAAATGGGTACAGGTTACCCTGACTAATAAACCTGCTAAGTGCAGAGTATATTTCTAATGGGGAAATTATTGTGTAAGACCTCATAAGACTGACATTTAGCCCTTCAAATCTTTATCATCCTTGTCTGGCTGCAGGCTTTATCCACACAAATCCTGTGAGTGCCTATGTAAGAAGCCTCTTTTATCCTTTCATCATCTTGAACTGAACTTTAGGGAAGATATAAACATGCTCAACAACTGTATTTACATATGTAGAAGTAATCTACAAGTCTACTTTTATCTACATTTCAAATGGTCTGTATTTCTCAAAAATTGTAAAACGAAGATGGATAATTTTATCATGATAGTTCACTGTTCAAATTCCAATCCCCATAATGACTCTTCAAACACCTAGAACAAGTCACCTCATGCACATAAATAAAACAAACTAGTTACAATTCAGTTTTGTGACAGAGTAATGTTTTTTATTTTATTTATTATCCCTCATTGAACTTCAGATTTTTTTCAGAGTTATAAATTAGAATGAACTCAGTAAATTATTGGGCACAGCCCTTTAATGTAAATTTTCTTGCTTGCTTACTTTGTTATAGATTCCTTTTTATCTCTCTTCTCTCTCTCTAAACAAATACCTCCCCCCCCTTTTTCTTAAATGGTGTTGATGTTAGCTGTGAAATGCCTTATTTAGTGACATCTCAAGCAGTGTGACTTTTTGTTTGCTTCAGTTATTTAGATTTACATATTCTTTCTTGATTGTAATTTAATTTGAAAACCTTGCTCTCCATGAATATTTTCATGCTGTTTCCTCTATGTGTTGCCTTCTGATTATGTTGCAGTTATGTTACTGACTTATTTATTGACGTTTATTTTCTAAATTGGATTTTTTCCCCCTTTGTTTAGTATCTACCTCATGCAGCCAGTTACAAGCATCCTTAGCATCCATAGCATACCTCATAGGGAAAGAATGAATGTTTCTTTTATGTGAATAATGAAAATTACAAGATTTATACAAGGATTACTTCCACTTGGAGTTAGATTTTAGATGTGACTTTAGGGTGCAGAACTATTAGTTTAAAGTGTTTGTTGATGTGTCTATAATGTCAGTTTAAAGCGTTTGTGGATGTGTCTACAATGTCATGCCATGTGTTTTAGAAAGACACTTTAGCACTTTTTGGCTTTGTTTAAGTAAGGAATTATTTTGTTGGAAGAAATCTTTAAGATTCTTCAGTCCAATTTTTAACCTAGCACTGCCAGGTAAACCATATCCCTACATGCGACATCTATACATCTAAATGGTGGCTCCATCACTTCACTGAGCAGCCTGATACAATGCTTGTCAACCCTTTCTGTGATGAAATTTTTCCTAATATTCAGCCTAAACCTCCCTTGGTGCAACTTGAGGCCATTTCATCTCATCCTATCACTTGTTAGTTAGGAGAATTAATCAACACTCACCTCACTACAAGCTCCTTTCAGGTGGTTGTACACAGCAATAAAGTCTGCCCTGAGCCTTCTTTTCTCCAGGCTAAACAACCCCAGTTCTTCAGCTGCTCCTTATAAGACTTGTGCTCTGGAATGATTTATGATTCAAATTTTATGATTTTACTAGGATTATTTATGCTGTAGTTCTGTGGTCTTCCCTGTATCAATATAATCAACAGATATTTACACATAGAATCATAGAATGGTGTAGGTTGGAAGAGACCTTAGAGATATCTACTCCAACCTCCCCACTGTGGGCAGGGATGCTTGTTATAGTGTGAGAGCTGTAATTCCCCTCCTACACTGACAACAACCAGGCTAACTCAGTCCGGAAGCAAATGAAGCTGTATTTACAGGCAAAACTACAATCTATGATGAAATGCAATGAATACATACAAATATACACTATTCACAACATTTACAAATATGTATAAGCAACAGAAAAACACAACAGAGCCCCTTGCCCCTCTCCCCCCCCCCCCCCCCTTTCCCAGAGCAGGCAAAAGGGAAGAAGGCTGAGAAGCAGAAAGAGGTTCTTTAAACTTAGCTTGTCAAGGTCAGTATGGGGGAGGGCAGGGGTGTTATATCTAGCCAGAAAGAAGAACAGAGCAGACAGACAGACTGCCCATACCTTGTTTTGAGTACTGACACTTAAATATTTCTATCTCTCCAATGGAAGCATTTAGAATAATCAATATTTTGCTTTCTTACACCCAATAGTGATTTATTTACATTCTTTGACTTTTCTGATTGAATTTTGTGAGAAGAAATTAAAGACATAGCCTTAAAACTATCAGAGATGCCTCACAACTGGACTTAGCTGCTCAAGGCCTCATCCAATCTGGCCTTGAACACTCCCAGGGAGAAGGCATTCACACACTTCCTGGGCATTGTTGCTACTTTACTTACTTGTAACTCTGCTAAGAGATTTACCTTGCAGGATTGATTGGAGCTAAATCTCATCTTTTTCAAATAACCGAATCTCTAAATCTGACTTAAACTGATTTCCTGATCTAGTTTATCCTTATTTAGTTGTCTGAATAATGCATTTACCTGCACAAAAAAAAACCCAGCAATGTAATAGTCCATCAATGAGGGAAAAAAGAATTAGAATGAGGAAAAGTACCCTTCTAAGCATGTCATACTGTGTTTAAAGGTTTTCTCTATTATAGGTGTTATCAGACATTTCTGCCTCATGTTGCCATTTCAGTTATTTGTATCCATTCACAGGTTACAGCTCCATCAAGGATTTTACTAAGTTGTCTTAATATAGCTGAGTAATATAGATGTTCACTGTTGTGTTTCATGTACTAAAAATTTGTTCATGGACAGTCCTGTTCCAGGGTTTTTCTGTATACTTGTTTATGTGCTCCCAAACTGCAGGTTGTAAATGAAAATTCACCTTCCACTCCAGTTCCCAACCCACTCCTTCAAGCCCAGGAGGATTTGCCAAAGTAGCCATTGCGGGCTTCCTGGTAAACTGAGGCACGGTGGCTCTTTCTGGATTGCTGGCTTCTCTCCAGACTGCAGACACAGGCAGAGCATGTACACAAAGGCAAAGCACATGCAAGGGAGCAAAGCAATGCAAAAGAGCTTAGTAGCAAAAAGCAAAGAGTGACTTGTTTACAATTTAGGAATGCTTATAACATGCCTGAGCCTTGAATTGGGCCAGTAGTCAACCTTGGTAGTACCTTTAGACTATGGCCAAGCGTGTGGCTAGAATTATGCCCAAACTTGGAAGAGCACAAGCATAGCATAGTCATGCCACATGGTGGGCACGTGATGTTGTTTACCCCAAAGAAGGCTGGTTGGGTTGCTTACCCTGTCCTGTTGATGCCTGGTCTTTTGTTTCCATGGCTCTGGGCTGAGCACCTCACTCTGGAAAGGAGGGGGGAAGGGGGGATGTGAGCAAAACATGTTGGAACAAGTTTTGGCAATATTTGGGGCATAATTCTGGGCATGGGCTCCTTTCATGACCAGAGCAGGCTGTGACTGGTAGCCTAAAAGCGATCAAAAGAGGCTTTTATGCCTTTAGACCGGTGGTGAGGAATTCAGGGGCATAGGTTGTCTTTTCATCACTTCTCCCAGTTGCAGGCAATGACAGTGATATAAACAGACAAACTCAGTCTGTTAATACGTGGCTCTGTACCTGCAGCCACCATAACAATTTTGGCCTCTTTGACAATGGGTTAATATACAGAACACCAGGAATGCTGGCAACCCAAAGGAGAAGAAGGATCTTAGGATAACAGTTAGCAAGTTCATCTCCATCTGCATCTTGGCCTTCTTGATCTCATCCTTACACAACCAGGCTGTTTCCTTATCCTCTTCCCAGGATACCTGTCCCTGGTTCCGCTTTCTGTGTGTTTTCTTCTCACCCTTTATTTTGACCAGCAAGTCTCAACTCAGCCTTGTCAATTTCTTCCCTTTCTTTCCAGATTTCTTACAGCTTTTATAGTCTCTGGAAAGCGCAACCTTAAAAATCTGTCAGCTCTGTTTTACTACCTTGTCCCTGAGGACCATTTCCCAGGGAATCCTACTGACTAACTCCTTGAAGAGCTCATGGATTTTTGAAATTAAATATTTAGTATTGTAATACACCTACACAAGTGTTCATTATGGATTTCAGTAAGAAAAGCACTCAGATCCCATTATGTATTGATTAAAATATAATTTCTTGAAGATAAAATGAGAAAGCAAAAGGGGATAGAGTAGATAAACTTCCCTTCAGATGCAGTAATACAAATCAATGTAGACCACTATTTGGCACAGAAGACAGAACAGTGAGTATGCTGTTAGACTGAGAGCACAATAATAGACCCTAGCTGTGTGTATTGTGTGATTTTGCTTTTTTGATTTGGGTTTTTGTGTCTATTGGCTAGTATCTCTTCCCCCTTTTCCCCTTTTTGATAAGGGCAAAGTTTATGAAGAAGGACCAAAATAGGGAAGTAGATGATCTGAGATGGGAAAGGGATTCGTATTAATTTCTTATCAGGGAAGATGAGTCCTTGGCTGTTCTGCGTAGACTGTCCTGTGTGTGCACGGGCTTAGTAAGAGGGAATTTCTAAGCAGATGCAGATGGGGTACAGATGAGGAGGCAGACAGCCTACAGCAGACAGAGGTATAGATAGTAGCAAAGGTGGAAATCACTCTGGTAAATCCTGTGGAAAACAGATGGATCAAAAAGGACAAAGCTCAGGAAGCACTCTGGAGTAAGAAGAAAAAAAATGGGAAAGTAGTTAGATACAATGTTAAGATAGATACTCATTAAATAGCTGGAGAGGAAAGATAAACTAAAGAGATGTGAGGACTAGTAAGAAAGAATTAAGGATACAAGAGTAATAAGGAAGACGTAGATTCTTCCTCTTTTTACTCGATCCCCTTCCTTGGCATATTTGATGATAACAATGATCACACAAACAGTGGAAGGTTCAGTGGTTCATACGTGTAAGGAGCAGCCCGAAAGGCATTATCTGTCTCATCATTGTCGTCACAAATCAGGACCCCAGAACTTGGACTAATTTTCTGGCTAACATTTTAGCATGAGTTTGCAGTGGGCTGCTCCATAATAAGTTACTGATTAAGTTACTGAGCCTGTAAAATGGAATGTGGTCTCCATGGATGTGCAGGTGCAGGTCCCATGGGAAGGGGCCTACCTGGTTCTGAGTCCGACCATGTCAAGAATGACAGATAGTTTCACTGTCCCCTTTTATTCCTTCAGAATGAAAATTGTAACTGTTGTCAAAAGGCATTGATGCCCTGGTGTTGCTAAGGAAACCATGAACCTTAGGCAAACTTTGTTCATTATAGTGTAATTATAATATGAAAACACAACACAACAACTGGTTGAAAGCTACCTGCCTTCAATGCAAGCCATGCCTTGGATATGCCTCCTTGGGCCCAGATGACACCTCAGACAATCTTCCTTGGGCATGTGTGGAAGCCCTGCTCATGAGGGGCACAATGGGTGTACAGAAATGGAGTTTAGACATCGGCAGGTGTGAAATTGATTATAAAAGATGTCTTCCTAGCAAGAAGACTTTGAGAGCTTTCTCCACCAGGATCAAGGAAGGACTGGAAGGACCAGCAGGACTGGACCCAGGACCAGAGACATGTCTTTGGACCCTCTCTTTTCTCTCTTCACTCTATTTTACCTCTCCCCTCTCACTTTTCGCTACCTATCACATGTCATCTTATGGGCAAAAAATAAAGTTTTACTGTTGTTTGAAGTGAACCCCGCTGGCTTGTTTCACCTGAGTTTTTTCACTTTGAGATCACAATAACAAACCATCAGGAGTCTGCTACACGGACCGTGACAATGTGACAAGATTTTTTCAGGAGCCAGACTGCATTCTCATTCTGGGCAGTGGGAAATACTCTCACAAAGCACTTGATCAGCTTTTCTCAGGAAAAAAATGCAGTTTCCTCTCTTCCCATTTTTGGTTAGGGAGACAGACCTTCTGTTTTACCTTACACAACAATTTTACATTGGTTAGCAAAGAGTTTGAAATGCAGCATGAAGTGCCTTCAGGACATTGACAAAGCAGATTAAGCAAGGCAGTTTCAGTATTTGAACTAGTATGGCAAAATCAATCAGCTTTAGTTTTATAAAAAAGCTTTTCAAGATCTGCCTTTTGCCTTTATGTTCATCATAGCTGGGCATCATGTGTAAAGTGAACTAGAACTATGATTCATGACAGTGGAAACTATATGACTAATGTAACTTCAAACTGGTTGCAAGTAACCCAGTAAATATTGTAACAAGTTTTCTGACCTGTACAAAGTATTCACGGATGACTACTTTCCTGTCACTTGACAAGATGGCAAGTTTTCCAGGTGCAGTACCATGAATTATTTTAGTATACTGAGAAAGAAGGACATCAGGAGTTGGTATTACTATTTCAGAGCATTATTTCAGCCTGACATTTAGTATACTTTATTTATTTATTAAGGAATGGCCTTCTAAAAAGTACAATTCAGATCTGATAGCACGGAAGAATAGTGCAATCAGTTAAGAGGATAGAATTGTACAAAAGAGACTATTCTCCTGATCTTAACTCCCCCTCCTTCCTCAAAAAAATGGTATTGAACACTCAAATGCTTCCCACCTCCTCAGGAAAGGCAGTCATCATTTTGATCTATATAATGAAAATTACTTTAAGTCATCTTTCCTTTCTTATTTCCTTTTTCTCAATAATGTCAATCAGAAAATTAAATATAAGTCACCCAAAAAACTTGTGGAGTTTAACCCTGATTTCACTAAACACATATGCCAATGTAAAACTACTATGATTTTCGAAGAGGGGTTCTTGATACGTGTTCACTGAAAAGTAGTATGAAACCTATGAAATCTTAAAGCATTTTTCAGATTTTTAAAATTAAAGTCCCATTCATAAAAGAAGGAAAAGTTGAGATTGGACTTTTTAAAAGACTTTATGTCAGAGTTTAGCAAAATCTAAATTACTCCTTTAGATCACCCATGATATTAAAATACTGTTCAAATAACTTGTTGTATTTTAATGAGCGGACAGATTGCTCTATTGCTCCAAAAGGGGCAAAAGAATAATGCTCACCCGAAGGATTGGATGGTACTGGAAAGCTTAAATGGAAAGGTTATTCACAACTACAGTGCTACAGTGGTATGGTGCAAAGCATATGTGGTGGTTTCAAGGCTAGCCTTTAATTTCTTTTCACAGAGTTAGAACAGAAAAAGAATGTAAATAAATCACGAATGGGTGTAAGAAAGCAAAATAATGATTATTCTAAACACTTCCATTGGAGAGATAGAAATGTTTAAGAGTCAGTACTCAAAGTGCAGGCAGTCTGTCTGTCTGGTGTATCTCTGCTGGGCAGTCCGCGTTTCTCTTCTGGCTTTGCTTTCGAAGATAACACACCTGCATACCGACCTTGAAAAGCTAAGTTCTAACAACCTCTCTGCTTCTTGTCTTTCTTCCTTCTGCCAGGGGGGTCTGGGGAAGGCAGGGAAGGGGGAGGCAGCAGAGGCAGCTTTCCTGGCTTTGGCCAGGAGGGTTTTGTGCTGTTTTGGTTAATTGTACATATTTGTTAATATTTTAAATACTGTATATTTGTACATATTCATTGCATTCCATTGTAGACTGTAGTTTTTACCTGTAAATGTGGCTACATTTGCTTCCAAACTGAGCTAGTCTGGTGTTGTTAATGTGGGAGGGGAATTTCAGCCCACCACACTACAACAGCATAGCAAAGCATATAAAATACAAAGAAATCCATAGTCTGGGTTTAACACAGAACTCATTAAGCCAACGCTTCACACAAACCTCCCTCTCTAACAGGCCAACAAACCCCAGGCTTCCCTACCCCGCTCCCTATCAGTGCCTTTCTACCCTCCATACCACCAAGGTTCATGACGCAGCACAAAATCCAGCTTGGCAACTGCAGGCCCCAATTAAGCTCTTCCAGGCCTAATTGGCAGCATTACCAATGCTGATCAGCCCTCATTCCACCTCCAGGGAAATAAGAACCTGGACATCTTCCTAGGAGGAGAAAGGAAAGAAAAAAAAGTGAAGAACACTGATTTTCCAACCTGTTTTATAGGGAGACAGGACTTACGGATATGAAATACAAAGATTACACTTTCTGGTACACTTCCTGGACCTCTCTAGCTTCTGGAGGTGTGCAACTTTTTGGCCCTCTTAAAGGCAACCAGCCTCAAGCTGCCACATAACTGCATTTTGATAACTGACGATTACTATGACAGAAAAACCATTTTATAGCATTCGAATAACTGTGATGATTGAGGTTCTTAAAAATTAAAAGCAAAAACCCTGAAAAAAAATATAATTTGAGTTCATTGAAATATATGAGATTAATCATAATTCACAGAATCACACACAGAATCACAGAGTTAACCAGGCTGGAAAAGACCTTCAAGGTCATCTAGTCCAACCTATTACCCAACACCATCTAATCAACTAAACCATGACACATTCAAGATTATTCAACTTTTCTCTCTTTTAAAAAATTATTCTTTAAATCTGGGATACTTCATATAAGAAAGTTATAGGTAGGCTTTTGTAGCTGTGGATCTACCTCCAGTGAGCTAAAAATGTGTAATATCTTCTTTAGACCTGGTTTTGTATGTGTCTAAATATTCAAGGTATTTGTGCTAAGAATACATGACATGGTATTTACTCCAATACTGTGTGAAGGTGGTAGGTCCTCCATGAGATATATATAGATATATATATGTATATATATGTTTTAGTATTGTCATCTCTAGGGCTGGAGAGGGGGAAGTGATAAATAGTGGCACTTGATTCCTGACCTAGAACAATGGACTAGGACTTGGAATGACATGAGGCTGAAGATATCTCTTTCTCTTTTCTGTGAAAATATCAGTGCATCTAGCAGAAGCCTGAGGTGATGTTTGCCTAGGACTTCCCTGATGAGCTACCAGGAGATAATGGAGTTTGTATGTCAGGTCTTCTGGGTTTGACTGATTCTTTTCTTCTTAGTTATTTTGTTTTTTTTTTTAATCTGGAAAACACATTGAGAAACAGTATGTGGTGGTGTATCTAAGGTTCTAACATAACACTTAAAAACAAAAAAACAAAACCCCATAACATTTTTTTTAAGTCATAACATTACAAAAAAGGAAGCCTAAATTAAGTAAATTTTGAATTTCAGTTAGTCACCCTGGATAAATTATTTAACATGTTTAAAAAAGAAGCTAAATTAAAATGTTAATTTAAAAGTTATGAAAAAATAAGTATTTCAGCAAACGTTTTCTGTAATTTGTATGAGCTGTCTTTTCCCTTAATATTATAATAAGGATCTTAGTTTATAGTGTAATTGGCAGGAAAATTTACCTGAAAAAAAAATTCAAGAGAATTATGTAACAAGTAGCATAAAATGTGGCTAACTGAGCTGCCTTGGTAAACCTAGGCACAGCTGAATAATCAGTTCCAGGTTAAAGGTACAGTCCTTTTATGTCTGCAGTGTTTTCCCTTCATTTGATACCATACGAGCATACTGTTTCCTGCTTTGGATTGGAAGCAAATTGCATAATGTCTAATGAAAGCAGGAATTTTAGTTTCTGCAATAGTCTGATTATCATGCAGATACAAAACAATCTAAAACAATCCCAGCAATTCTTTTTCCTTGCAATAAACACACTCTGATGTAAGTGATGAAAACAGCAATAGAATAATTCGTGCCCACTTTCTCACCAGTAAACTGAATAAGCCTTCACATCTGATGGAATTATAGATTTCTTCCTCAGTCAATGAACTTGATTGACCATAGCTAATTTGCTAGGCATAACAGCACTGCACTTTCAAGTGTATAAAATAACTGTCTCACTTTTGTCTTGGTAGTTTCATACATTTCTTATAATTTTTTTTCATAGTTACATATTTTTAATGTAGGTTAACTAGTCACCTGAGAGCAGTCCTAAAACCAAACAGATTTGTTTAATTTCTATCACTTGCAAGTTATAATAATTAGACATCAAACAATCCAACCAGACATGTTGGTGATGACTAAACATTGTCATAATAGTTCATAGCACATCAGGAGTTCAAGGTATTAAATTAAGTCTTTCATCCTGTGCACAAAAGAACAGTCTACGCTGGGCAACAACTTTACTGACTCCTTTGTCTAATGGCAGGAGATGAATGCCTCAGAGGATATACTCTTTCCAGCAGTCTGTTACTTAGGAAATTTACAATTAATAAAGCTTAGGGAAAAAAAATAAGCAAGAACTACAGTTAAAATTCCAGTATAAAAATATCTCTGTGTGGCATTCCATTAATCGCAGATGGGATATAGCATTAAAAAAGAATGTGAAGAAAAGCTGAATTTACTCTTTTTTTGAGGAAACAGATTCCTTTATGCTGGGTTTCTATTTCTGAAGGCCTTTGCCAAGCATGAGGTACATATCACCAAAAGATGAGTATTAGAAATCCTTGAACAGAATGTGATCTATTAAAAACAACCAAAAAATCCCAGAGCTGCCAGGTTTAATATCAAATGCGTCAATGTGTTTAAAATTTGATATGTTGTAATAAAGTTCATGAAAATAATTGGCTACTGTTTTGTTTTCTCTGTTCAGAATGTTTTTCAATAGTATCTGAAGATGTAGTAAAACAATTGAAAAGTACCAGTTTGCTGTATATTTGGATCTAGCATGCTAGAAATTTGGGACATGACTTACATTTAAATGTATGTAGAAATTAGGATACATTTAAAGCCTGTGGTTCAGTTATCTAGCTGTATTTCATAGTGTTTTTCCTCCACTAGCTGTGAAGACCAAAGTCTTTTTGAAGCATTAGCATAACATACTGTATATTACTTTGTACTATACTACATATAATAAGTACTAAAGATTAATAATGTCATGTACAGCATACATGAATGATGAGTAGAAAGAAATTAATAAAATTATCCTGTTATATATTGAATTTACATAAATAAGGAAATCTGAGGTAAGATATGCTGTGGATACATTGTCCTTTTTTGATGGAAATAATACAATATTCATGACAAAGTTCTCTTTCTGTGTGTGAGAGTTCAAACTGGACTCTGTATTCCTCATTTTTGAGATGAAGCCTATTTAAGTTGCAAGTGTGCATTGATATACCATCCTGCTATTTTTTAAGCAAAAGATCTCGAACATCCGTGAGAACTCGGGCAGAAGAAGAAACAGCTATCTTACACAAATATGCTGTTCTTTGTGAGGCATCAACTCTGATAACATTGATTTCAGGCTGCCTTGTAATGTACTTGATAACTTCATCTTGTTTGAAACAGTGACTCTCAGGTCACCCACACTGTTTGGGGCAGAACTATAAGAGGTAAGAGCAGCGGCAACTGTCTGACCAGGACTTTCTTCGCTGTGAGATAGCCTTTCTTGGCTCCCCTGAGTTCAAAACTCCACAAAAACTGCTGCCTTTCCAGAGAGATTAGTCTGATGTGTCTTTTTCTTGCAAATCATCATTTGCCTTTATATAATGGGAAAGAGCCATGAGACCCTTATATAAAATGTCTTCCTTCAAGGGTGCTGGAGTTGTTGGCTTTTGCACTCCTAATGACCCATGGTCTTAATGGGAGTTGGAGAAATCATGTCTTACACAGGAGCAGGGTTACAAGCTATTTATTCAAGAATCATCTTCTGTGGGTTAAACATTAAGTTACAGCTTTTTAGCAGATTGCTTGTGTATTTCCTTTGTGTGAAGTACAAATTTCCAAGGTTTGTTTTTTGTTTTTGTTTTCGGTTTTGGTTTTGTTTTTTTTTACTATTGACAACAAGGAATATCGAAAAAGGGGTGAAATAGCTATGTCTAGAAAAGGTCTTACCAGACCAAAATTATCGTTGACAAGACAAGAAAGAAATTATATCAGACATAATGTCATACATCGCTTCTAAAAGCTCCATACTGGAATGCAACATGTCCTCACAGGGAGGAAAGGTTATGACATCCTGAGTAAATCCATTTCACATGATAACTCTGATATGAAATTCTGCACACGTTCATTCTTACACAATAAAAATTATCTATGAGAAATCGTTAGTTGAAGTGTTTTTTGACTCTTCTCTGTGCTATGTATATTTCTCCTATCGATGATGAAACATTGCCACTAATTTCTATCAAGTAAGACTCTTATCAAAGCTCAAATCTCTGAATATTTTGCTGTAGTTGGGAGCAATTCTTAGACCAACATAATGTTCTGTTGTATGTTTTGTAATCACTTTGACATCTAACCAGTAGTTGTGAGTCATTACTGTTTTGTCTAACAGAGAATGCTTCATTTTCATCCAATTTTTATAGTGAGTAACACTACTGCCTTTTAAGTCTCTGTGATAAGATTTATGTAGTTCTTTATACTTTTGTAAACAACTGGTCAGGAAGAATTTTATCCAGTGTGACTTAAGGACAGCTTCCTATTAAAAACAAAACACAAAAATTACCCCAAACTTGGTACCAGTCAAAGTAAAATGTTACTTAAATGTTCTTATTTGCTACGTGCACATAATTACCATAAATTTCTTACAGTATCCAAGAGATGTAGTGTAGTGACCCAGGAAGAAAATAAAGGCACTGTCAGAGCATTCAGGAGAGTCAAAACCCATCTAGAGCTGAATCTGAATGGCAATAAGCAGAGCTTCCTCAGGTACATCATCAGCAAAAGGAAGACCAGGAAAAACATGAGACCACTGCTGAACGAGGCAGTAGATCCAGTGACAAAAAAAGCATTTAAAAGTGCAAAGCCTTCTGCACCACAGGCTTTACTGGTAAGATTTGACCTAAGGAATCATAGGCCCTTGAGACCTGAGGGAAGAACTGGATAAAGGAAAAACTACTCATCATGACAGAGGATCACACTGTGGCACATTTAAAGAAACTGGATATGCCAATGTCACCTCTGTCTCCAAGGAAGACCAGAAAGAGGATCCATTGAACTGTGAAACAGTTAGCCTCAACTAGATCCCTGGGAGATAAACAGAGAAAATGATCCTTGTAAATGTTTCCAAATGTATCAAGGATCATATGAAGGATAAGAAAGTGATAGTTATCACCATAGTTTTATGAAAGAAAAATCATGTCAGACCAACCTCATGGCCTTCTACCAAGAGATAATTGGCTTGGTTAATGAGTGGAGAACAATTCATGCTGTTTCTTTTTTTACTTTAGCAAGGCTTTTGACACTGGCTCCCATAACATGCTCATTGACGTGAGACTTAGCGAAGTGTAGACTGGTTAAACAGACACTGAGGTAGACGAATGCTGACTGAGCTTCTGGGCTCAAGGTGTTGTTATAGGTGATACCAAGTCCATCTGGATACCAGTTCCTAGTGCTATATCCTGTGACTGATACCAGAGCAAATAGTTTTTAGCATCCTCATTAATGACCTGGATGATGGGACAGAGTGTGCCCTCAGCAAGTTAACATATAATAAAAGGCAGGAGAAATGACAAATTGGTGGATAGACCAGATGGTTGTACTACCCTTCACAAGGACCTTGATAGGCTAGAGAAATGGCTGACAGGAATTCCATGAAGTTCAAAAATGCAAATAATAAATCTTGCACCTGAGGAAAAAAAAACATTCCATACAGCAGTACAGGCTGGGGACTGAATGTCTGGGAAGCAACTTTGCAGAGGAAGCACAGTGAGTCCTTGTGGACCTATACTTGGCCATAATTCAGCAGTGTAGGAAGAATGTTGCCAGCAGGTCAAAGGAGGTGATCCTTCTTCTTTTCTAAGCCTTGATAAGATGCTCCTCCAGTAATGGGTCCAGTGCTGGGCTCCCCAGTGCAAGACAGACAGGAATATACTGGAATATGTCTAAGGAAGGGTCACAAAGATGATTAATGGCTTCAATCATCTGTCATATGAGGAGAGACTGAGAGAGTTGGAACTTTTAATTATGGAACAGGAAACAGCTAAGGGGGATCTTATCAACGTATGTAAATATCTGATGAGAGGATTAAACAAAGAGGTACTAGACTCAGTGGTGTTAAATGACAGGATGAAGGCAATAGGCACACACTAAAATACAGACAATTTCATCTAAACACAAGATTTTTTTGTGTGTGTGTGATCATAATTGCAATGTTATGCATTGCTTAAAGAAGTTGTGAAGCCTCTAGGAAATAATCAAAACCCAACTGGACACAGTCCTGAGCAACGCTCTCTGACTGAATCTGCTCTGAGCACAGGGTTGGATTAGATGATGCCTCTGATGATCCAGAGGTATCCTCCTGTTCTCTGATTCTGTGACTATGTAGTGCATGTCCTCATACCAAAATGAACACCATTGATCAATAAAATATATTTGGAATCACGATGTAGAAAGTAGTAAACTAAAACCTAGGAGATAAGCAGATTTGCAGAATGAGTATTAATCTTCCCAGATTTCATAGCATTATTGCAATAATGCATTTAGTTGTATAGATAAAGAAAGGAGTTTACCCTTTCCAGTTCTGCTTACATTAGAGCTTTCTGTTTAAATGGTAATATTTCAGAAATCGAAAGCTACATTTTTCAGCCTGTAAAGGAAATTGTTACTACATAAGCCTTCTTGGTAAGGGTGGAGAATCAAGGGTATGCCTTGCTTTTTAATCCTTGTCGCTATACAATGGTGATGGCAAACCTATTGTAAAGAGGAGACGTATTCCGGGGACAATGAAAAAACAAGGAATGGAACTGAGCAAATCATGTTATCTATCAACATAATGGGATTTAGCATGTTACTTTGGAACATAATCACTTTCAATCATCCTTCCAATGTCCAGTCTGTATATGGTGGTTTTCAGTCATGTGAAATGTTTCTGACACCTTGTTTAGAGCTTTTAGACTTTATTTAACCAGTTCCTTAGAATATTTCATAAATCAATTTGTGTTATTTTATAAACTTATTTAAAGGTCTTCCTATCTGAAATAAACTTGATTATAACCTTTTCAGGCTAAATTAAGAGGAATTAATTTTGATAATTTTTTTTATTTCACTGGTCATGGTGCAGTTTAGTCACCAGATAACAGGGCTTTTCATAGATGATGAGAACTCATTATCCCACTCTTCTAAGAGAAATGCATCTTATCACAGCTGCGTGACTGCTATTCATGATTTCATTTATGATAATCTCTGAAAAAGTACATGAAACATGGTATATTCATTGTCTGTGGGGCAGCTGGTTAATAGACAATGTCCAAATCATTCATTGTGAAGTCCAGATGTGTCCTGTTTGTCCTCTACTGAGAACATAACTTTTAATCATCTGAAACACAAATTTAAGTATCTAATGATAATAATAATGAAGAGGAAGTCAGACCTTGTCCTCTATTCATCTCTGTGCTGTAGCAGGACCAGAATAAGTTTTGTTGGAGGTTTATCCCTAATTGGGGTTACTCTTACATGCTCAGGGCTTCTACTTTCTTACTCCCAAAATTCAAGAAAGAAAGATCTTTTAACCACCTGATTTGTTGATAGAAGGACTTGAAGCCATTCTAATTCCTGAAAAGGATTTAATGTAGTGTGTGAATATAGCTGAGAAAAACATAGAGCTGTACTTCCTTACAAAAGCATTTGTCTGGGTGAAAAAGCACACTTTCTCTTGAATAAAGGTCAGATGGAAATCAGATTTTTTTAGGGGATGACTGTAGATTTAGGCAACTTAGTTGTGTATTACCTTACTGGTATTGCACCATATACAACTCTTAGCATTCTGGAACATCAAGAGTTCCTTGAGGACTTTTTATATATCCTAGGTCTATGATGCTGTAACTGTCAAGGTAAGGAAAACCTCTGGAATGCCGATGGTTTCTACAATCTTATTTCCTCTCACCTCTCAAAGATGGTGAGGGGCTGGAACAAGTGGCTCAGGAAAGTTGTATATGTCGTATTCCTGGAGCTTTGAGCAGGTTGTTCTAGTAGAAGGTGCCCTTGCCCTTCTTTAAGATTCCTTCCAACTCAAACTATTCTATGATTCTATGGTTCTATGATCAGAATTAGCCTTATATAATACAGAGTATCAGGGAAGATTCAGATGCAAGACCCTGAATTTGTTCTTAAATGTTGTCAGACCAGCTCAGTGGGAAGCAAATGAAGCTGTATTTACAAGCAAAACTACAACGTACAATGGAATGCAATGAATATGTACAAAATATACAGTATTTACATATATGTGCAAGTATTTACAATTTATAAACAGCACAAGAACCCCCCTGCTCAAAGACCAGGGGAGCTGCAACACCTTCTCCACTCCCTGCCCCCTCATTACCCCACTGTACACCAAGGGACAAGAGAGAAGAGCAGAGAAATAGTTGTTAATACCAGTCACAACAAAAGCAATGCAGGCAAGGTCAGGCAGAAGCCGGTTAGTATCCCCCAGCCCAAGAAACTGAAAAGAGAGATTGTTTTGTACAACTAGTTTAAGTCTGTTATCTCTCCAATGGATTGTTTAGAATTTATCATTGTTTTCCTTTTTACACCCAATAGTGATTTATTTACATTCTATCACGTTCTGTTCAAGATCTGTGGAAAACTTTAAAGACATAGCCTAAAACTACCACAAGCAGTTTCTCATTTACACTGTATATCTTTCTCCAATAGTCCAGCCTATTCCAGGTTTGCACCTCTTGTGCTCTGTTCTTATCCTGAACTGTGTGGACCACATCTCAAGCCTCATGCTCACCTGCCACACATAACTGTCATCTCTTTCCTGCTTTTTAGAGCAATTGGCAGCCTCTGAGGCCGTGGCTGTTTTTGCCAGATCTTTACATTCAAAAGCCATCTGGATGTGGTCTAGAACATTGGATCTTGCCCATTGGAATGGGCTGCCCAGGGAGGTGGTGGAGTCGCCATCACTGGAGACGTTCAAGAAGAGACTGGATGAAGCACTTAGTGCCATGGTCTAGTTGATCGCTTAGGGCTGGGTCATAGGTTGGACTGGATGATCTTGTATTCTCTTCCAACCTGGTTGATTCTATGATTTTATGATTCTATGATTCTATGATCTAGGTGACTGTGTTTGAGCAGAGCGTCGTATCAAGTGATCTCCAGAGCTCCTTTCTAACCTCAACCAATCTATGATTCTACTACTGATTCACTGTTAGAATGGATGGACCGCTAATGACTACTTGTGCTTCTATTCTTCAGACATTTTCAAATCATTTTATCCATCTTTTCCATAACAGAAATTTAGCAATCAATGTGTTCTTGAATCTTTTATATTTTTCCAGTTTTATAATCTGATCTATCCATTTAACATGTTTAGATCTTCACAGACATTTAATAAAAAAATGTTGCTACCTTTGGTTAGGTTTCTGTAGTCTAGATGTTATGTATATTGTTCATTAGAGATATTTTGCTACTTCTTACTTTCTGCTTTTGGTTTGCTGTTTAAAGTTGCCTAGTTTTATAGAAAACAGAATGCTCAGTGTTCACTTGATGGGAATTTTGAGTTTCTTGTTAAAAACACTGATCGCAAAATAAATGGCTGCAATATTCAAAACTTGTCTCCTTTGAGCTACCCTCTGTGCTTTCTAAAAGTGCAGAAACTAAGAGAAAATTTATTCAGTATTTGCCTTCAATATCTAGATCTTTACATTTCTGGTTCACAGTCCAAGGCATTCCGTATTTTACCTTCAAGTATTGTCTTCACAATGTAGAACAATCGCAGAGTTCAATTTTCATTTATGTTTTTGTTTCAGAAGTGGACAAAATATGCTGGTTTAACATTAATTTTCTTCCTTTCTATATTTGGGGTAGGTGGCAAGGTGTTTGTAGTTTTCCACTACTCAAGTCAGTAATTAAATATTTAATTGGCAACAAATTAAGTTAATTTTCCACAATTCAAATCTACTTTGTCAGCAATGCCAATTAGTAAGTGATATCTCTGTCTTTGCCCACAGGCATTCTTAGTTTTCCTCTTTTCTCCCCATATTCCAGTGAGGGTAAAAGTGAATGAGTGGCTGGGTGGACAGTTAGCTGCTTGGGGTTAACTCATGTCTCTCACTAACTTCATTTGTGTTCCACAGACAACCATTATCCTCTATACACTGTTTGCAATAACAAAATTTTTCAGAATGTGATAGATTAATGATGATAAACATTTTGCACTTCAATGTATATTCCCAGAATTCTTCAAAAGACTTTACTTACTCAATATATAATACCCTTTCCCTAAGACCTGTAGATTCTTTTCTTATGTTTTTTTTTTCTTTTTTTTTTTTCCTTGTAGATTTCCTTTGCTGTAATATCAATCCACTATAAGAATTTCCTGGAAGTGACAGTAATATGCTGCTGAGTTGCTTTATACATTTTGGCTCATTTTGGCACTGAGACAATTAAGGTTGATATGTATTTATATTCAATGCATTATTCACATGCTTGGTCATTTCTTTCAGATTCAGCAGATAAATTCTTCCTGATATTTTGTCTTGGCTTTTCAGCTTCCTGCATATTTTTATTACCAGCTTCCTGCATATTTTTTTTACCATCTTAAATTACTTCCTGATTAGTGGAAAGTCACAGCTAATTAGTGAAGTTTCAGGCATTTCTATAAGTACTTAATTTTAACCCTACCCTTTAGTCTGTTCAGACCCTTTTGGAAAATTTTTTACCACCTTTTTAGTTTATCCTCAACATTTTTTTAGCATAATTCTTGCTTAATCCTCTCACACATTGATTAGTTGTCTGGGTTGCTTAAAATGTTTTTTGAGAAGTTTGTAGATAGTTTTAAAATTGAGTTTTTTGGACAATGTATTCTGATTTCTTGACTTTACTGTCTAAACTTATTCTTTCTCTATGTCTACATTTGTAATGAAGTCTGTCACAACTGTGACATGGTTATTATACATTCTTTCTTTTGAAAGAATACAAAGGCTGTTGTAAGAAAATGAAGGATCAAATCCAGGCATCATGCTCCTAATGGTGGCTAGTAAATGTGTTCAGAAAGACTAGACAGAGTGATCTTTTGATATTATTGCAATTCAACAACCAGCAATTTGGAAATTAAAGACTGTGATCCAGCTGTCACAATTATAATAGCTAATGGTGGACTTAAAATCTATGAATTCACCTAAATCTGCTCTGAACATATATTTGCCTTTGGCCCCTATTAAATTTGGTTACAATATTTCCTACAGTTGAATTACACAATACGTAAGAAAGCACTTTGTGTTAAAATGCTGCCAGATAATTTTGGCAGCTGTCTCTGAGAAACAATCATTTCCTCTCTACTCATATTCCTGCCCTGGTTACATTGTATGTGGGCTCCTGCCCTCTTTCTAAAATTTCTGTTTCCTGGATTAACCTTTGTAATTGACTTGATATTTTTCTTTGTATGATGTTTTCCAAACTGGTGTAGCCTGCATTGCAGTCACAGGATCACAGAATCACAGAATCAACCAGGTTGGAAAAGACTTCCAAGATCACCAAGTCCAACTGATCACCCAACCCTAACTAATCAACTAGACCATGGCATTAAGTGCCTCATCCAGCCATTTCTTAAACAACCTCAGGGATGTCAACCCCACCACCTCCCTGGGAAGCCCATTCCAATGGGCAATTGCTCTTTCTGTGAAGAACTTTTTTCTAAGATCAAGCCTAAACTTCCCCCTACACAGCTTGAAACTGTGTCCTCTTGCTCTGTTGCTGGTTGCCTGGGAGAAGAGACCAACCCCCACCTGGCTATAACCACTCTTCAGGTAGTTGTAGACAGCAGTGAGGTCATCATAACATCACAGGATGTTAGGGGTTGGAAGTGACCTCTGGAGATCTTCTAGTCCAACCCTGCTGCCAGAGAAGAACCATATAATCTATCACAGGTTGCACAGGAACACATCCAGACGTGTCTTGAAAGTCTCCAGAGAAAGAGACTCCACAACCTCTCTGGGGAGCCTGTTCCAGTGCTCCATGACCCTTGCAGTAAAAAAGTTCTTCCTCATGTTGAGGTGGAAGTTCCTGTGCTGTAGTTTACATCCATTGCCCCTTGTCCTATCACAGGGTGCAAGCAAGAAGAGGCTGTCTCTTCCTTCTTGACAACCAGCCCTCATATATTTATATACATTTATTAGATCCCCTTTCAGTCTTCTCAGTCCTTGCTATGCTCTGATGGCCTGCCTCTGGTGTTGTCAAACTGTGACTTGTCAGTGAGGGAACTGCCATCATGGCTGCTGTCAGGTCCAAGCTTGGCTTCCATTAGATACCACCCTGGTTTTGCTGCTCTCTGTCAGTGCACACAATTAAATGCTTTGCATTATATGACTGATCCTAACATTGTGCATTATTTTGTATGTATCATCATCAAAAATTTCTTTCCAAGTCATTCAGGAGGAGGATGCTCCACTCATTCTAATGGCAATTAAGCAATTGTCTCTTGTCATAATTTTTGCAATTGTCATTTTAGAATAAGCTATCCACAGGCATGTTGTCGATTCCAGATTTGTGCATGACAAAGGCAGCAGTTTCAAGTTAGACCAAGTCTGAAGAATCAATCCTCTTTCTTGTGTCATGGGCACTGATTTTTATGGTTTTAACTTGATTTTGATATGAAGTCAGCTTTGCCTTATCATCCATGTTTGCATTCCCTATTAAGAAAACATACATAAAAACAAATACGGAATATCCCTTTCTGGGGTGGAACAGGAGAAAGGAAGTCATACTTAATAGATATTATTTTCTTAATTTAACATGAATTTGTAAAAGTATATTAAGCACCACATCAATGATAGTAAGTAAGGAAAAAGTGCAAGACAATAGGAAAAACTAGGTTATGTATTCCCATTATGTTCTCAGAAACAAAGAACAAGGCATGATTTTACTGTTAGATAAGAAACTGAAGAATCATAAAGATGTGTAAACCCTTCAAAGGAGTATGAGACTTTTTCTGAGGTCCATCTATCTTGAAGGATATAGCACTGTCAGAATTTGAAGGGTAAACTTGGGGGGGTTCGATAGCAAGATAAAAGAGACAGAAAAGCCAGATGTGATTTCTGATTGTGACTCCTGTAAAAACAGATCAGAAACCAAAGAGTAACTGTGTACTGCATTCCTTATTTTCAGCTATATTGTGCTTTATTCTCCCCCTCAACTTGACCCACATATTTTTTTGTGCTACTTGTTTGAACAGTGACTACCTAGTGAAAGCCTTATATCTCTGTGCCAACTGTTCCCTAGTGACTATCCTCTAGTTCCTTTTATTCTTTATATGGCAGCTGCAATCTGTAAACTGTTTAGCTAGCACAACTCAAGTAACCATTTTTACCCCTTCCAGAAATATTAAATATGGATGCTGGTGTATAGCAATAGAGACAGTTAGCAAAGTAAAACTGCTGAATCTCACAAACGCAAACATTATCATATTTAACATAGCATTTCAAATAGTTAGAGTAGAATTAAATGGAAGCATGAAGGTTTATCTCCTAAAACAAAGCACAAAAGTTTTGCCTGTGATGTGTATCGCTGGAATCACAATAATAATCAAAACTTGACATTGTTACCAGAGCTAAAAAGCCACTCTTTTCAAGTGGCTTTGTGCTGTCAGCTTGGGATATTTCAATGGTCATAAGCCCAAATGCTTCATTTCTAATACACAGAAGCAGGAGAAAATGTAGTCTTGAGGGGATGAATAATGTTAATTCTAGTAATGCAATAGGACATCGACAAACCCTGAAAAGCTTACAGTAGTTGCTTCTGGCCCTATTACTCTATTGTTTTCAGTTTAAGGAATTATTAAGTCAATAATAAAAACATTGAAAATGCAAAGAGGCTATGATATAGAATTACAAAGGTAAAGAAAAAAACGGATACAAGTGTTAATTAACGTCTTATTCAAATCCTGCTGTCATTTTCTTTCCTTTAGCAATTCCATTTAATGTGTGTTTAACAGCCATTCGCTTTTCATGTTCTCTAGAGAAAATATGCATAATGTAGAGGATTATTCTGATGGAAGTCCTAAGAATGTGCTGCCTGTTTTTTGATCAAATTGATTAAGAAATTTTATTTGTATTCCTGTGCTAGTAGATTTCTTTCTCATAAGTAGAGTCCCAAATTTACTTTCTTATTTTAAATAATATACTTATCTGAGATTAAAAAATAAGTTTATTTAAGGAAAAAAAAAAAAAAAACAAAACTTTAAACTCAAGTCTGTCATCTGGATCTGTTACAAACAGCAATATCTCTAATGACATTAAAAATAATATGAACATATTTATTTCACCAAAAATTTTGGTATTTTGTAAAATGTTTGATAGGAAAAAGATGTATCTTTTTTTAGTTAACTTAGTCTTACAAGATCACAAAAAAATGAGTTGACTAATGACAGAAAAATGTCAAGAGTTTAAAAAAAATCAGCTGAATATTTTAATCCTTCTGAAGATGATATTTTATGCCACGGTAGGAGTAATCTATGATCTCTTTCATCCTTTGTTTAACAGATCAGAAATTACTTTCTAACACAGGCAAGGACACTGAAATAGTGTCTTGATATAAGCAGTGCTGTTTAGCTGGAGACTGAAGTCGTATGAAAATTCAGTAACTAGCAGAAAATAATTTTAAGTATGACCTTCATAAATGTAGAAAGTATGTAAGTGATAAATGAATCAGTCGTGGTAAAATATGTTGGGGTTTTATGGTCCTCACTGGGTCTGATGGGGTGGTCATTACAGAATTAAGATAAAGAGTATTTAGATATTTTGAAAGTAGTAGATGTGCTGTTGCACTCTGATTACAGTGTTTTTTGACAGGAACGTAGCTATTCAAAACAACCAGAACTTTTAGACAGGGAGAAAAGGCTGAGATCAAGATCATTCATGCAGTAGCCTCAGATATTTTCTAATTACAGCCAAGAGTCTTGCAATTCAGTACATAATGTTTACACTCATGAACTTGGGAAGGGCTACCACTTGGTGGTAATTAAATGAAAAATTAGATAAATGCATTTTAACCCATGAATGAATGATACTTACTTCACAGTGGGTGCACAGTCATAATACATTGCAGAATTTTGATGAAAATGCTGCCTATTTTTATGATATCACTCATCATTGAATGCTGAGAATAAAACAAGCATAAAATACACACATTTCATGGTAAGGCATTTCTCTCTAGGAACCAGACTTGGTGTGAGATTTCACAATGTAAAAACTGAGTTTATAGCCTACTTATGGTTTTCTCGCAACAAACGTTTCAATATTTCTCTCCTCTCACCTTCTTAATTTCTAACTATCTTCAGACTGTGTATTTTTTTTAACCTCAACATCTTCTTTTTGTTACTATGAGATAATTCAAGAGAGTAATATCTGAGTGAAAGATATCTGTTATTTATTGAGGTCTTTTCCTGTGTGTCAGTTGCTTCAATCACTTCCTTTTCCAGTTCTGCATCCCAAAAGAATAAACCCTCAGTCCATCATCACAATGTGTGGCACTTATCAGCATTGGCTAAGACCACCTGGATCATCTGTCTCAGTTGAGATATTCCTTCTCTAATTCTGATTTTCATCAGAAACTGTCATGTTCTTATCAAACTGCCACAAGTGCTCTTCAAAGTAAATGTGATGTTGTGAATATACAGGTCTTTTCATCAGATATGGAGGGTCAAAGTTGATAGCCTGTAAAATACTTCGGTCTCTGTGTTTATGACCCAGTTTCTTATTCAATTCTCAACTTCAGGCTTAGAATCAGAGTAATTATAAGGCCAGAGGGACTGTTAAATTATATTCTCTGACCTCCTGTGATCCTATTCCACAAGCAGTAATTTCTGAAGAAAAATAAAATCCAAGGAGGACAAATACATTTTCAAAGCTAGGAAATTGTTGTGGATTTTTTTTTTTACAAAGATTAAACATTAATTTTAAATGTGTTTAAAATAAAGTATTTAGAATTTTAATTTCAAAATTTATAAATCCTTAATTAAGAATAAAAGGAAAAAGACAAAATGTTTGTGAAAAGCAAAATATTTTGTACTGACTTGAATTATACACTTTGGATTGTGCCAAATCTACATTTCTAAGGAGGGAGGAAAGGATGCAGGAGTGAGGAAATCTATTAAATTTCTCATAGGAACTCAGATCACATAACAGAGAAGTATACTTTGTCTCATTTAATTTAGTTAACTGACAAAATAAAAGATGACTAATACATGATTTCTACTCCAGCAGATGTAGTTTTTCTTTTGTATATTTGAGACATCAAAGGAAACCCTTCACATCTTCCTTCTAGTTTGTTACAGGGATTGATCATCCCCTCTGTAGGGAGATTTGCACTTAGCCTATGATTGTTCATTCAAATATGTTTGTGTTTATGTGCCTATGTTACCAACATAAATATAATAACTAACTATGCTTAATTAGTTTCTGAGACAACTTGTGTTATTGCACAAACTTTACATTTTTTTTGCCAATCAGAACAACACTTTTATGTATTACTTCTTTATTTAGTTCTTAGTAATCTCATATCAGTATACTTAGGATTAATTTCAGCTAAAGAGTTTACTCAATATGACATTCTATTCCTTTTTTATAGACACAGTTCCTATTTTATTGTAGCATTTATCTATAGAGGACAGTAAGGCCCTTAAGATTTTCTATAGAATTATGACTGCTAATTATCGCTTACTTATATCTTGCCCTCAGAAAGTTTCAGGCTTCATTTAGTAGTAGTCAAACTGATTAATAACTGAGTCTGAATTCCAATTTTTCATTACTCTATCTTCAATCCCTTTCCAACTTGTTTATAGCAAGATCAATTCTTCAGACTCAGATGATGCACAGGTTCTATGTTTCCTCCTTTAATTCCTTCCTGCATCTTCTGTTTTAAAATTTCCACTCTGCAATACAGTAATTCACAACTATCTATACTTGTTTACTCAGCTAAGATTTTTGTGGCATATACCTTTGCACTCAGTGCTGTATAGTAACAAAGTTGAGAATTGCTTAAAGGTTATCAAGGGCAGAGTTCCAAGAGAAATTCCAACTGTGATACTAATAAACCACTGATATTACTTTCTGGACTTGGAAATGTGCAAGACCAGAGGAAGGGTTATCTCTGAAGAAGCAACCACAATGAGACACATGACAGAGGTTTTTTAGTCTTAATCCCAGACACTGTCACAGGGGTGTTATGAAACAACAGTACTGTATTCCAAGAAGATTCTCTACTTTGTTTTCAGTTCAGAGCAAGTTTATGACTCCCTTTAAGAAAGGCAGAAACTGGCAAATTAAATTACATTAGGAATGTCTGAGCTCACTACCACTTTCCAGGCAATGCAAATTCATCAAGAGAAATATTTCATTCAAATGATGGTTTTGGATATTGTAGGTGTCCATATAACATTCAATGATACATTCTAACAGTTTCAGATGAGTTAGAATGTGATCAGAATGATGAGATAACTGAGGTTGAAAATATTAAACCAGTTCATCAAACAAGTGTAACAAATATCAATTTTTCTCATTGAGAGTTGTCCAGTGAAATACAATTGAAACATCACATAATAAAGTGCTGCAACAGCAAAAGGCAAAGCTCTGCAATCTGACCAGCTCTGTGTCTCAAAACATTTATCATCTGACAGACCAGTACAGTTGAAAATTATATTAAATAATACTTGAACAAGAAGAATCTATCGATTGAAGTGCAAAGTGCAGAAGTACCTTCTATTTGCAGGACCATATTAACTCTTGAAAGTACCCATGAGAGGAGAACATGTATCACATCCATTGGTAAAAAATACAACCACATTCATCCTTGGACTAGAAAGCTTTAGCTGGTGTGTCAGGATCAATGATAGAAAAGTGTCTTCAAAGAATCAGAAAATGATAGACCCTGTAATGTGAGAACACCACCAGTGGCACATGATGGTTGTCTGTGCAGAGCTAAACAAAAGAAATAATGACGGCTTTGGTTTCTGAAAGGCAATGTTCACTGCAACAAGGTTTATCGATGCTGGAAGGAACATTTTTCCTAAAAAAATAAAGCAGAGTGTGCTACCTGTCTAAAAGAATCACATAGAAGACTGCCAGTGGAAAAAAAAAAGATCTAAGTCAAAAATTTATATTGACTAGATATAAAAATCATATGCAGAATTTTATAGATGGAATACAAAGTGTGACAAAAGATCAGCTTAATGAGATTCCACATATAAAATATCAAAAGGTATGCAACGACCGTTTTATAGCTGCAGATATCTGTATTTACTAAAAGTGAAGATTCTTTTTTTCCCTCTTGAAAAGAAATCCAGATTTTTGTCCCTGTTAGCTTAAAAGTTATTCCTTCTTCAAAGAACCAGTCAATGGCATATCCCATTTGGAAGCAGAAAAATTAGTTATTTGAGATGAGTTATAGGAAATACTAGTAAATTTAAAATTACTAAATCAAAGTTTTGTAAGATGGATATGCCAGGGGTATGGATAGTCCTTTCACTCACACTTGTGATAATTCTGAAGTTTAAAAATTCAGAATTGTCTTCTCTAAATGACAATGATGATGCATTCAGAGATGCACCACGGGTCCTTGGAAGATTCATGACAGGTGAAAATGAAAAGGATAGTTATGTAATAAGACATCCAAATTACTGTACATGTTCCAACTTGAAAATCTAATATACGTAAAGACAAAGGAAGGTTGTAAACAAAGTAGCTCCAATATCATGTGTTTAGTTTTCAACTTCTTTCTTACAATAACATTATATTAATGGAAATCAAATGTAATTTTGTATAATTTCAAAATTAAATGAAATTTCTTTTTTTATGTTGTTATTCTATTCCCTTTATATTGTAAATTGTAGCTGATAATTTCCAAAACTTGATGTGTTCAGAATGTTTTACTATTTTCCCTTCTACAAAGACAGAATGATGTAGGCTCTGTTGATGGTCTGATGGATGAAGAAAAATCCACAATGTGCTGTTTGTGGTCTAAGCTGTCTACAAGTCAGACAGCTCTTACCTGGTAAAAATATTGCTGTGTAAGGACAGCACTGTGGTCTCAGCAGGGAAAATTAGTTTCACCACTGTACAGTTACACATCAATATGGTTTTAAGGTTGTAGCAACTGCCATGCACAATATTAGGGCTGTGGTCAAGGGTGGGTGAGCCTGCATTTAATCATTTTGTGTAGATACATCCTTTGACTCTGCACACATTTCGTCTGTTTAAATCAGTACAGATATTTATCATTCCACTACTTCCAAATGTATACTTGTGAAACAGCTTAGGTGCTGTTTTAGCTGAAAATTCTGTATGGTCAAGAAATTGCTCCTGTTCTATTCTTTTCTCTTTAAGCTGATCTCCCATCTCTGAAATGTGCCCTTCTTTACAAAGATGGTGTATGGCAGTATTGAATGAGGTATTTGAAGAGTTTCTGCAAGGTAATTGCATTCTGCACTCCTTTAGCTTCCAAACTACAAAACCAATCCCATTCCAAGGAAAGAAAAGAAAAGAAAAGAAAAGAAAAGAAAAGAAAAGAAAAGAAAAGAAAAGAAAAGAAAAGAAAAGAAAAGAAAAGAAAAGAAAAGGAAAGAAAAGGAAAGAAAAGGAAAGAAAAGGAAAGAAAAGGAAAGAAAAGGAAAGAAAAGAAAAGAAAAGAAAAGAAAAGAAAAGAAAAGAAAAGAAAAGAAAAGAAAAGAAAAGAGAAGAGAAAAGAAAAGAAAAAAAAGAAAAGAAAAGAAAAGAAAAGAAAAGAAAAGAAAAGAAAAGAAAAGAAAAGAAAAGAAAAGAAAAGAAAAGAAAAGAAAAGAAAAGAAAAGAAAAGAGAAAAGAAAAGAAAAGAAAAGAAAAGAGAAAAGAAAAGAAGAAAAGAAAAGAAAAGAAAAGAAAAGAAAAGAAAAGAAAAGAAAAGAAAAGAAAAGAAAAGAAAAGAAAAGAAAAGAAAAGAAAAGAAAAGAAAAGAAAAGAAAAGAAAAGAAAAGAAAACAAAAGAAAAGAAAAGAAAAGAAAGGAAAAGGAGAAAACAAGAGAAAATAAAAGAGAAAGGAAAAGGTGTGGGTTTGGTTGCTGTGTTATTTGGATGACACAAGGGATAGAAATAGACTGTGTTCAAGAGTTTCCTCAGATGGATATCCCAAAAGAGCTTGACAGACCAAATATTGAATGTTTCTGGATTAGGGAATGGTAAAGTATATCACATGCTTTATACTTTGCTTGTACACTGACTGTTCTTAAAGAGTGAGTGTTTGACTCTCTAAACATATCTCTCAGTTGCTCATTATTCTGGTTATAGGGATTTACACAGAACTTCTCAGATTGCCTGCTTGACTGAAATGTGATTTTAGTTTTTAGAATCATTGCTTTAAAGGACAGTTGTCATGGTTTAGACCCAGCAGGCAAGCCTTCTCAGCCTCTCACTCACTGCCCTCCAGCAGGGCTAAGAAACAGATGGGTTAGAGTGCAAAAACTCATGGGCCATGATAACAGTTTAATAGAAAAGCAAAGCGTATATGCACCAAACAAAGAAAAATAAGGAATTAATTCACTACTTCCCAGCAGGCAGGTGTTCAGCCATCTCCAGGAAAGCAGGGCTACATCACGAGTAACCACTACATGGCAAGACAAAATCCGTAACTCTGAATGTCTCCCACTTCTTCACTCTTCCACAGCATTTATTATATGCTGTGCAGCATCCATTTGGACACTGAGATCAGCTCTTCTGTCTGTGTCTCCTTCCAAGTTCTTGCATGCTCTTAGCCTATTTGCTAGTGGGGTGGGGCAAAAAGCAGAAAAGGCCTTGGTTCTTTGTAACAACTGCTCAGCAACAACTGAAACACCAGTGTGTTACCAGCATTGTTCCCAGTGCCAGTCCAAAACACAGGTCTACACAAGATACTATGAAGAAAGTTAACTCTTTCCCAGCAAAAATAGTACAACACTAGTACAACACTGTACTACTAAATGCTAAAGGAACGCAAGTTTACTACTGATCTGTGAATTAAGTGAATTATTTCAGTAATGGATGAAGAATTTTAACCTTCCTGTCTTCATTTTTTCTAAATGTGTTCTGTGTCCAACTATACTTCCAGTAGTTCATATGTGCTTTTATGTGTTCATTTAACTCTTTAATATTATATATATCTCGGCAAGAAAAAAAGTGGTTTATAAGAGAAATTGTGAAGGGAAGATAACAGATGAAGATGCTTACTATATTATATGTTCTTTAATTGACAAAGACTGTTTTTTGCTTATTGTTGGGAAAAACATTGTTAGAGAGACAGTAGTTCACACATGAACACAATGAACATATGAATCCTGGTTAATAGTTAACATAAGCCATGATTCTACACTTCATTGTATGAATTCTGAACCTCTGAGATCCTTGCATAGAATTAAAAACCCCTAAGATGCTGATAATGTCTCATGTAGGGGAAACAGACTGTATTTACTAGGCAACATTTTATGTACTTTTTAAATAGGCATGCCAATAAAGAATCACAGAATCACAGAATCACAGAATCAACCAGGTTGGAAAGGACCTCAGAGATCATCACGTCCAACCTATTAACAAATACCTAACACCTCATGACAAATAAATCATGGCTCCGAGTGCCACATCCAATCTTCTTTTAAACACCTCCAGGGATAGTGACTCCACCACCTCCCTGGGCAGCCCATTCCACTGGCCAATTACTCTTTCTGTGAAGAACTTTCTCCTCACCTCGAGCCTAAACTTCTCCTGGTGCATCTTGAGACTGTGTCCTCTTGTTCTGCCACTGGATGCCTAGGAGAAGAGACCAACCCCCACCTATCTATACCACCCATCTACAACCTCTTTTCAGGTAGTTTTAGGGAGCAATAAGGTCAGCCCTGAGCCTACTCTTCTCCAGGCTAAACAACCCCAGCTCCCTCAACCTCTCCTCATAGGGCTTGTGCTTGAGAGCTCTCACCAGCCTTGCTGCCCTCCTCTGGACATGTTCCAGTACCTTAATTCTTAAGTTGAGGAGCCCAGAACTGGACACAGTACTCAAGGTGTAGTCTAACCAGTGCTGAATACAGGGGCAGAATGAATTCCCTGCTCCTGCTGCCCACACTATTTCTGATACATGCCAGGATGCCATTGGCCTTCTTGGCCACCTGAGCACACTGCTGGCTCATGTTCAGCCTGCTGTCAAGCAGTACCCCCAGGTCCTTTTCTGCCTGGCTGCTCTCCAGACACTAATCCCAGCCTGTAGCGCTGCATGGGGTTGTTGTGGACAAAGTGAAGAACCTGGCACTTGGACTTGTTAAATCTCATACCATTGGACTCCACCCATCTGTCCAGCCTGTCAAGGTCGCTCTGCAGAGCCCTTCAAGTTATAAGTACATTTTAGCTATTTCTTGCTTAATTTTCTAAGCAATATATGACACAAGTAAGGAAATGAAAGCACTTACCAGATGGCGTGTATTGGAAGAACACTAATGAAATCCAATTGTATTTGAGTTTTCATTTCAGCATTTTCCTTATCAGTTTTACCATCTTAACTGTTTTTTGTCTTTTCACTGGACTGAAATCTTGTGTTTTGTTCCTTCATGCTGCAATCTGTGTACACCTGCCCATGTGAACCAATTGTTTACTTCCCCAAAGGTTAATTTAGGTATTTTTGCTTCATCCCTTGAGATAACTGTAACTAGAGGCATAGTGACTGACAGCAGTCTCAATAATATATTTTATTAACAGCAGGGGGGATAAAACAGAGAAAAGGAGATTTAAAAATATTGATATGTGTATCTATCATACCTGAGGTATTACAATCGTAAGAGTGAATCTGACAGACTTTGTGTCTGATACCATGGATTCCTGTGTCTTTTGCATTGTTTTCCTGCTGAGTTCCCTCAGAAAAATTTGTGGGTTTAATAGTTGTGCATGAATTTCTTCAGCTGCCTAGGAATATTTTAATTCTGACTTCTCTCCTCCATCATATTGAGCTAGTTTGCAGTTTTTTTCAGGAGAGCAAAGTAAACCCATTAAATTTGTTTGTCTGTCAGTGTCTCAGAACAGTCCTAAAGTGTTGGCACCAGATGAGTATCAGAAAACAAACCTGCTTCCTGGTGGAGACATTGCTACATTGGTGGATCCTAGTGGTGGTTCTTCTAAACACTTCACTGATAACAGATCTGAATACATGTTAATAACTTTTTAGCCTTCCTTGAATGATACAAGAATAACCTGTGTTTGACACTAATGTAATTAGAAAGATCAGCAACATAATACAGAGGAACTCTGACTGCGCTCTCATGAGCAATTCATTGTTTTACTTACTAGTGTTACAAAGTAAAACAGGAACAAGTGACAGAAAAATACAGCATAAACCACCATTGTAGGTGAGAATTGCCAATGTTCTCATCAAAAACTTTACTGTGCCTGCAATCCATATCTGGGCCAGCTGACATGTGTCTCCACAGTTGCTTCAGGTTTAATGCACAAATGATGGCCTGTACTACTGCTTGAATCATAGTGAATGCCCATAAATTTTCTTTTTATTACAATGATGAATAACACATTGCTGCTATGTTGTCTTATTTTTTTAGAAATAAAACAAGACATTAATTTTGTTATTAAATATTTCAATACTTTACTTAGAAATACAATACTTAGAAATACAATAACTAACTCAATTTTTATGAATTGTGTACTATGATTTAATAAATCAGCAAATATAATGCACAAAATTCTGATTAATATTGAGATATTAATCTATTTTTGTGTGACAAATATCCTATGGCAGGGTATAAACCTCAAATTGAGGTCTTTGCCAGAGTAGTATGAATTGATAGTAAGATCTTAACTGTCAGTAATCTGCCAACTGATCTTCTTCCTATGTATTATATGAAGTGATATCTGTAGATTTGCATTATTAAGATAAATAACTGTAAAATAAATTTCCAAGTAGAACTAAGGGTAACCTTGGGCTGTTAAATAATCCTAATTAGATAGTAGATAATGTATGTATGTAAGAATTCAGCCTCTGCTAGCTGGGGAAGTTGAACATAGATTTCATTGTGAAGAGCAGCTGAGCTAAAAGCTTCTAGCTCCAAGCAGTTTACAGAGATTGCTACAGAAAATTATTATCTCATAATTTTTACAATATCTTTATTTTAGTCTGAAGTACTGGGTGAAGAAGGAAGAAAGGCAGAGAAGGGACTAGTCTCAGGAGATTGGGAAGTTATCAGTCAACTTCTGAAGAAAAAACAGAACTCTATAAAAGATGTTAAAATATTATTATATTACAAATATATTTTTATATAATACAGAATATGAAAAAAGGATATTTCCTTTCAATGTGAAACTTAAAAAAGGAAGAGTAAAATTTAAATAAATAGGATCTGGTACATTAATATAGCTCAATGTGACAGCCTGTTTTTCTCCTTTAAAAAAATTCCTTGATCCAAAAATAAAGATAACGTACAACAGTTTAAGCACTGATGTTTGGCAGAGATATCCTTAAATCTCTGTTCAATATAGAAGATCCAGAGATTACAGTGAAGGCCCTAAATATCTAAAGAAAATATCTGTAGGAAAAATTTCACTGGAAAAGCTGAGAATTACCTTTGTGTTCATAAACTTGCTTTTCCTCCAACTGGTCTTAAAAAAGATACTACACAATATGACAAAATTTGTCTCTCTTTTGTACCTAGTAATGCTGAAATCATGATAGTCTATTACTACACCAAGACAGGAAAGAACTCAAGGCTTACTTGGAAGAGAGGGGAAATCTGAGGGATAGCATGCTACTCTGAAAGTGTAATCTGTAGCAGCAACAGGCAGGAATGGCTGTGTTTTCTTGGTTTGGTGAAAACAAAGCAAAACAAGCAAATAGAAAACACAATGACAACAATCATAAACAAACAAACATAAAAGAAGAGGAAGATGTCTCTCTAGAGGGAAAGACTGGATTTAACGGATGAGGACAGTTGATGGGCTGTGCTCCTTTTCCTTCGCCCAAAACAAAGGCGTTTTCTTGGTGAAAACTGTGCATTCAATATACAGCTTAACTTTTGCTAACATTACTATTATATAGTAGTGCTATTGCAGAGATTTGCATCTCCAACTTTGTTGGATGTTGTCTGAGCTGTATTAACTTCAGCTCAATCACTTGCAGTTAGGATATTTATCACTGGCATCTGTTGTATTTATTGCTTTAATAAATTAAATCTATCTATTGTAACTTTCTTTCTAACTTGTGTCAGTGGTAGTCCTTATTGGGGCACTGGAAAAGAAACAGAAGTTAGTTTTGACAGATAGCTTCAGTAAGAATCCTGGGGCTCCGAACAAGATGTTGCCCACAACACAACATTAATGACAAAAATTAGCATAGAGGATTTCAGGTGAGACTCTTTCCCTCATAGAAAAGTGAAACAGGGGAGCAGAGAGGCAACTTCTTTTTTTCTTTTTGGAGGGATAAAACTGAGTTGCCCATTCAAAGAATCAAAGACAAAAATAAAATATTTGCCTCCTATAGCTGAGCCTTTCCTTGATGAGGAGAAAAATGGGTCATAAGTGGAGAGTTAGGGAATACACCAATTTACATACACAACTGTATATATGTGTTTCCATCTTTTCAATAGGACTTCCTGGAATTTTTGTTTTGTGTGGATTCATTACATCATTATTCCTCCTGTACAGTAGAACTAAAAAAACACTTCACTGCATTCTAATAGCTAGGACAGTCAGGTACAGAAACCCAGAAATTTTTAAATATTTGGAATAGTTTAAACAGAAATGAAAAACTAAGTTTCCAAATATTTTGTGGAAAAGGTTTGAAAAAAATAAGATAGGTTAACGATATATGTTGTTTTTATTACAGATCATAGAATCATGGAATCATTTTTGTGGGTAAAGGGCTCTTAGATCACTGAGTCCAGACATCCAACCTAACACCGTCATGGCCATTAAACCACATCCTGAAATGCTGTATTTACATGTTCTTCTAACACCTCCAAAGATGGTGACTCAACCAGCTTTCTGGAAAACCTATTCCAGTGACATTCTTTCCATAAAGAAATTTTTCCTAATATCCAATCTAAATCTTCCCTGGCACAATTTGAGGCCATTTCCTCTTGTTCTATTGCTTGATACTAGTGAAAAGAGAGAACAAGAGGAAACGTTTGAATAGTCTGACTGTCTCTTTTGTCTTAAATTGAACACTTTTTAAATTTACCTATACGTAGTGGTTTAAATCAGAACAAAATGGGTCAAACCAAACCAGCAGGTTGACCTGTCTATTTCCCTAATACAGAAGTGAGGGAAGGGTAACCACAAAAACTCGGGATTGAGACAAGAAGAAAGTGAAATAAGAATAGATTTACTGAGCAAAATCAGATAAACATAATACAAAATGCATAATTAACTTCACCTATTTGCAGAAAAAACATGGCACAAAGCAGGAACAAGCAGAAGTGAGTGAGTCAAAAGCCCAAACCAGAAAACTACTTCCCCATCCCTCCTTGTCCCATCACCATCCCAGCAGAAAGGACAACACCCAAAACCCCAGAACTCAGAAGCAGTAACTGGAACAGGAAGCCTTAATTGAATCCTCTTGTGCTGACTACCCAAGTGGCTTGTGTTAAATGTGCATCCCAATTTTTGAAAGTCTCTTTTCCCATAGCTTTCAGAATGGTTTTTACTAGGCACTTGTAGTGCTCAACTTTCCCAGCATCTGGTGTGTGATAAGGGATGTGGGACACCCCCTCAATGCCATGCTCCTTGGCCTGAGTGTCTATGAGATTGTTTCAGAAATTAGTTCCATTATCTGACTCAGTTCTTTCTGGGGTGCCATGTTGACAAAGGATTTATTTTTCAAGGTCTAGGTCTTAGGCATTAGGTCTTACGTTGAACACTTTTTAATTTTGTCTAGACAAGATTTTCATGCACTATTTAGACCTTTTTCAGCATCTTATACTTGTCTTAGTCTTTTTAAACATAGCACAAGACACTAAAATACCTTTGATTTTCATAACACACACATTACTTGAGCTTAAAGCAAGAGAGGTGCATGGTCTCAGCTATAATTATTTAAAAACAATCACTATTTCACTAGATTGAAAGGGAGGGAAAAAATCATGTGTCAATATTTTAGTAGGAAGGCTTGGGAATCTGAAAAACAAAGAACAAAAAAAGAAAACCACATGAAAAAAAGATTAGTTCATGTTGTGTATCTTCAGCTGGAGAAGAGTTGAGATGTGGGCAATGGGATATGCTAGGAATATTATAGAAGTAGTCATGTTTTTGAAGTGTTGGATTTTTTTCTTTCTTTTTTTCTGTTTTTGCATGAGGTCAGAAACAATTCTTGGTTTTATTGCGCAGTATTCTGAATTTTAATAAGCAAATAAATAAGTAAGCAAAAAGTGATGTTTCAACAAGAAAAGATACCCTGTCACTAAGTGAAACCCATGTGTCTCCCTGTCTCAGGTCCTGAGCTGTTTCATAAAGAGAAAGGAGAACTGCATCAACAGTGCAGATAAGATCTTACAGCTGAATTTCTGATGCCTTTCATTAAACCCCTCAAATTTTAAACAGGATTTCATTGTCACGTGGTGAACAAGTAATAGACTTGCTCTAGACATAATTTTAATCATTTTTTATTTGTTCTATATTGCAGATTGAGTCAGGGAACTAGCTCACTTAATAGTACATTTGCAGCAGTGGCATGTGTAATTGAGTTTGCTTATTTATTTAGAACACCATGTACCAGAAAAATCTCAGTATAATAAATATATATCAATTCCATCACCAATGTGGGAGGTAACATAACCAGTAGAAGAAGGAATGTTAAAGAAATTGTGTTTTACAAACAGAGCAATGTATATTGGCATATATATTAAAAACCTTTCAAATTTCCACAACAAAAAAGTGAAATACAAACAAGTAAATCATGTATTAATAACCATGAATTGTTAAGAACAAGCTACCTATCTTCAAAAAATATTTATGTCTGCAACTGCAGTCTATTAACTAGCTCCTCTGAGTTTTCAATCAGAAACAGAATATACCTGTCCAAATTAACTGCTTTAGGTGGCTAATGTGGCGAAAGTATGGTGGCAGAAGCTTTCTAAATGGGTATTACCTTCTTTTTGTCCACAAAGAGGTGTGCAATTGTTCTGAATGACCACTGTATTACTTGGCACAGTTAAAAAAGAAAGGAGAGCTGGTCTGAAATTTTCTCACATAAAGCATTTTCATTAGATGTAATAACATTTAAAAACCAAATATTTTTGTGTCATATATGCAACTTTTGCAAAGAGAATTTTAGAGTGAAATGTCAGCTAGTCTGTTCAAAGATGGCAACAGTAGGGAGGACTTCTAAGGTGTGAAAAAAAATCTACCTCATTGTCTTCTAATTAAGCATAGGAAGACAGAACTGAACCTTGTGTATTATGCCTCAGATGTAGCTATTCATGTCACTGGAGTAAAAATGTTTTTCTTAATTAATATGTACTTAATGAAATACATCATAGAATCATAGAATGGTTTGGGTCAGAAAGGAAAGGTCATCTAGTCCAACCCCCCTGCAGTCAGCAGGACATCCTCAACTAGACCAGGTTGCCCAGGACCTTGTTGAGCCTTACCTTGAATATCTCCAGGGAAGGGACCTCAATCCCTGGGCAACCTGTTCCAATGTTCCACCACCCTCATAGGAACATGAAAGTACCTCTTCCTAATATCCAATCTAAATATGCCCTTCTCTAGTTTGAAGCCATTGCCCCTTGTCCTGTCACTGCAGGCCTTTGTAAACAATCTCTCCATCCTTCTTGTAGGCACCCATCAGGTAATGGAAGGCTGCTATTTGAATCACAGAATCACAGAATAAACCAGGCTGGAAAAGACTTTAGAGATCATCAAGTCTAGCCTATCACCCAACACTGTCTAATCAACTAAACCATGGCACTAAGTGCCTCATCCAGTCTTATTTTAAACACTTCCAGGGACAGTAACTCCACCACCTCCCTGGGCAGCCCATTCCAATGGCTGATCACTCTTTCTGTGAAGAATTTCTGGTGCAGCTTGAGACTGTGTCCTCTCATTCTGTCACTGGTTGCCTGGGAGAAGAGACCAACCCCAATCTGGCTACAACCACTCTTCAGGTAGTTGTAGAGAGCAATAAGGTCTCCCCTGAGCCTTCCCTTCTCCAGGCTAAACAACCCCAGCTCCCTCAGCCACTCCTCATAGGCTTTGTGCTCCAGACCCCTCACCAGCTTTGTTGCCCTTCTCTGGACATGTTCAAGCAACTCAACATCTTTCTTGAATTGAAGGGCCCAGAACTGGACACAGTACTCAAGGTGTGCTGTAACCAGTGCTGAGTACAGGGGCAGAATGACTTCCCTAGTTGTGCTGCCCACACTATTTTTGATGCAGGCCGGGATGCCATTGGCCTTCTTGGCCACCTGGGCACACTGCTGGCTCATGTTCAGCCTGCTGTCAATCAGTACCCCCAGGTCCCTTTCTGCCTGGCTGCTCTCCAGACACTCTAATCCCAGCCTGTAATGCTGCATGGGGTTGTTGTGGCCAAAGTGCAGAACCTCGCACTTGGACTTGTTAAATCTCATACTGTTGGACTCTGCCCATCTGTCCAGCCTGTCAAGGTCCCTCTGGAAAGCCCTCCTACCCTCTAACAGATCAACACCTGCTCCCAGCTTGGTGTCATGTGCAAACCTACTGATCATGGACTCAATCCCCTTGTCCAGATCATCAATAAAGATATTGAACAGGATGGGGCCCAGCACTGATCCCTGGGGGACACCACTAGTGACAGGCTGCCAGCTGGGTGTGTCACCATTCACCACCACTCTGTGCTCTGCCCTCCAGCCAGTTCCTAACCCAGCACAGAGTGCACCTGTCCAAGCCATGGGCTGCCAGCTTTGCCAGGAGTTTGCTATGGGGGACCTTGCTGAAGTCCAGGTAGACTACATCCACAGCCTTCCCCATATCCACCAGGTGGTCACCTGATCATAGAAGGAGATCAGGTTAGTCAGGCAGGGCCTGCCTCTTCTAAATCCATGCTGGCTGGGCCTGATCCCTTGGCCATCCTGTAGGTGCTGTGTGACTGCACTCAAGATGACCTGTTCCATAGTCTTGCCTGAGGTCAGGCTGACAGACCTGTGATTCCCTGGATCCTCCTTCCAGCCCTTCTTGTGGATGGGCATCACATTGACCAGCTTCCAGTCATCAGGGACCCCACCAGTGAGCCAGGAGTGTTGAAAAATGGTGGAGAGCAGCTTGGTGAGCTCATCTGCTGTATCTCTCATTACCCTAGGATGGATCCCATTTGGTTCCATGGACTTGTGAGGATCCAAGTGGCTCAGCAGGTCCCTAATTGCTTTCTCCTGGATTACAGGGGTAAAATACTGCTCCCTGACTCCATCTGCCAGCTCAGGAGGCCAGTCGTCCTGAAGACAACCTATCCTACTATTGAAAATTGAGGCAAAGAAGGCCTTAAGTACCTCTACCTCTTCCTCGTCTTTTGTTACTATATTCCCCTCCACGTCCAAGAGTGGAGGTTGTCCTTGCCCCTCCCTATGCCATTAATATATTTATAAAATCATTTTTTATTGTCCTTCACAGCAGTGGCCAGTCTAAGTTCTAAATGGGCTTTTGCCTCTCTAATTTTTTTTCTACATGACCTAGCAGCATCCTTAAACATTTCCTAGGTTATCTCCCCTTTTTTCCAAAGGTGATATACCCTCTTTTTTCCCCTCAGTTCATTCAGAAGCTCATTGCCCATCCATGACAGCTATCTACCCCATCAGCTCATCTTCTGGCACATTGGGACAGCCTGTTCCTGCAACTTCAAGATTTTTTTCTTGAAGTAGGTCCAGTCCTCCTGGACCTCTTTGTTTTTAAGGGCTGTTTCCCAAGGTACTTTCTGAGTTAGTTCTTTAAGTAATCTGAAGTCCACCCTCCAGAAGTCCAGAGTTGATGCCCCTCTTAGCTTGACTGCATATTGAAAACTCAATTATCTCATGGTCACTGGTCCCCAGGCAGCCTCTGACCAGCACACCCCCCACCAGCCCTTCTCTATTTGTAAAAAGAAGATCAAGCATGGCCTTACCCCTGGTAGGCTCACACAGCAGCTATGATAAGAAGCTGTCATCCATATACTCTATGAATCTTCTAGACTGCCTCCTCTCTGCTCTGTTGAGTTCCCAGCAGATATCTGGCAGGTTAAAGTCACCCACTAGGACAAGAGCAGGTGATCTTGAGACAGCCTCTAGCTGCTTATGGAATAATTCATCAACCTCTTCATCATGGCTGGGTGGTCTATAACAGACTCCCACCAGGATGTCAGTCTTGTTGGCCTTCCCTCTAATTCTCACTCACAGCCTCCCTAATGTACAGGGCCACCCCTTAACCCTCACCTGTCTCTTCTGAAGAGCCTGTAGCCATCAATTACAGCGCTTCCAGTCATGTGAGTCGTCCCACCATGTTTCTCTGATGGTGACTACATCATAGCTTTCCTGCTGTACTGAATCTTCCAGCTCGTCTTGTTTGTTACCCATGCTGTGTGCATTAGTGTACATGCACTTCAGCTGGGCTGCTGATTTCACCCCTGACTCTTGCTTACCACCCTCAGTCTTCTGTCTGGAGACTGGTTTCGTCCCCCTTCCCCATTTAAGTCTAGTTTAAAGCCCTGTCAATGAGCCCTGCTCAGAGCCTCCTCTTCTCCGGGCTGAACAACCCCAGCTCCCTCAGCCTGTTATTGTAGCAGAGGTGTTCCAAACTCATCATCATTTTGTGGCCCTTCTCTGGACCTGCTCTACTAGGTACATGTCCTTCCTATGTCGAGGGCTCCAGACCTGTACACAGTACTCCAGGTGAGGTCTCACCAGAGCAGAGCAAAGTGGCAGAATCACCTCCCTGGATATGCTGTCAACACATCTTTTGATGCAGCCCAGAATGTGATTTGCCTTCTGGGCTGCAAGCACACACAGTCTGCTCATGTCCAGCTTCTTATCCCTCAGCACCCCCAAGTCTTTTTTCCACAGGGCTGCTTTCTAACACCTCATCCCACAGTCTTTATTAATAGCAAGGATTGTTCTGGTCCAGGTGCAGAACATTGCACTTGGTCCTGTTGAACTTCATGAGGTTCACCTGGGCTCACCTCTCCAGCCTGTCCAAGTCCCTCTGGAAGACATCCCATCCCTCTGGTGTATTTATGACACCACATCTTGGTATCATCTGCAAACTTGATGATGGTGCACTTGATCCCACTATGTCATTGATAAAAACATTAAGCAGTACAGGTCCTAGTATAGACCCCTGAGGGACACCACTTGTCACTGCTCTCCATCTGGACCTCAAGCTGTTGAGCACTGCCTTCTGGATGCGACCATCCAGCCAATTCCTTATCCACTGAACAGTCTACTCATCAGATCTTTATCTCTCCAGTTTGGCGAGTGGGATGTTATGGGAGACCATGTCAAAGGCCTTGCAGAAGTCACTAATTAAATTCTCTGAGTAGGACTCTTTTCAACGGCGGAGATAAAAACAATCTCTTTCCTCCATGCAGAGTAGTTGACTGCCCAGTGATTCAGGTAGTTGCTTATTCCTTTTAAGGTACTTACTTAAGGTATGAGACAAAGTGCAGTTTTTTTTCCTGGTGTGATGACAAAAGATTTGAAGTCCACTCTGTTTCATCACAACTCTTACAGAATTAACAGAACAAGTTGCAAAAGTGTCATACTTTCCTTTCCCACAAAATAGTTGTTTTTTTTTTTTTTTAGGGGAATTTTGTAAGAGCTCTTGATTTCATTCCAATGGAAACTGAAAATAATTGCATACAATCAGAAAATGTGTTCCACTGATCTCAGGCAGCAACCCTTCTGAGCTCTTCAAAAGTGAAAATTATTCTTCTGCAACCTGTGTAGCATTTCCCTACCATTCATATATCTACAGATTTTGCAGATGACAATGCCAATTTCTAATAGGATAGTTCTCATTTTGAGGTTGAAAGGAAAGAAAGAGACCCATTTTACTTCTCAATAGATGTGGAAAACAATGCAAAAGTAGAATCATCTGGTTGTTATCACAGCTTCATGAACAAAGAAATTAATCATTACTATCAGCTACAGTAAGCCAAATATGTAGAGGTAAGAATTCTTGTCAATTTTCTGTATACAGTTATATAATTAAGACATAAGTCTCCATACAAAAAGTCCTCAAATTTCTACAACAGTCATCTGAAATAGACCAAATTGCTTAAATACTGACTATACTAGACATTCTTTGTGCTTCCAGTACTACAGAAACAACAAGGAGCTTATATGTTGAAATTTATTTTGGAAATTAATTCTAGCACTAGGAACTCATGACTTCAAATAAATTTTTCCATATCTTCAATCACACCCATAGAAACAAAAATAATACTTCCCACAGAAACATAAGTCCTGTTCTTTAGGTTTACTTAGATATTTCTCCAAACATATTGCTATTGCTTGATTGGTTAAATATCTTTAACATACTATAAAGACAGACTATGAATAAGAAGAAGGTCTCATAACTGAGAAATATCCTTTGGGCTTTGTTGTGGAACACATTCATAAATAGTTGGGGAAAAAGGTGAACAATAAAGTGACAAAATTTGCTGAAGTCATTAAGTTTTTGAGGAGTCTCAGGGCAAATATTGACTATGAAAAATTGTCAGGACGCATTATAATACTGAATGGCTGGGCAATAAATAGAAGATGAAATTCAATGTGTGTAAATGTGATATATATGGGGAAAAGCAATTCTAGTTTTGCATACCAATGATATGTAAAGCTCTTAGCTGACTGTTACTGCACAAAAGCACAAAAATATATGGAATAAAAATCTATGAAAAATGTCATCTCAATGTACAGTAGCAGACAAGAAAAGAAAATCAAACAGTATGACTTACTGAAGCTTTATAAAGAAAAATAGAGAACATTATCAATACAATGTTGAATTCCCATTCTGTCCATATGTTGAATAGTAAAGTATGGGAATTCCCCTTATCCCAGTTCCTTCATCTCTGAAAGAGAATAATTTAACTGTAAAATATCCAAAGAAAGCTGTCAAGTATACACGACAAAATGTAAAGGATGTCTTTTATATGAGGAAAGACAGTAGAATAAAGGCTGTAAAAGAGACGTCTTGGTAAGACGAGGATAAGATAAAGATCAATGAAATTGTGAGTGATATTAGAAAATGCAAACAGTAAGACTACAAAGAAATTATTGAAAGCTGAATCAAAATATGTATACAAGAGATGATTCTTCACATAGCAAAGAGCAGGTCTGTACACCCCATTACAACAACATAATAGGGGTGCTTAAATTACAGAAGATTGTAGACAAGATTGGAAAAAATATATGCAAGAATAATCCACGTTGATTTATTAAATGAATAAGACTACTCCTGGAACTGGCTGAAATAAAAATAATTAGAGATAAAAAATATTTTTGACAGAAACATCAAGTATTCTTGACTATTCGTGTTCTTTGTTTGGCATCCCTTGTTAGGTTTTACTGGGGAAACAGTTAATACTTTATCTGATCCAGTGTAGTTCTTAAGTTTTTCTTAAGAATTTTGAAGTGTATTGTTTCCTAGTTTGTGCCATCCTTGAATTTTGAGTTAATCCTGGTAGACAGCAGGTTTCTAAAAAAGTATTGGGGAGGTGTCTGGTGGTAACAACTAAGCTATTGAAAGCATTTAGGTTTAACAGGATTTAGATGGTCAAAACTAAGATGACCAAACATTGAAGAACATATCTTAGTCTGAGGAAGTTAGCATTTTTCTGTCTCTCTCACCTGTGGGGCCTGAGTACTTTCTGAAAACTATAATTGAACCCAGACTTTGTATGTGTACAGTAATTTCCATGATGCTTTGGTTTCTGAGGGAAAGAAACCTTGCATATATAGATTAAAAGGTCAGCAAAACAGGATATTGGAAGATATGCTGTCATAGACTTGCTTCACAATCAATACATAGCTTTGAGCTCTGTTTTCTTATCTAACAGATATCTAGGAAGTTCCAGGACCATTAAAACTATATTCGGTTCTTTTCTTGATTAGTTCCAATGATACGATATTGATGTTTCCTATCCACCTAGCAGATATTTGCTATTGATATCTGACAGAAGTAGTCATTAAAAACTTGTTCTAGACCTCAGATATTCATTATGACAGAGTATGGGAAGAGAATTGATTTAAGTTATAGAAGCATCAGTCACTGAGAAAAGGTCTATTACAGTGAAGGCACCTCACATTTGACTTAGAGAACATATGAGTAGATATGGAAATTACGAGAAATTCATACAACCTGTCTCATGAAGAATGTTTACTCTTCTATTTTTTATGTTCAGCATTTCTACTCCAGCCTTTGTAAATCTTCTTAGAGGTCATTTATTTGGCACATCCATGACATGCTTCTGCTCAATTCAGTTCATAAAATTGCTTCTGTACTGGGATGGTGCTTCTGTACTGGGCTGGGGATATAATGCCTGGGAGTTTATGTCTTGCTGTTAGTTTTATCTTTCTAACTACAGAGAACCTATCAAAGGACTTCTACCTGTTTTAAAGCATATAGAGACTCTGATACATTTTTAAAATTAGTTAAGATGGCTCTATTTTGTCTACACAGATTCAGAGGTTAAATATCAGGTTGATACACAGTCCCTTAAAAGTGCTCTTACTCCTTGCCATAGGCAGAGGTCGCACAGTATTCCTTTATTAGTTTTGTTGGTGGTGTTTTTTTTTTTGGTGGGGGGAGATTTTTTTCCTATATAGAAACAGGAATATAAAAAAGCTATGTTTACACAGCAATTGTGTCTAGCCTAATGTGCATAGTAGGTTGCCTGAGCTAATAAAACAGCTAAGTACTTTTTGTTACTTCTGATGCAGGTATATGATGAGTAACTGCATGTAGCTTATGGCATTCAGATGAGGAAAGAGAGGTCTGTTGCACCTTCATGTAGACCGATCTTCAGTCCTGCTGTGCTGTTTGCTGTCTTTCAATTGCTGTCTTTTGGGGAGTCTACTCACTTCGCCCTGAAGTCTTTGACTGTTGCACAGTCTTATCTTTGTGTAATTTCTCACATCTTGACAATCAGCTGTGTCAAAGTCACACAGCATCACTTCACAAAGCTGGGTCTTAGCTTACAGACAGCTGGACTGTGTCTTGCCCTCATCCCAGGAATGGGCAAACATGCCACTTCTTTCTGGGTATTGGCTGTAATAATAAGCTTTCTGAGTCAGCACCACAAACTATATACAGCTTAAACAAAATACATGCATACTAAAATACACTAAACCAGATACGTATTCCCACCATATTAAGTGCTAAGTGTAGACATTTTCCTCTGTGACTAAGATTTTGGGCTATTACTTTTTCTTGATTAAACATCGTATCTCTTTAGTGGTGATAATCAAAAAGTGATTAAAAATTACTAAGGAGTGTGCTTTCAGAACAAGGTGGCAATCTTTGCTTAAGAGATTCTTTAATTAATGCTGTGTAACTTCGATTTGGTTCTTCCAAAGCTGTCACCCTGTGTTGTCAAGTAGGGGTAGGCTTTTATCCATGTGACAGGTAGTTCCTCATGTCTACATAGCATTAGTGAAAGCTAAATCATTTCCTGAGATTTTTTTTTCTTGATTTCATATTCTTTCAAAAGCTGTTCTTCAAAAATGTCACTCCACCCTCACGTATTGTTTGATATGTTGATCGCAGAACCTGCCGGTCTCAACACGAAGAGATGAAACACAAGCTGAAAGACCAGTTTGTGGAGAGTTGACCACATGCCACAGGTGGGCAAAATGACCCCAATCTGCAGAACAGGTGTCTGTTTATTGAGATATGCGTACATGGTTTTACTTCACTATCCCACAGCCTACCGATCTTTGGATCTGCTGGTTGCACTCTCACTCTAACATGTGACTCTTCACCACATGCTTTCCAATCCACTCCAGCAATACAGGATTTCACTATTGCCATCCTCCCATCCTGTCTCACACAGATTTGAAGTTCAACAAGACATCTTATCATTTACCACCCCCTGGGTTCCCACATACTACCGCCAACCTCCCATCTGTTCTCACAAGGGTGTGAAGGCCAGCAAAACATCTTATTATCTAGCACCCTATGTTCCCACACACATTTTGTTTTTTCTTTGGTGGAATGCTCAATTGCCCTTTTAGAGACTGGGTCAAACAAGGCTGTTGAAAAAGAACAGCCTGGCTGAACAGAAAACTTCATCTGGATCTCAGGTTAAAAAAAAACCAAAAAAACAAAAACCAAAAAACAAACCCAGAAAACCCACAAGCAAGCAAACAAACAAAAGAAAACCCAAGAGAAAAAGAGACGTTATGACATTTGGAAAAGGGGACAGGCATCTCAGGAGGACTAGAAGAATGTGTCTCTGGGGCTAAAGACAGACCGATAGACATGGCAGCTGCACCAGAGAGCCAGCCTGTGCTAGTATCAGATGCCCTTGTACAGAAAAAGAAGCATACAAGGAAAGCAGCTCCTTTGGAAATGAAGGACAATGAATCAAGGTCATCATGGGAACAAGGGCTCTTTGCTCAGTTTTTATCTCTGGTTTTAGAAGATGGATAAGGACAAATGGTGGATGAAATGACTAACAGACCCCAGCGATGTGAGGGAAACCTCTCTTCCTCTGCACAGGCCTGTGTTTCAGCTGTGAAGGAACTGTCCTAGGAGGCTAACCAGGGAAATCACAATTGACTGGAGGCCAGTAAATGTGATACCCTTCTACATCTCTTGGAATCACAGGCTTAGCTCTCTGCCCTGGTGACAAGGAAGATTATGGAGCAGATCATATGGAGTGTCATCATGTGACTTGTACAGGACAACAAGATGATCAAGCCTAGTCAGTCTGGGTTTATGAAAGCTCTATTAATACCTGGATACCTCACCCTACCTGGAAGAATTGAAAAATAAGTAGCTGAGTAAATTCTCAGCTGATGATAAATAAGCATATGACAGCAGATTGAAGGCTACATCATGGTTTGCCTTCGCGATCTTGGTACATCTTGGGTTTATTGTTTTGCTTGGTTTGGTTGGTCTTGGGTTTTTTTTGGCAACATGAGGTGACAATTTAATTCCATGCTATGTATAAAAAGCTCCTGGAATTTTTTTGTGCTCTGTGCCATCACAAGCACATTAGCTAAGTATACAATATCCTTATAGTTTGTGGCAATTTTCCAGTGGGCATAAACAGTTCAAATTTAATCCTTCAGGAAAGCTGGGTAGTCTCTGTTCTGCTTCTGTTATTTTACTGAAAATGCTGCTATAATAAATATCTGTATTAAATTATGTTGTAATTAAACTAAATATGTTTGTAGAGTTTATTATGATTGTCCTGCAGTTTTGAAATTTGAGATTATTTTTGTCCAACGGTAAACATCTTCAATACATATGACAAGCCTTTCACTTATAGTAGTGTTGAAAATAAGAATGACATGATAGTATTTCAGTTTGCTGAGGTGTGCAAATGTTTCCTTAAATATTATTTGTTTCAGGAAAATACATATATCATTTTATCTGTAACTTCTTGGTTCCTTCTTCATTTCTAAAAGTCTGAATGAACAGGGAAATACTACTTTGTCATTTAAGTTACTTTCTTTCTTGCTATTAAGTAAATATTAACGGTATATATAAAAAGGTACATGATTTTAAGTAACATGTAGTTACTTAAACTGATCTTCTGAGATAATTTTATATTAAATTTAAGAAAGAAGAAATATTTAATTATATGAAATTTGGCTCTTATTTTGAGTTTTCTTATGTTTTGCAAAATAAAAAGAAGGGTAATTAAACTCTAGAAAAAGCTGATCTAATAATTTGTTCCACATCTCTGATTTATCACTGAGGAAAATTTCCTAATTAGCATTTTGACCTTTATGAAGATAATTTAGTGAATCTTTCATTAGTAGTAGACCTGACAGGAGTTGTGAATTAAAACACTAACTTTTGGTGATGCTATGAAGCCTACATTAAAAGTTTTTGGAAACTGCCATATTTACTTAATTTGGTGTTTGATTGACAGCAACCTATTTTAGGTCAAGATAGCATTTCTGATAGAACGGACGTTAACAGACTATGGGCAAAATGTCAGTCTGATTCTTATGGCGGGTTTTTCAAACCAGATTTCCTGGGTCAGTTGGACAGGTATTATTTCCTACAATACTCTTGAAATTATTATTAAAATCAAGATGATTAAGAATTAAAGAGATGTGTCACCATACACCAAACACTTCTGATCACTGTGCATGTGTCCTGCTGAAGATTTCAAAGGTGTGAGCTGTGCCTTCATACATACCATAGAGGATGACAGCTAATTATTTGCAAATGGCTTCTGTCTGTTTTCATGTTCTAGACACAAATCAATGTGTGCCTGGCCATTTCTCTCAATCAGCAATCTGTGCAAACTAATTGTTTTGAGGATAGCTTCTCAGAGGATTTGGCCACACTCGGTATATTTATCCACAGAAACACTGGCTTCTGCTTGGAATGACTTCTGCAAGCATTTTGAGGGACAGTGAATAAGAGATTATATTGAGGCACTGCTGTAGATGCAACTCTTGTTATAATTACTGCTGGAGATTGGTGCTTGGTTGTGCCAAGAGAATACTAACACTAGTACAGACTCTCCAGCTTGCAATCACAGAATCATAGAATGGCTTGAGTTGGTAGGCCCCTTAAAGATCATGTAGTTCCAACCCCCCTGACATAGGCAGGGACACTTCCCACCAGACAAAGTTGCTTGAAGCCTCATCCAGCCTGGTCTTAAATACTTTCTAGGATGAGATGTCCACAACTTCTCTGGACAGCCCTTTCCAGTGTCTCACCATCTTCATAATAAATAACTTCCTAAATCTACCTTGTTCTAGTTTAAAACCATTGCCCCTTCTCTTCTCACCATGTGCTCTTAGAAAAATTCCCTCTCCAGCTTTCCCATCATCTGTCTTGAGATACTAGAAGGCTGCTAGAAGGTCTGCCCAGAGTCTTCTCTTTTCCAGGTTGAACAAACCAAACTCCCACACAGCCTGTCCTTGTAGGAGAGGTGCTGCAGCCCTCTGACCATTTTTGCAGCTCTCCTGTGGACCACCTCAAACAGATCCATGTCCTTCTCGTGTTGGGGGCTGTAGAGCTGGACTCAGTACACCAAGTTGGGTCTTACAAGAGTTGAGTAGAAGGGGAGAATCACATCCCTGGACCTGATGGATATGTATCTTTTGCTGCAGTTCAGAGTATGGGTGGCTTTTTGGACTGCTGCCACCATTGTCAGCTCGTGTCAAGGGCCCCATCAACCAGCGCCTCCAGGTCCTTCATTGCTGGGGTGCTCTCAACCCACTAATCATCTCACCTGTATTTGTGCTTGGGATTTCCCCTACCCTGGTGCAGGACTTTGTACTTTGCCTTGTTGAACTTTGTGAGGTTGGCATGGACCCACCTCTCCAGCCTGTCAAGGTCCCTCTGGTTGGCATCTTTTCCCTCCAGCACTTTGACCACACCACACATCTTGGTGTTGTCAGCAAACTTGCTAAGGGTGCACTCAATTCCACTTTCCATATTGTTGACAAAGATGTTAAACAGCACTAGTCCTGGTTTGAATCCCTGAGGGACTCCACTCATCACAGGTCTCCATTTGGACATTAAGCCATTGGTGAAACTCTTTAAGGGTGGCCATCTAGCCAATTCCTTATTCAGCAAGTCATCCATCCATTAAATCTACGTCCTTCCAATTTAGAGCCCAGGATGTTGCATGGGACAGTGTTGAACACTTTGCACAAAACCAGAAAGATGTCATCTATTGCTCTTCCCTTATCCACCAGTGCTGTGATCCTATCATAAAAAGACACCAAATTTGTCAGGCAGGATTTACCTTGGTGAAACCATGTTGTTTGCTACCAATCACCTCCTTGCTTTCCGTGTCCCCTAGCAGAGTCATCAGGAGGATCTACTCCATTATATTGCCAGGCACTGAGGTGTGACTGACTGGCCTGTAATTTCCCTGGGGCTTCCTTATCTCCCTTTTTCAAAATGGGAGTTATGTTTTTCCTTTTCCAGTCAGTGGGAACTTCACCAGACCACCATGACTTTTCAAATATGATGGAAAATAACTTTTCAAGTTCCCTCTGGATCCATGGATGGATCTTGTCAGGTCCCATGGAATTGCACACTTTCAGGTCCATTAGGTGGTCTCTACTTGATCTCCTGTGACAGTGGGTGGATCTTCATTCTCCCAGTCTCTGTCCTTGCTTTCTGCAGCTGCTGTGGTGTGGTTAGAGCCCTTACCATTGAAGATCAAGGCAAAATGTCATTGAGTACCTCAGCCTTTCCTATATCCTGTGTGACCAGGTCTCCCATTTCCTTCCAGAGAGGGCCCACTGTAATGGTTTGAATCAGAACAAAATGGGTCAAACCGAACAAGCAGGTTAACCTGTCTATTTCCCCAACAAAGAAGTGAGGGAAAATTAACATGAAAAAAACTCAGGATTGAGACAAAAAAAGTGAGATAAGAATAGAGTTTACTGATCAAATCCAGATAAACATAGTACAAAATGCATAATTACCTTAGCCAATTTACAGGAAAAGTACAGCACAAAGCAGCAGCAAACAGAAGCAAGTGAGCCAAAAGCCCAAGCCTCATCCCTCCTTGTCCAGCCACCATCCCAGCAGAAAAAACCAACACCCAAAAACCCAGAACCCAGAAGCTGCAGCTGGAACAGGAAACCTCATAGGCTGCAATCTGAACTTCAAACCCCATAATACTTTGCTCTAGAAGGCACTTTTTTTTTTTTCTTTTTTTTTGAATCTGGCATGACTGCAGTATGGAATGAATAGCAGCAGCAGGTTCGACTCAATCCATGACACCCACATTTTCCCTGTTCTTTTTGTCACTGACGTACTTATATAGAAATTATGATATAAGTATATTTTATTTGTCTCTATTCTAGATCAGTGGTACCTTTACACAGAATCACAGAATCAACCAGGTTGGAAAAGATCTCAGAGATCATCAAGTCCAGCCTGTTACCTAATACCTAACACCTCATGACAACTAAACCATGGCTTCAAGCGCCACATCCAATCTTTTTGTGAACACCTCCAGGGATGGTGACTCCACCACATCCCTGGGCAGCCCATTCCACTGGCCAATTACTCTTTCTGTGAAGAACTTTCTCCTCATCTCGAGCCTAAACTTCCCCTGGTGCATCTTGAGACTGTGTCCTCTTGTTTTGTTGCTGGTTGCCTGGGAGAAGAAACCAACCCCCACCTGGCTACAATCTCCTTTCAGGTAGTTGTAGAGAGCAATAAGGTCTCCCTCTTCTCCAGGCTAAACAGCCACAGCTCCCTCAACCTCTCCTCTCCTTGTGCTCGAGACCTCTCACGAGCCTCTTTGACCTTCTCTGGACACGTTCAAGTATCTCAATGTCCTTCTTTCATTTTTCATTCCTATTCAATGAAGCACATGGGAGTTTATGTTTAGATCATGTTGCATGTATTGCAATATATGTTTAACTTGTAAAAATAAGACTTTTTAGCAATCAGTATAGTATATGTTTGTTGCTATAGACATGAGAGGTTTTTTGTGAGTATCTTGCCACTTGTGATCAGTAAAGAGGGTCCTGGGAACCACAGACCAGTGAGCCTGAGTTCTGTCACAGGTGAAATGGTAGTCTATCATATGAATTAAGAATACAGAGTGCATGCAGAAGCGATCTGTTATAAAGTGACAATATGACTTCTGTCTGCCAAAATCATGGCAGAGTACTCACAATGAAATCTCCAAATTTGCATGTTGTAGGAGTTTTTAAAGTCATGAGGTGACATATAAACTGGATGAGGAATGATTTGCTTTCTTCTAAATAGCATCTCCTCATCCCAGCTGAACAAACAAAGTAGAGCACCCATGCTTCTGAGAAAGAAGGACATTTCTTACATTCATATTTTGCAGGTAGCACTGCTCTAAATTCTTTCATTTGGTGTTCAGGTAGTTTGGAGTTCAATCTATTATTTCTTGAGTAATTCTGCTTTGCTGAGGACCATTTTGTGCACCCTTCCAGAGAGCACTTATTATTCTAAGAAGCTTCACTGATTTTGGCCTGTAAAAATTCCTTCATTCCTGATAGAATACGGCAGAGCTGAATCCCTGGAGACTTTCTTTCTTCACTTAAAATACAGAAAAGCCTTACTGAGTTAAAGGAAAAGCACAAAAAGTGTCATTTCCAGTGCAATATCCTTGACACTGTGTGCTTCTAACTCCATAGTCCTCAGGCCAGAGAAATTCTCTTCTGTTGGTGATGGATAGAGCACATCATATATAGGATTAGGCTTCTGATGTATAGAATAAATTCCACATTTGACAAATCACACTATGTTTTACATTGAAGATAAGCAGTTGTTAGTTTTGTGTTAAGATGTTACTCAAATGGTCTGTAGGAAGTGTGAAGTATGACTTACCTGTTGGGAAGTGTATGAAGAATCAGATGTTAATATGTAGCTAGTGTACAATTCCTTTGAAAACTGAAACTGCCCAAAGGATTTTTTAATGGCCATAGTCATATATTGCATATAAAGACTCACAGCCCTAGCAGCCAGACATACTTTTCAGCAAACAACTCAGAATTGACTCCTGATGAAAAAGCCACATTCAAATTGCTGATACATCACACGACATGATAATTCTGATTAATTTATTTTACAATTATACCTCATGGAAGGAAGCTAATATGTCTGTAGGTACCCAAAGTGCCAGAGGTTATGTGAACTGATACATATATTGTGAGACAAAGTACATTATTACTTGACTTGGTTGTGGTATATATTTGAAATTTATCATAGTGGGTGACAAGCTAAGATCTTACCACAGCAGCACATTTACTTTTCCTGACAGTTTGACTTGTAGCTAAAAACATGTTTAAATTTTAGTATAATTCTTTACCCATAGTGTAAAAAAACAAACCAGACCAAACCAAACCAAAACCAAACCAAACCAAAACAAAGCAAACACAAAATAGCAAAACATGTTTTTAGGACAGAGCAATGAAAACAGAATTGAATTCCTCATTAAAATTGGTCTTTTCTCTATTGCTGTGTGTGTAAAAAGGGCTTGTGCTTATGGAGATATCTGAGTTCAGATAGTGACATAAAATCATCTGGTTAATGATGGGAAAGATCTGATACTCAGTCAATTTTTTCTTCCAATTTTCTTCTCCCATCTTTTCATACACTCCTGCATTTTTTTAAAAGATTAGAACTTTTAGCCTTTTAAAGATACAATTCAAAGAGTCTCTATCTATTTCTTTCTTCCCCTCATACTCTTTTCTTTTTCAGTTCCCTTTATCCCCACATTATTCATATGGACAGGGTGACTGAACACAGACATGATATCTTTAGAATCTGAGAGTAATGGAAAACGTGTTTTGGAAAATTCCACTATTAGAATAAACAATAATAGAGTAAACTCGGCTATAACTCATTAGATCAATAAGATCAAAATAACTAACAAGAGGATCATATTGCATTTTTGTTCCCATCAGTTTCCAATGTAGTTTGGATTTATTTACATCTTTGTGAGATCCTCATTTTTTTCAGTGAGAAAGTGGAAGCAACAGCAAAGGATCTTTTCTTAAGTTCTAGGCTTGGAAAATATTATTCTTACTGTAAAGAAGTTACATGGAAATAATGATATATTTTCTTTATATCTGATAGACTGTTTCCAGAAGTCAAAAAGTATGTTAATACAAATACATTTGTATATATGTCTGTTTTAGATATCTCAATAAAAATATCTTAAAATGAAGGGATGAAGATCGGTTCTTCAAAATCCGGTTATATTTCCTTCTGTTACAATGGTTTGTGATTTGTTTCCTTTGCACCTGAAAGAACAGACTGAAGAGAACTCTGAGGAAAGGTTCTGCATTATATAGGCTGGACAGTGACTGGCTTGAGAGCAGCCCTGAAGAAAAGGACTTTGGGGTGCTGGTGGATGAGAAACTCAACACGAGCCACCAGTACGCACTTGCAGCCCAGAAAGCAAATCACATCCTGTGCTGCATCAAGAGAAGCGTAGGGAAGTGATTCTCCCCCTCTACTCTGCTCTGGTGAGACTCCACCTGGAGTACTGCGTCCAGTTCTGGAGCCCCTGTTACAAGAAAGGTATGGAGGTGCTGGGACATATCCAGAGAAGGGCCACAAGGATGATCAGAGGGCTGGAGCATCTCTCTTATGAAGACAGACTGAGAGAGTTGGGGCTTTTCAGTCTGGAGAAGAGAAGGCTCCAAGGAGACCTTATTGTGGCATTCCAGTATCTGAAGGAGGCCTACAAGAAAGCTGGGGAGGGACTTTTTAGGGTGCCAAGTGATGATAGGACATGGGGGAATGGAACAAAAATAGAAATGGGTAGATTCGGATTGGATGTTAGGAAGAAATTCTTCACCATGAGGGTGGTGAGACACTGGAACACATTGCCCAAGGAGGTGGTAGAAATCTCATCCCTGGAGGTTTTTAAGGCCAGGCTGGATGAGGCTCTGGCCAGCCTGATCTAGTGTGAGGTGTCCCTGCCCATGGCAGGGGGGTTGGAAGTAGATGATCCTTGTGGTCCCTTCCAACCCTAACAATTCTATGATTCTATGGTTCTATGATTATTATCTCTCTGATAAATGTGTAGGGGAAGGTAGAGGCTGCAAATATCATATGCTACGATGAATGTCAGTAATCCATTTTAAGGGGACTTCAAGCCTGAGAGAAGTGGAGTAAGTTCTGGTAAAGAAACTCCAGATGAAGGTAGCAGAAAATGAGAAGAGCAACAACACTCTGAGGGAATACCTCCAAAATACAATTAAGGGGGCAGCATGACTCAAACAAGATGAATGAGCCAGTATTTCACTGGCAGTGTTGAGAATGTTTTGACGTTTGGGATTTTTGTGGTTATTTATGTTTCTCAAAACAAAATTCAATAGCTGTTTTAGAACTAGCATCTAGATTTGAGATCTGCTGACTCTTAAGTGCTAGTCTGATTTTATGACAGTATTCCCACTTCTGCCTTTTAATTTTCTGTTGATTAGATAATAATAGTTTGCTTATAAAACAATACTCTCCCTTGTTACAATATCAGAATTAGACTGTAAACCATTTTGTTGCATTGTGTTGTTTTGTTTCCTTTCATTTTTAAACTGCCAGCCAAGTATGATGAAGATTAGTGAAATAGCATCTATTAATGGCCCATGGTGAACACTGCTATTCCTTTTAACCCTGTATATTTTCTCCTCATTGTTCATTTTCCTCTTTTCAGCCCTATTTAATTACTGTGGGACTTGCAGCTACAGCATGTGAACAAAATATAGGTAAGCTGAAAAAAACCCTAGATAAATTCATGGATACAGAACCCATTGAAGCCTATTAAACACAAAGGTAGCACACTCGACACAGGAAGTGGTTAAGCCTCAAGGTGACTTGAAGGCACAACTTTGTCTTGCTTACACTCTTCTTTAAATGTGTGTTACTGACCATGGGATTAGACTTTTGTCTAGTCAAAAAATAGATAAAAGTCACTGAAAAATGTGTGCTCAGCCTACAAAACTATGATGAAGCTACTGAAGGTGAACTTTGTAGACTTGAGGGCTTAGAAATGACAGAACTATTTGGTGCAGTTTTTCTTATGATTATGGTATTTCTGAATAACCAAAAATGTAATATGTGTGACAACTCCAATGAGTGACTGACTTACTCATGTTGTAAGATCTTTCACCAGCAGTGCCACTGCCTGTGTGTAATACAGAGGAAAACTAAATGTGTGCACTATGTGACACCCTAAATTGTATTTTATTAGAACAGATCCTACCAAAAAAAAAAAAAAGATAAATCCATAGATGTAACTTATTTAAATTTATCTTAATAATTAAATTAACGTTAAAAAAATAAACACCCACTCCCAAACCTCAAACCAAAAGGGAACAATTCCCATCAAATAATTTTATCAAAAGAGAACAGGAAGTCTTAGCAAATTCTTAAATTCCATTTTACAATATTTGGGTTTTCATTTCCATCTGTAGACTAAGCAGGATCACAGATGTTTTGACAGATGGGATCTGCAATCAGCACAGTCTCCCTAACTTAGGTAAATTGAATTTTGAAAAATGGGCAGGCAGAGAAGAAAGTGAGATGGGTTAAGTAACAGGTTAGTGTCAAACCCACAGTGGTAGAAGGGAGATGTTGTCTAGATAGTTGTATCAGAGAGCAACATTCAGGGATACAGATGTGCTGCTTTAGGATTATCACATAAGAACATGAAAGAAGGCTGCTCTGATCTATTACTGGCTTTGTCAGAAGCTAGGTATTTGACATATGTTTTCTGAAAGGAAAAAGAAAATGAAGGTACAGAAACACAACAGAAAAAAAACCCCAACAATTCAATACAGGTCAGGAGACACCTAAAACAGGGAAAACAGAATTATAGAATCACACAATATTTTGAGTTAGAAGGGATTTTTAAATGTCACTTAGTCCAACCACTCCTGCAATGAGCAGGGACATCTCCAACTAGATCAAGGGGCTCAAAGCCTCATCCAACCTGAACTTGCACCATCTTCTTGATGGATTAATGTCACAAAATAAACCCCAAATCTACATCTCTGTTTAAATCAAGAATCTTGAAATTTTCTATATATTCCTTTCTTTTCTATATATTCTTTTCTGTATATTTAGCTTTCTCAGTATCTAAAAGCTGAGAGACAGAGCTGAATTTATAATTTTAGATTTAGTATAGAGAAAGCAAGACAGAAAGTGAGAATCAAAATTTTCTTTTTTTTTTTTTTAATCACAGGTGTCTGTTATAATAGTAATCAAATGTTTTGGATTTTGTACAAGAACCTGTCTAGTGAATACTGACATGAATCACTCCGAATGTAACAAATGTTTGTGGGGGTTTGGTGGGGTTTTTTTATTATTCTTTGGTTTGGGTTTTTGTTGGGTTTTGGGTTTTGTTTTTGTTTTGCCAATAAAAACACAATATGAGTTCAAAGAATATGGAAAGTGAATCCCCAGTTCTGATTTTTCTGAAATACCTAATAAGTTTGAAAATGCAAGACTTCTGAGGAATTTAAGGGTTTTGTGATTTTGTGACTGCTTTGTATGAAAATAGCACAATATAGTACAATTCTCTACATGAATTGCATGTTTAACAAAAACTACTGATAAATGGAAGGTCAATAAATTAGAGACAATACTGGAATCTTCTCCTTGGTGCCTCATCTTTCATATCTCTTTGAACTGAATATTTTATTTTTGTCAGGTTTTGGGCAAATAAAGCCTTTTCTGTGGCCTGAACTCTCCTGGGTGAATAAATGGAAAAATCAACATTCTTCTGGATTTTATAGATTATTTAAATAGACTTAATGGGATTCTTTTATATAACAAAAAATAATATAAAAATGAATTGTAATGAGGTGAAGATACTGTACAATATCATTAAATAGAAATAATATTTAATCAGGAAAATTACACTGCTATGATGACTTTTTTTTTTCTGAAATAATATACTGAAAACAAACTGAATAAAGTGTATGTGCTACTGTCTGCAGCCCTTTCAGCAGTTGGGCAAATTCATATCAGAAATGAATATGTACTGAAAGTGTATCTCCAACACTTTTGTGTAAGAAATATGCACTTTTTAAAGAGAAAGTACCTAACTAGTAAGTTTTATGGTCTTTTGAAGCCAGCTTCAGGATGTTTTTTCCTCTAAAGTACAATTTAATTAGATATCAAATTGTCACATGCAGCAAATAAAATCCTACATATATAAGTTAGAGCTGTGTGTTACCTGCAGAACAGAAAGGCAGTTATATTTATATTGCACCCTGTTGCTTTAGAGATTAAGAGGGGAAAAAAAATCCCCTGTTTACCACCAAGAGAAACCTGTTCTCTAACCTAAGATCTGAGTCATTATCCAGTCATCAATGAATTTTCATGGACATTACTGAGTTTTGGATTTAATTTCAGGGGTTTTGTTTTAGCAGAAAATATGGGATAATGTTCAGCAATTAACGTTATTAATGATTAATGTTATTAAGGTTATTATCCTCAGTTAATACAGGCCTCCCACACACAGACAGGAGGCAAAATAACACAGGAAAAAACCTGTCTGGGTTGCTATAAGAAGTTCAGTGAGGTGATACACTACACAGTTACTGCAGCAAAAGCAGAAGCATCAGCAGAAGCCACGGATAAAACAGTTCCCCCAACTCAAGCACGCAGCAGCCAGCCCAGCAGAAAAGACCAATATCCCAAACCCAGAAACCCGAAGCAGCAATTGGAATGGGAAGACACTCATGTTACATTGCAAGACCTGCACGAAATTAAGTGATAGTGCAGGATACTGGTGAATGGAGTTCTACAGTAAACCAGCACAAAAAGCTATTCAAGCAGTGGAAGTAGTAAACTAGCATGTTTTCTTTAATACTCTAAAAAATTAAGTTTGAAATCTTACTTTGTTCAGATAAGGGGGTTGGAGGGAAAAGACAGTATTCCACCAAGGGCAGTAGCCTCATTATGCATGACCAGAAAATAAACCATGGTATCTGCCCAAATTATTTGGTACAGAGAAGGCAAATGACTCTAAAGGATGCTGAAAATGTACGTTCTTCAGAGACAAGTCAATCAGTGTTTACTCTTGGATCTTGAAATGGGGTCTAGTGTCAAAATTTTTGGAAATCAGATACCTGTCTCAATAAAGCATCAAGATATGTTTTAATAAAACAAACAGCTGTATAACTAACCAGAATAAGAATGCAAGATTAAATGCATGTTAAACTTACTTCCACATCAAACAAATGCTGACATCTGTAATCTTATTCAACTTTTCAATGAATATTAATTATACATATAATTTAACAGCCACTCAATATAAAGTCTAAAAGAATTTGTGTTGGGCTATCAGTGCATAATACTTTTCATTGTTAATCAGAAGACTTAAAAGAAATTATGAACAGTTTTGAAGATCCAGAATATCTTTCTTTTTCTTGAAAAGTTCTAGTCTGTTTTACTTGGGGTTTTTGTTTGCTTGTTTGGTTTTTTTTTTTTGTTTTTTTTTTTTCTATTTGAAATTTTCTAGATAAAACCTGCATTTCAGACCAAAATCTGTGGCTTAGCTTTTACATAGTGGAAGAAGAGACAGCAAATACTAACAACATATCCATAAATATTGAAACTATTATTCCACATACTGCATCAGGAGTGTGCAGGTGTGTCGGTGTGAGCTGAAATTCCCCCCCCACCGACAATAACCAGGCTAGCCCAGTCTGGAAGCAAATGAAAAGCTGTATTTACAAGCAGATGAAATGCAATGAATATGTACAAATATACAAAATTCACGACATTCACAAATATATATAATCAACAGAAAAAGCACAATCGATCTCCCTTTGCTTCCCCCCAAGGGGACCCTCCCAAAGGGGCCTCTCTCTCCCAGGAGCTTCCCCCCCCAGACCCCCCTGGACAGAGAAGCAGAGTTTAGTTAGAGCAGAAAGTTGTTAACTTAGCTGCCAAGGTCAGTGTGTTATCTTCAGCCAGAAGAGAAGAAGAAACAGCAGCCAGACAGCCCAGCAACTGCCCCCACTGCCGAACGCAGAATGTGCAGAATGCCTACTTTGTTTTGGGTAATAGTTCTTAAACATTTCTATCTATCCAATGGAAGTGTTTAGAACAATCGTTATTTTGCTTTCTTACACCCAATAGTGACTTATTTACATTCTTTCACTTTCTCTGTTCTGAACTTTGCAAGGAAAAATTAAAAAGACAGTTTCAAACCATCACAGTCCACCCCTTCTAAACAATTCCATTGGCTGCTACTATCATTTATCTAATCTAAAATAATATCTACAACAATAGGTGAATAAAGACCATAGTCCATTCCGGCTATCTCAGATGTAGATGATTCAAAAGAGTCAAATCACAGGAAAAACAAAAACCAGCTTGTTTCCTCGCAGATGGAGCGAAGAAAGGAACAGGGACTCTCAGGTGACTCAGGGCTCTCAGGGTTCATGTACCATAGATCTCATGAACTCTCCTCTTGGGCGCGATGCTGTATCTGCGCAACACTCTGAATTTAACCTCTCTCAGCCAAAGTTAGATTTCTTTGTGGAATACACTGAATTTCACCATTTTCTTGCATCACCCAATAGGTGTGACCAGGACCTTCAGCAGAAACCACCCCTCGGACAGGTTTGGCCTCTCCTGAAGGAGAAAATACCCAAACAGTTTTGCCTAACAGACTCTTTTCTCTGATAACAGGAACTCTATCACCTTCTTCCTTTCGCAACAAATCTGATTGGGCAGGTCCAGCTCGATTCACTGAACCTCTACTATTCACCAACCAGGTTGCTTGTGCTAAATTTTTCTCCCAGTTCTTCAAAGATCCACCCCCCATGGCTTTGAGAGTGGTTTTCAGCAAACCATTGTAGCGTTCGATCTTCCCTGCAGCTGGTGCACAGCAGGGAATGTGGAATATCCACTCGATGCCATGCTCTTTGGCCCAGTTTTTTACAAGATTGTTCTTGAAATGAGTTCCATTGTCCGACTCAATCCTCTCTGGAGTTCCGTGTCTCCACAGGATTTGTCTTTCCAGACCAAGAATGGTGTTACGTGCAGTTGCATGAGGAACTGGATAAGTTTCCAGCCATCCAGTGCTCGCCTCTACCATAGTCAGCACATACTGCTTACCAGATGGAGAACGAGGTAGAGTGATGTAGTCAATCTGCCAGGCTTCACCATACTTGTACTTGGACCATCGGTCACCGTACCACAAGGGCTTGATCCGCTTTGCCTGCTTAATAGCAGTACAAATGTCACAGTCATGGATGACTTGTGTGATAGCATCCATGGAAATGTCAATGGATCTGTCACGAGCCCATCGGTAGGTTGCATCTCTGCCTTGATGTCCTGACGAGTCATGGGCCCACCGAGCTAAGAACAGCTCACCTCGGTGTTTCCAGTCAAGATCAGGATCAGGATCAGAGTTTGTGTCCACCTGGGAAACTCTTGCAGCTAGATCTGCCTGATGGTTGTGTTGTTGTTCCTCTGTAGCTTTGCTCTTAGGAATGTGAGCATCGATGTGTCTCACTTTCACTGGGATTCTCTCAATGCGAGCAGCAATGTCTTGCCACAGATCTGCAGCCCAGATAGGCTTTCCTTTCCTCTGCCAGCCATTCTTCTTCCAGTCTTTCAGCCAACCCCACAAGGCATTGGCTACCATCCACGAGTCGGTGTAGAGATAAAGCTTTGGCCATCTCTCACGTTCAGCTATGTTAAGAGCTAGCTGGACAGCTTTTACCTCTGCGAATTGACTGGATTCTCCTTCTCCATCTCTCGCTTCTGCAACTCTGTGCGTTGGACTCCACACTGCAGATTTCCATCTCCGCTTGTTCCCAACCAGACGACAGGAACCGTCTGTGAACAAAGCATATCTCTTTTCATCATCAGACAGATCACTGTAAGGAGGAGCTTCCTCTGCACGAGTTACTCTCTCCTCTGGAGGTTTAGCACAGCTTGTGCCTTCTGGCCAGTTTGTGATCACCTCCACCAAACCAGGCCTTTTGAGATTTCCCATTCGAGCTCTCTGTGTTATCAGAGCCATCCACTTAGACCAGGTAGCATCTGTTGCATGATGTGGTGAAGAACCTTTGCCTTTGAACATCCAATTCAGAACTGGCAATCTAGGAGCTAGAAGAAGTTGTGACTCAGTTCCAATCACTTCAGAAGCAGCTTTCACTCCTTCATAAGCAGCTAAAATCTCTTTCTCTGTTGGAGTGTAGTTTGCCTCTGAGCCTCTGTAGCCACGACCCCAGAAACCAAGAGGACGTCCTCGTGTCTCCCCTGGAGCTCTTTGCCATAAGCACCAGGTTGGACCATTGTCACTCGCGGCCGTGTACAGAATGTTCTTAATGTCTGGACCAGCTCGGACAGGTCCCAGACCCATTGCTTGGACTACCTCTCGCTTGATCTGGTCAAAGGCTGCTTGTTGCTCAGGACCCCATTGGAAACTATTTCTCTTTCGAGTCACATCATATAGAGGTTTCACAATCTGACTGTATCCAGGAATGTGCAGTCTCCAAAATCCCACTATGCCTAAGAAACACAGATTTTCTTTCTTGTTGATGGGATTTGCCATGGTGGAGACTCTGTTTATCACATCCATTGGGATGTGACGGTGACCATCTTGCCACCACTCCCAGAAACTGGATTTCTCTGGCAGGTCCTTTCACCTTGTCTCGCTTGATAGCGAAACCAGCTTGCAAGAGAATGTCAATGATTTTGTTACCTTTCTCGAAGACTTCTTCAGCAGTCTCACCCCAGACGATGATGTCATCGATGAACTGAATGTGTTCTGGAGCTCCACCTTTCTCCAAAGCATCATGGATCACTGCATGGCAGATGGTTGAACTGTGAATCCACCCCTGGGGCAAACGATTGAATGTGTACTGAATGCCTCTCCAGGTGAAAGCAAACTGAGGCCTGCATTCCTCTGCTATGGGAATAGAGAAGAAAGCATTAGCAATGTCTATGGTAGCATACCATTTGGCCTGCTTGGATTCCAGCTCATATTGGAGTTCCATCATGTCTGGCACAGCTGCACTCATGGGTGGAGTTACTTCATTCAAGGCATGGAAATCAACTGTCAGACGCCACTCTCCATTCTGTTTTCTCACAGGCCAGATTGGACTGTTGAAAGGTGAATGAGTTTTGCTGATGACCTTCTGACTCTCCAACTGACGAATCAAGTTTTGAATGGGCACCAAAGAGTCACGGTTGTTTCTGTATTGTCTGTGATGCACAGTTTGAGAAGCAACTGGCAGCTTTACATCCTCTGTCTCATGTTGTCCCACAACTGCAGATTCATCTGAAAGCTCAGGTCTAATGGACAACTTCAATTTCCCTCCATCAGTTTCTACAGTTGCTATTCCAAAAGCCCATTTGTAACCCTTAGGGTCTTTAAAACGCCCTTCTCTCAGAAAGTCAATTCCCAAAATACAAGGTGCATTAGGACCTGTTACAATAGTATGTTTCTTCCACTGCTTCCCAGTTAAACTTATATCAACCTCTATCTTAAACAACTCTTGAGATCCACCAGTGACTCCCTGAATAGTTATAGATTGTCCCCCTTGATAATTTGATGGTATTATGGTGCACTGAGCTCCTGTGTCAACCAAGGCCCTGTACTTCTGAAATTTTGAAGTGCCAGGCCACTGGATGTACACATCCCAATAGATTCTGTTATCTCCATTATCCCTTACCTCCCCCTGGCGGAAGGCAGGGCACCCCTAATGGTGGGGATTACCTCCACATGTACAGCTGGCACAATGTCCAGCACCAGAATTAGGATCACTGTTGGAGCTATCAGAGTTGTTCTGGGAAACTGAGGAAGCGACAGCTACCCTCCTGGTATTGCTACCTCGGGATATGCCCCTCTGCAGCTCCCGTAACCTCTTGAGAAGATCAGAAGTTGGTTGACCATCCCATCTGTTCATGTTCTCACCAAACTGATCACGCAGAGTTATCCAGATACTGCCACGTGATTGCCTCTGCTGTCTGTTTTGGTTTGACCTATTCTGGAATGGCCTCCTTGGAGCACGTCTGTTTTTGACAGCTGAAACTTGTATCCATCTGGAGGAAGAGGAATCAGAATCATCCCCCTTCATCAAGTTGGATATGGAGGTTTTAAGTTCCTCCTTCAGCTCTTTCATGCAATTCTTCATTTCTCCAGACAAAGTTTCAATGGCTGAAACCAAAGAAGTACGTGCAAGACTATCCTCCAGTTGCCTCATTTGGTCAGTGAAATGGCCAACAGTAGGAGGTGCTCCACCATAATTTCTTGCCACAATCCTGCTTGCCAGAATAGTAGCATAATTAGGAGGAGCAAGCTTAATGAGCTTTTTGGCAAGGCCTGTTCCTACAGGAATTTCATCAGGATTCAGAGTCTTATGATCTCCATACATTACTTCTCTCACAGCAAACTCTCTCAGACGCTTGATTCCCTCAGCTATTGTGGTCCAATGCTTAGGGTTCCATGGTAAATCATCTCTGCTGGGGTACCTCAGCGAGACTGCCAGTAGGAGGCGTGCCCACAGAGAAACTTTACCAATGCACTTGCCTAGGTGCCTGTCTATGCCTGTATCCTTTGAGAGCATCCGCAACTGAGAGGCCGACTTGTCACCTACCACCAATGCTGGGGCTCCCATATCAAAACACCTGGCTAGCCAGGGCAGGACTGGCTCATTATCTCCTCTGATGTAATCCTTCCTCACATGTCTAATTTCCTGTCTGGGTGCATTAGCTGACTGTATGTCATCCTCATCATCCTCATCATCATCATCATCATCATCCTGAGGTCGCTGTCCCCATAATCCTATTTTAATCCTCCGTTGAATTTCTTTGAGTTCAGAGGCACTACCAGCAGTTGCTAATCTACCAGGGTCTACATCCTGACCTACATCTCCATCATCCATGTGGGGGCTCAAGAGGTCTACCAGAGTTTTAAGGCTAACCCTCTCTTCCTCATCAGAAGGATCTTTCTTAAGAGAGGGACTCTGAGTAGAAGGACCCTCATCTCCATCTGCACCATCTCCTGCAGCATCTGCATCTCCTTTACGCTTTCTGGTTACAGTGGCCACCAAATTCACTGGCTTGGTTTTCACATTCACAGCAGAGTTGGAAGAGCAAGTAGCCTTATGTCTTTCTTGACACAGTGCTATCAGTAGCCATATGATTATTCCAAGAAGCAACAAAATTAAGATTAAGGCTAGTACAAGATATCTAAGGTACCACTGGTTCCAAGGACCCTCTGTAGTTGTAAGAGGAGTAACAAACTCATATGTGTCTGCTAGCAGATCCATAGTTGAGTTACCATAGCTTCTTAGCCCAATAAGACCACAACAGAATTCACCAACATTCAGTAACTTGTTCTTAACCCAAAGAAATGACTTATATGCCACATATCTCACAATCTTGTCTATCATGCAAGAAATGGCCCATCTGTAGACAATTGCACCGATAATAGATGAAATAGAATGACTCAGAATCCAAAACAGCTTCATTTTGCTTCCTAATCTGAGCAGAAATAAATCACAAGCAATCGAGCCCCGAGTTGGAGCGCCAAAAATAAAAAGTGTGTCGGTGTGAGCTGAAATTCCCCCCCCACCGACAATAACCAGGCTAGCCCAGTCTGGAAGCAAATGAAAAGCTGTATTTACAAGCAGATGAAATGCAATGAATATGTACAAATATACAAAATTCACGACATTCACAAATATATACAATCAACAGAAAAAGCACAATCGATCTCCCTTTGCTTCCCCCCAAGGGGACCCTCCCAAAGGGGCCTCTCTCTCCCAGGAGCTTCCCCCCCAGACCCCCCTGGACAGAGAAGCAGAGTTTAGTTAGAGCAGAAAGTTGTTAACTTAGCTGCCAAGGTCAGTGTGTTATCTTCAGCCAGAAGAGAAGAAGAAACAGCAGCCAGACAGCCCAGCAACTGCCCCCACTGCCGAACGCAGAATGTGCAGAATGCCTACTTTGTTTTGGGTAATAGTTCTTAAACATTTCTATCTATCCAATGGAAGTGTTTAGAACAATCGTTATTTTGCTTTCTTACACCCAATAGTGACTTATTTACATTCTTTCACTTTCTCTGTTCTGAACTTTGCAAGGAAAAATTAAAAAGACAGTTTCAAACCATCACAGCAGGCTGGCGTGTCTGATGCTGAGCATCAAGGTCTCCCTTGTGGCAGAAAGAAAGACAATGCTTCCTCTCTACCACTGCTATGTAATTCAGTACAATTGTAACAGGATATGGTAGGAAAAGTGAAAGTGCATCAAATCACCGTGGAAAATAGGTGGGGATGAGGAAGACATGACACAGTTCAGAGGCCAGGAAATGTAAGATAGAGAATGTGCTTCCTTCCCTGATACTTATTTTAAATACATTTTGTCCTGCCATTCACATTGTTTTATCGCAGCTGTTATATGGATACACCTCCAATAGATTTCCTGTGGCTTTTTGTTTGTTCCAGAAAAAAAAAAATATTTACCCGTGGGCAGGCTTAAGCAGTGTTCCCAAATATAACGGGTGTTCTGTTTCAGCAGGAGCGGAACAGGCAAGAACAAGGACTGATATAGAATCATAGAATCATAGAATCAGTCAGGGTTGGAAGGGACCACAAGGATCATCTAGTTCCAACCCCCCTGCCATGGGCAGGGACACCTCACACCAGATCAAGCTAGCCACAGCCTCATCCAGCCTTAAACACCTCCAGGGATGGGGCCTCAACCACCTCCCTGGACAACCCATTCCAGGCTCTCACCATTCTCATATCTCCACAGACTGTTTGCAGTGCTCAGCAGTTTGAAGTGCTCCCAAATCTGCTTACTTTTCCCTACCCTCCAAAGCAGGTGAACCACATTCCTGTGCTAATCCACTCTAAAATGCCAGGTGATTTCACTGGACCTGTGACTGGACCCATAAAGTTAAAATGTGGGTAGAGTATTTAGTGAAATTCCCTGCCAAAATCTACTTGTAAACAATCGTTCTGCCTGTAGGGTGACTTTGTAACCCCCAGACATTATTAAATAGATTGAGCTGTTCCGTTGCTTTTGATGCTGCCTTTTTAGGTGTTCCAGCAATAGCTTTGTTTAGAACTTGTGGCTTCATACAAAGTACTGTTTTATCTGTGCTCAAAGTAATTTAATGCAAACACTGCCTAAGCAAGGAGCAACTAAGTTTGGGTTTTGATGCTTGACTTTTCACAATAAATTACAAAATAAATTATCAGTGTCAGAACACACAATATCTTTAAAATGAACCCACCCAGCTTGTCTGTTTTGTTGTTATTCTTTCCTCTTTATCATTTTTGATAGGTTTGGTTTTATTTATTAATCTTCTACCTGTCAATATTTTAATGACTCTGTTTATAGAAAAAGTGGAGATTAGATCAGATACCATAGGGCATTTGTAAGGTCAAAGCTTACCCTTTTATAAGTTTAATAAGTTTAATAGACTGTACTGAAAACCAAAATTCCAGTTAAATAGAAATATTGATTTATCTTTAAGGCACACTATTTCATATATATTTTACATAAAACTTTTCAGCATTTTCTATAATGAATAGTATATTGATAATATATTGATAAAGGATATAATGGACATACTTTGGTGAAAATTTTGGTTAGGTTTTGTTTATTGACAAAGAGCTTACAATACTCTCAGAGTATAGTGTCTAAAAGTATGATAAAATCTGTATTTGTAGTAGATTGATAGAGCTTCTTGGTATTTTAAGAAGTGAAATAGTAAATATACATGTAATCACTTTCATTCTTATTAATGTTGAGGTGGCACATCTCATGTTCCAGCTTGTACCTGTTGTTCCTTTTCTTATCACTGGGCACTACCAAAAAGAGACTGTCACCTTCATCTTGACATCCACCCCTCAGAAATTTATAGACATTGATAAAATATCCTCTCAGCCTTCTCTTCTCAAGATTAATCAGCCTTAGTTCTCTCAGTCTTTCTTCATAGGAGAGATATTCTAGTCCCAAAATTTTCCTCATAGATCTCTGCTGGACTTTCTCCAGCAGATTCCTATCTCTCTTGAACTGGGGAGATGTGGGTTGGGTTGAAATTACCCCCAAAATAAAATTGCCAGACTAGCTCAGATGGAAAGCAAATGAAGCTATATTTACAAACAAAACTACAATCTAGAAATATGAAATGTAATGAATATGTACAAAATATGCAATATTTACATGTATTTACAATTTATAAACAACACAAGAACCCCTCTGGACAAAACCAGGGGGTTACCAATCACTTCCTCCTATCCCCCTCCCAGGCAAGGGAAAAAGAAAAAGGAGAAAAGCAAAGTAGCTTGTTAGTACTTAGCCACAACAAGAACACAGCCAAGGGCAGCAACAGCCAAGCAGAACTACCAGCTAGTATCAGCTAGAGCGAATAAGCCAAAAAGAGAAAGAGTTAGTTTATAAAACTGACTGTATGTTAGCTATCAGACCAATGGGATTATTTAGACCTGATCATTATGTTCCTTTGTCATCCAAAGGTAATTTATTTACATTCTACCACTTTTCTATTCAAGGTCTGTGGAAAAATTTCCTAGGCATCAGCCTAAAACTGCCACAGGAGCCCAAAACTGGATATGTTATTCCAGGTGTGGTGTCAGCAGGGCAGAGCAGAGCAGGAGGAGAACCTCCCTAGACCTGCTGAACACACTATTCTTAGTGCATCCAAGGATGGTGTTTGCCTTCTTGGCCACAAGGGCACATTATTGTGCCAATTCAGGATCATTAAAAAGTAACTTAATAAAATGCAGAAAATTCTCAGAGCTATTCAAACTGTGAAATGCAAATGTTCATACTGTAACAGGCCATTACAAAGAAGTGAGGGAAAAGTAACACACAAAAACTCAGGGTTGACACAAAAAAGTGAGATAAGAATAGAGATTACTGAACAAATCAGATAATCGTAATACAAATGCAGGATTACCTTAGCCTTTTTGCAGAAAAAGCACAGGAGAAAGCAGCAAGCAGCAGGCAGAAGCAAGCAAGCTAAAAGCCCAAACCATAGTTACTCCCCCATCCTTCCTCCTCCCACTGCCATCTCAGCAGAAGAACCCACATCCATACCCATAACCCAAAACCAACAACTGGAACAGGAACCTTCCATGTTACAATCTGAACTTCAAGCCCCATAATACTTTGCTCTAGCCAGCATTTCATTTTTGAAGCTGGCATGAGGCAGGATGGTATGAACAGCAACAGACTAAAATTTAGCCTATGACAGCGGGATATTAGGAAATATTTCTTCACTGAAAGGGTTGTCAAATATTGGAATGGTCTGCCCTGGGCAGGGGTGGAGTCACCATCCCTTTGAGTGTTCAAGTTGCATGTGGACCTGGTGCTTAAGGACATAATTTAGTGTTGACCCTTCAGTGCTGGGTCGAAGGTTGGACTGGATGATCTTCGGGGTCTCTTCCAACCAGATATATTCTGTGATTCAGTGATTCTGACGATGATTACCTGTAAAAGCAGTGAAGTCAGTAGACTGATTAGAGAATTTAGCTAGACTCAATCACTGCAGTAGGGATCCAATGAGATCCTTCCCACCACAAGACTTCTCAGTTCCAGTTTGAAACTATCACATTTGCTTTATGACTTTTATGCTATTGACCGACCAACAGCTGTGGTGATAGTATGACAGATATTTGAACATCTAAAAATTACAGATGTAACCAGCACATTTAATGCAGACCATAAACAGGAAATAGTAATTTTTAGTGATCATTGAAGCATCTTAAAAGCAAATTACATGCAGAATGGAGGAATATGTAGTTTAGGATACCAATTTTCAGTTATGCTATCCTATTAGCTGACTGAAAACCTCGACTATTCTCAAGGCATTCTTTTATCCAAGAAACTGATAAAGTAAATGCAATCATATATGAAATCGATAAGGCTGCAGCAAATTCTACTTTGTATAAAGAATAAATCTGTATATTGGATGGTTGATGTAGAAACACTAGGATACTTTTCCAAAGTCATTAAAAGAAAGAAAAAAAAGGCACATTTTGTTTGCAAGGGGCTTTATTCATGACAACCAAATATCTCATTAGTGAGAAGGGAAAAATATCCTTTAAATAATCTACTCCTCCTTCAGTTTGTTTCAAATTTACTATGTGAGCAATGCATTTATTCATTGGCACTTTTTCTCTTTTGTAAGGTCACGTTGCATGTTATACTGCTGAAGGCACTCAGCCAAATAAAACATAGCTCTGTCAAGCTGTTTAGTGGATAAGTGTTGTAATACACCTAGCAGACAGCATTAATCCTGTACTGTAATACCAAAAGTTTGACTTCTCTTTACAAATTCTGACTCAAAAAAAAAAAAAAAAAAGAAAAGACAACATGTTTCAATATTGTAAATCAGTAATAGCGCACTGAGGACCTTTGTCCTTAATGACTGCAACAAGAAAGTGAATGACATTGGATGTTGTAAAATGCTTCACCTTACTCCAATTTAGCAGTTTGGAAATAAAATTAGATACTCTCTGCTTGGTTTCTTGAGGCCTAAAGACCTGAATAACACCAGGGTGGGGTGAGGCAAAGAGATAAATCATTGATTTATGTCAATAACTGGCAGAACTGTGCAGAAGGAATAGAAGAGCTCCGTGTGTATTCGCATCTTGATGAAGTGATAAGTAAGGAGTGAAAGATTTCTGGTAAATTGAGCTGTACACATACTGCAAAAATAGGGTTAAGTGAACTTTTGCTTCAGTTCTGCACAGCTGTTTCTGCAGATCATATTCCTGCTGCTTAATATTCATTACTAGCGAACACTCATGCAGAGAAGTTTTTGTTCAATATGAATATTTAGGAAATTACTGTTCTATGTGTGACTATTTAGTTTTGCATGCAAAAACCTCAGCTTTCATGAACAATTTTATGGGTTTGTTATTCAGCATTTACTGATCTTCTTATTCATCAGTTTCGTTCTTTTTGTCAAAAAACAATAAAACTGTATCTTTTTTGGTAATCACATGACAAAGGGGGAAAAAAGGAAAAAAAGAAAAGCAGTAGGTTAATATTTGTCTAAACTTTTCAAAACATTGTTTACAGTAAACTTATTCACAAACCAGACATTTTTGCTTTTATGTTTGAAAAATACAAAATTTTAATTTAAGTTAATTCAGTACATTTACTTCAATACTGAATGACATGCAAAGAAAATACATAAAAAGGATGATTTTTTTATTTTGAGAACTTACAAGGCCAAAGGTAAGCAAAAAAAACATTCAGTTAGCCTGTTTAATCCCCTTAAAATCCAGAGGTTTTAGACTAAGTATGAAGAAAAGGTCAGATATTGATGTTAACTAAAATAAGACTGAATGAGAAACTTAGTGCCATGGTTCAGTTAATTAGATGGTGTTGGGTGATAGGTTGGACTTGATGATCTCAAAAGTCTTTTCCAACCTGGTTAATTCTGTATTTCTGTGATTCTGTGATTAATGAAATTATCACATTTTTCTCCCAGGGTAGTGGGAATTTTCATGAAAAAATAACTAGGAAATATTGTAGAGAATTATTGTGCCAATCGATGTAAATTCATAGGAAAAATAATGCAACATAATGCAATGATAATTTTAGGAATATCTTTAGATTGGGCTATTAGACACCTAATACTTATAATACTCATAATTAAAGGTTGTTGGTTTTTCAGGGTCACCTCCTCCAAGTTCAGGAACAGTCCATCCCTGTGTGTGGAAAGCCAAACAAAGGTGGCAGGAGGTCTGCATAGATGAACAAGCAGTTTCGGTCAAAACTCACACAGAAAGGAAACACAGCATAAGGGACAGGTGATCCAGAAATAATACAGAGACTTTATCCAACAATGCAGGTATGTGGCTAGCTAGGAAAATTAAAGTCTCTAGTGTGTATCTTACAGGGTGATACTGGGGGTAATATTGTTTAATATCTCAATTAATGACATGGATGATAGCAGACAGTTCACCCTCAGCAACTTTGCAGAAAATGGTGATAAGTGGTGGAGAGACCAGAAGGTTGTACTGCTCTTCACAGGGATATTAATAGGCTAGAGAAATCGGCTGACGGGAGTCTCGTTAATTTCAACAAAGGAAAATGCAAATTCTTGTGCCTGGGCTCCTTGTGGACACCACACTGACTATGGTCCAGCAGTGACAATTAAGGTCAACATCCTCCTGAGCTCTGATAGACAGAGAATTGCCAGCAGGTTGACAGAAATGATCATTCCCTTCTACATAGCTCTGGTGAAACACATCTGGTGTACTGGGTTCAATACTGGTCTGCCCTGTACAAGAGACCGGGAGATACTGGAATGAGTCTAATAAGTGGCTAAAAAGATGATTGAAGGCATAGAACATACAACACATCAGGAGAGTAGAACGTTTCTGGTGGATTTTATCAGTATGTGTATGAAGGGAGAAGTAAAGAAGAGGAAACCAGATGCTTCTTCGTGGTGCCTAGTGACAGGACAAGAGGTGATAGATATGCACCAAAATAGAGAAAAATCCGTTAATACAAGAATTGTGAGGATTAACAAACATGGGATCAAATTGAGGGTAAATATTGTGGAGTCTTAATCCTTGGAGATACTGAAATGTCCTGGACATTAGGAAAAAATTTTCATGTAAAGAGTGGTCCGGCATTGGAATGTGCTTCCCAGGGAGATGGCTTAGTTGCCAACCCTGGATGTGTTTAAAGGTCATTTGGATGTGGTGCTTGGGGATATGGTTTAGGAGTGAACCTTGTAGAGTAGGGTTGTCAGTTAGACTTGGTGATCCTGAGGGTCTCTTCCAACCTGAATGTTTCTGTGATTCTGTGATTCTGTCAAAACCTGACTGGAGCAACTTGTTCTGCTTTAAGGAGAGGATTGGAATAACTGGTCTCCAGAAACACCTTGCAGCCTCAGAAATGTTGGGAGAATATATTTTACTCTCATTATGATCAATCGCTTCAGTTACTAAAACTGAACTAGTCTGATGAATGTGAGAGATTATTTTTTTTCTCTCCATTGTGTTAAACTTTACATTAATGTAGATTAGATTAATTTTTGATAAAAATAATTAATTCTCCCATTGGAGTGGGGAAGATTCAGCATCGGTCTCAGTGACCTGAATGTGCAGCATGTACTATGTACCATGGATGTTCCTGATATGCAAACTTATGCTAATATAAGTGATACTGAATGCCCCTATAAGTCCTGCATTCTAGACTTCATATTCTTATCTCCCAACATAGCAATGGAATTGGCACTGTCTCCTTACATTTCTATTGTGTATTCTTCTGAAACAGTGGTACAATGATACTAAATAGCCCACAAAGTAAATGCTCCAAGCCAGCAACTACTTATCTATTATTATTATATGTTACAAATTGTTATTAATACCTTTCTTGTAGCAAATAGATTAAGCATTTCTGTTTCACTACATCTTCTTCAAAAAGTCTAACTTTTCTCAAACATGCAGTGAGAGCAGGAGATTAAAATGTTTCTGGTTTTATGTACATCGTCACAGTCAAGATTTGCCCACTATATTTCAACTACAGTAATATTAATAATGGGGAAGGAAGCAGAATTCTCTACATATATTTCAAACTGTGCAGATTCATTTAAAAGTAGGCAACTTCCCTGACAGTGATGAGCACTGGTAGATTTTGATACAATGAGCAACATAGTAAGGTTTATCTACATCTCTTTTTTTAAAATAAATACTTCTGAAAGGTCTCAATTTCTCTCCCAAATTTAGCTTATATAAGAAGTTCAGATGAGCAAACTTTGTGACCTAGTTTGATATTCACATCAGTTACAAAATTTTTCATATTTGACATGATAGGTACACATGAACATATGGCCTGTGCATATAAGCACACGAATTTAATCCTCTGCTGTACTCAGATTTTTGTAATAATAGAATCATTAAGGTTGGAAAACACCTCTAAGATCAACACGTCCAATTGTCAGCACACCACCACCACAGCCACTAAACCATGTCCAGAGGTGCCATGTCTACATGTTTTTTTAACACCTCTAGGGATGGTGACTACATCACTTCCCTTGGTAAGCTTTCTTTTATACAGGAAAATCCATTTGCATTTCTAATTATTGAAAATGTTATCACTGTGTATCTATCCAATATAGTAATGCTATCATAATATTAACTTGTTTAAATTACTGCTCATTTTGTTCTCTTTGCTTTGAACCATGATTCACCATGTGAATGCAGAAGAGTGAGCATTTTTGTCTTTCAGGAATGAGTAGTTTTGCCATCTTGTTTTGATACACCACTCTAAGAAAAGAAATAAAAAATACAGAAATGAGATGATTTTTAAAAGTAAATGTTGAAACAAGGAAAGAAATCAGAATGGCATGAATCTATCCTTCAGCTAAATATAGAACCAAAAGACAGGAATGAAACATAAATAGTCCAATTTGGCAACAGTTTCTAGTTTTATAGATGTGCATGATCCATTTTCCCTTCCCCCTCAGCCTACTCCTCTATGTGAAAGTTGGACTCCATAGAATACAATATATTGCCTGCTCTGTCACTTTTGTAAATAATGAGACATAATGTGACAAGGATTATTAAGCAGTGTAAAGCAAATAAAACAATGGAAGCAGAGTATCAAAGTATCAAAATTCTTCCTGAACAGTTATTTTTATGAATTATGCTGGTATAGTTCAGTACATCTCTATTCAGTAACCAGCAGACACTAATAAACTAGATTTTGCTTTTGCTAAATGGTTTCTTGGACAGGGCAAGAGTGCTAAAATAACAATAATGAGAGAAAATCCCTACATTATTTCTCCTTAAGCTGAAATCCTTCTTTTTGAAAATATTTATTTACTTCGCTCAACATGTGATATGCAAATATTTTTCAGAATGCTACTTACAGTATTCAATTTATTTAAATAGCTGTTCAAATAAATATGTTAATCAAGAGAGGATTGTAAATCCCATCAAAATCAAAGCTTTAGCAATATTCTGGAAAAAAAATGAAAGAAATACTACCATCCTAAAAAGAAGGTGGGGGGGGGGGGGTGGGGGGGGGGTGGGGCGGGGAAGTAAATTGCATGCAGAAATTTCAAAGTGAATTTGTCAGCTTTTTTCCACAACAGTTTGAGTGGAAGAAATTTCCTGGAATATGCAGCCCAGTCATCTGCTGATGTACTAGGCAGTTAACCCCTTCTTTTTCTTTTAGGCAGCTCTTTCTTGCCTTATAATGACAGTCTCTCAATATTTAAGTCCTGATTTAGATGTCTCTGCTTCATCTCATGTTCCAATTCTATATCTCATTTTCAGGATCCACTGTTCAGGTTTCACCTTTCTCCTTCCTTTGCAGGCAGCTGTCACATGACAATGTGGTTCCTCTCACTGGAGATACACAATCAGGCTGTCTTAAAAGTCCTTCTAGTTAAACTTGGATTAAGATTAGGTGTAGTGGGTGGTCAGACCTAGCACTGTGGAATTGTCATTGAAGGATCACTACCATACACAAACAAGGACACCACACAATACTGGTTCTATCCTTGCATTGATACACCATAGGAGAGGAATTATGAGTAGAAAGCTCATTAAACTGTGCCCATATTAGACTTATGTTGGATTAAAGGAAGAGGTAGGCATGTAGACTTAGTAGGGTAAGCTTAGTTGAGTTGAAACCAAAAGGACCTAGTAGGCACGCAAACCCACTAAAGAATCACATCCACACATTTGTGGATGTTGGTAGTGATCTGAGAAGGCTGAAAGAAATCCCACAGTGACCACTTTGTGTCCCAGCTTTCTTAGGTTCAGGAGTCAGCATGAAGTATATTCAATTCAGCATAACTATCATACAACTTTATTATGATTGCTTGTGAGAGAGGTTTAGTCTAGCTGGAATAATGAGTCCCACAACTAAGTCATGCTGCCATCGGCGGCTGGATCCTCGATCCTTACAGCAGTATCAGCTGGTCACTAACATCAGCCAGTTTACATTTCCAGATCCCTGGGGATATTAATCAGCTCTCTGCAAACAGATGTAAGAATTAGCTGACTTCTTTGTATTCATGTAAGCCTTTCAGTTTACCTTCCTTGCTCATAGGACCATCAATTGTTGTTATCATTTCTATTTCCATTATTCAAATTTTGGCATTGTTGGTATGGTTTGTATAAATTTTATCCAATTTCCTCTACGTGTATTCTTAGTTTCCAAGTTTCTGGAAAGTTTATTTTTATTGCCATTCTCTTGGTGATATCTCTTTCTGCTAAGGTGCAGGTGATGCACACACAGACAATCCATAGAATCTCAAAAAAACCTCCAGGGGTATGCTCCTCTATGTCAAATACCTTGTGTCATCAGACCATGCAATCACATCCTTGCCTCCTAGTGGATGTGAACCATGAGACTTACAGAAGGCTCACTCCTGAGATGCAGATTTCCACAGCTGAAATCACAGATGTTTTGAACTCTGAACTGTTGGGTGATTGACAGCATTAGGGCCAGGGTGAACTTTTAAGTAAAATAAAATAAGTCTATTTTAATAAAATATGGAGACTGGGAAAAATGAAAAAAAAACAATTGCTTTCTGTTAAGACAGAAAAGAAAAAAAATACAACATTTCTTCTCCTTTATCTCTTATTCTATCTTGGTTTGATGTTTTCTGTGTTCTCTTCTCCTAGTGGAATAACAAGTCACCTATCTCTTAAGTCAATTCAAACGTCTCCCCAGAAATGAGCAGCAGTCTGTTAGATAAATTTCAGTCTTTTCTTGCTGAGAAGCATAGTGCTCTAAGATGAAGTCTCTCATTATATCCTTTTTTCTTGGACGACTTGTGCTGAATATAAGTTCAGCCCTGGGTGTTCCTATAATCTGCAGTACTGAAAGTGTTTTGATAGGTCATTATCTCTTGTCTCCTGTACTCCACTACTGCAGTGAACAGTTTCAGTCACCACCATCAGAAAAATCATTCCTATCTTGAAAGAGACAGGTAGATTTAACCATTAACTGACCGAAAATGGCATATATGAATTTCTCTCTTACAAAAAAAGTACAGACTATTTCCAGCATCTCTGTTTATAAACTAAGTTTTTAATAGCTGTGACCACAGAACACTTACTTCAGATAGGGCTTGATATCATTAACAGAAAGACCCTTGAAGGTAATTGTGCTTGGAATAGATGACTTCTAAACATAGCTTAAGATGGAGTGAGAAGGTTTTTTAGGAGCCCTGGAGCTTTTGGGTACACCCTCAGGTGGGGAGAAGGGAAATGTTGGGAGGCCTTTTGGTGTGCTGTAAGGGACTCTCTATGATTTGGAATATATTTGCCACTATGCTTTTTAATTTCTGTAAAACACTAATTGCTTTTCCATTCAAACTTTCCATCACTTTGAAATCCATTTGTGTGAGCGTCATTCTTTTGTCCCTTTTGGGGCAACAGACGATCTGTCTGGCCTTAAACCAGGACAAAGGCCAATGGTATCCTGGGTTATATTAGAAGGAGTGTTCTTAGTAGCTAGAGAGATTCTCCTCCCTCTCTACTCTGCCCTGGTGAAGCCACATCTGGAATATTGTGTCCAGTTCTGGGCCCCTCAGTTCAAGGACAGGGAACTGCTTGAAAGAGTCCAGGAGAGAGCCGTGAAAATGATTAAGGAAGTGGAACATCTCCCTTATGAGGACAGATTGAGGGAGCTGGGGCTCTTTAGTTTGGGTAAGAGGTGACTTAGGGTTGACCTCATTAATGTTTATAAATATGTAAAGGGTGAGTGCTAAGAGGATGGAGCCAGGATCTTCTCGGTGATGCCCAGTGACAGGACAAAGGGCAATGGGTGGAAGTTGAGGCACAGGATGTTCCATGAAAACAGGAGGAAGAATTATTTCACTATGAGGGTGACAGAACACTGAAACAGGCTGCTCAGAGGGGTTGTGGAGTCTCCTCCTCTGGAGATATTCAAGACCCACCTGGATGAGTTCCTGTGTGATCTGCTCTAAGTGATCCTGCTCTGGCAGAGGGATTGGACTACATGATCTCTCAAGGTCCCTTCCAGCCCCTAATATTCTGTGATTCTCATAAATCAGTGCACCCAAGCGTCTTTCTTCAGAGCTACTCCCAATCCACCCTGCACTGAGCCTGTACTCGTGTCTGGGAGTGGCCTGACCCATATGCAGCACCTTGTACTTTGACTTGTTGAACCTCATGAAGTTGGTACTGGACCACTTCTCAAACCTGGCATCCCTTCCCTCGGGTGAGTCCACTGCACTGCATAACTTGGTATCATCAGCAAAATTTTTTGAGGGTGCACTTGATACCACTGTCCATGTCACTGACAAAGACGTTAAACCTCTCTGGACCCAGTACAGAGGAACCCCACTTGTCACTGGTCTTTACCTGGACATTCAGCCATTGATCACAACTCTTTGAATCTGTCCATCTAACCAGATATTAGTATTACTTTTCAAGGCATAGTCTCAGGGGTAAAAGAAGTTGTATGAAAAAAATAAAAACAGGTCAGAATGCTATACTAATTACACTCACTTCCAAAAGTAAGACTCTGTATTTAATACAAAACCAGACAGCTCCCAACTGAAGTAGTTACAGTGAATTCATATTTTTGCCCTACTGAAAAATCTGTGAGAGGCTCTCTAGAAGGATCAAGCCAGAATTGAATGACACTGCTGTCCAGTTTCAAATACTTTTTTTTCTTTAGATTTTTATGAAGTTAATGCTAATAGGTTTCAGAATAAAATAAGTTATTCTATCACAGCTGAGAGTTCATAAAAATCTGTGATTTCACAGATTGTCCATAGGATTTAAAGAAGATGACAAAGTGATTTCATACTTATTCTTTTCACTTGATGACATTTTTGGAGCCAGTAAATACTCTCATCATCAGTGCAACAGGCAATGATTACCAGAATACAAAGAGCTGAAAGAAACAATCTTGCTTTCACTTTTGGTTGTCAGGATATTCAACACATCCTATTATTCACAGTCTATAAACCAGTAATTATCAGGAGAAGGAGAATGTCTTATCCCCTTGATACTGTCTCTTTAAATCGCCACTGTTTTTTCTTATCAATTCATAAAATATTCAGGACAAACATGATTCAAAGGACAGCAAAAACTGAGCATAAGAGGCAGTATCATTCAGAATTAGAAGAATGAGTAGAATATCTGTGTATTAAATACTAAATAGGTACTTAACTCTTTCAGGTGTCAAGTTGAGGTAAATGCCCATACACCTGGTTGTGTCAGGACCCCACTGTAGCTGCACTGGGTTCTGCACAGTGACAACAGAGAATACAACTGCAGCACAAATGGAAAAGGACGTTTTCCACCTGTTAGTGCGTCAATGGCACAGCATGGCCAAGACATAAACTAATTCTCTGTGGCAGCTTCAATCTCCTGTTTCATATCCCAGTCAGTTAATATACTGCCTATAATGTCATTACATATACCATGACTGGATAAGTGGACAGATTACCATATATAAAAAAAAAAAATCTATGTCTATATGTAGGAGCAATAGAATTCTTGCTTACTTAAGTAATTGATTTCAGTGAAGGTCAGAAATCCATATTGCTTACCAAGTGAGAAATATTGCCAAGTAAATAGTGGTGGTGAGGAGCATAAACAATGACATTTGCTATTGACTTTAATAAGCTCATGGGGCCAATGAAAAATTGTTGAAAGATACATCATTTCTGATTTACTAGCTAGGAAACAAACCAAGCAAAATAAACAAACAAAACGAATGCAATGAAAATGCCAGAGGATAGTTTAAAATCTCATAATTTATTCTTAGATTAATCTATTTTTTTCAGTCAGTGATTGTAAATATAAAGAAATAAGTAAGAGTGTGCTGGAATTTGGAGTTCAGATTGAGTCTATATCATCTTGTTGTCATATCTTCCTTCAAATTAAAAAATAATTTTGTAGATAGATCGAATTAGAATAATATGATGAGGCAACTAAGCAGAAATGCAAGACCTTTGTTCCGTAATTATACAGGTAAAATTTAGGAGTATTTGGTTATTTCAATATCCTGCCTATTGGATCTGTGGAATACTCGTAGAGAATAATTTACTCTTAACTTATACTTGCATATACTTTAAATTTTTGTATCTAATATGTATAAGAACACCTTCATTACAAGAACTGAAATTTTACTGTTAGATGAATTCAAGGAATGTAAGCCTATATCATAGAATCACAGAATACACGGGGTTGGAAGGGACCTCTATAAGTCACCTAGTCCAACTCCCCTGCAGTAAGCAGGGACATTCCCAACTAGATCAAGTTGCTTACAGCCCTATCAAGCCTGACCTTGAATGGCTTCAGGGATCTGTCCTCTACCACCTTCCTGGGAAACTTGTTTCAGTGTTCCACCTCCCTCATAATAAAGAACTTCTTCCCAATGTCCAACTTAGATCTACCCTTCTCTATTTTAAAAGCATTACCCCTTGTCCTATTGCTACTTGCCTTTGTAAACAGCACCACCTCAGCTTTCTTGTAGGCCCCTTTCAGATATTGAAATGCTGCTACAAGGTCTCCCCAGAGCCATCACTTCTCCAGCTTGAACAACCCTAACTGTCTCAGCCTGGTTTCCTAGGAGAGGTGTTCCACCCCTCAGATCAATTTTGTGGCCTTCCTCTGGACCCACTCCAGCTGGTCCATGTCTCACTTGTGTTGTAGGTTCCAGAGCTGGACACAGTATTCTAAGTGAGGTCTCACCAGAGCAGAGTAGAGTGAAACAATCATCTCTCTCAATCTGCCGACCACGTTTCTTTGATGCAGCCCAAGATTGCAATTGGCCTTGTGGGCTGCAAGCATACATCGTTGGCTCATGTCCAGTGTTTCATCCACCAGTAGCCCTGTTTTAGGGTGCTCCAAAACCCCCTTTCCCCACCTCCATCTGCAGAGTTTTGAATGAGGGAAGACAAAGGTGTGAAATTCCTTTCCCCTCCCCCTGTGGTCATGAGCAGGGAAAGCTATAAAGCAGCCTTTCCTCTCACTTGTAGCTATAGTCCAACACATATATTCACTCATGAGAAAGCCTGCACTGGGATCTGGAATGGTGGTTGGCTGCGTTCTTCTTGCCCAGTATATATCGGCACTGGACACATTGTCTAGGGAAGAACTTAAATAGAGTGACCAGAAAGTGGTCAGGGATTCATTTTGGTCTCAGACTTGTTTTCAGATTCACTAGATTTGTAGCAAAATTGGAGAGATTTACCTGCATCACCTGGACCTGGCTTTTCCCTGGACCCTACCTCATGCTGGAGCAACCCTGCTTGTCATAAAATGTGGCTCTCTGCTGGAAACAGGCCAGAAGTTTGGCTTCTCTTGCACTGCTAAGGCAGCACTGCTCCACGAGATTTGCATCGTGGGAACCATGTCTGGAGACACTTTAACTTTGGTGGGTTCCATTTTCCTTGGATTTATGCCATGTGATCTGCAAACTTGATTGTAAACTTGCAGTTCTGGAAGTAGCTGCAAGGAGAGATCTCCAAATTCCTACTCTGCCCTTGTGAGTAAAAGCTGGCATTCTCGGCTTTTCCCTTGGGTCCTGGCTTGCCTCTGATTTTATAAGTGGAGTAAAACTATTTTGTAGCTTAGCCTTTTCCATTTTCTGAATTCTTTAAATTGAACCAAAATTGCCCATAAGCATCCTTGTGGAATTCCCAGCTGCATAGAACCTGTACATAAATTTAACCAGTTTGTACATACTTTTGGGGCAGGGCTTTTGGGAAAAATAAAGATAACTCTATTTGTATAATTCCTGCCTCATTAAATTATTCTCAATCAAAACAACCCCCAAGTCCTTTTTTGCAGGACTACTCTCTATCACATCATCCCCCAGCCTGTATTGATAATGAGGATTGTCCCAAATCAGGCGCAGGACCTTGCACTTGGACCTGTTGAACCTCATGAGGTTCACCTGGGCCTATTTCTCCAGCTTCTCCATGTCTCTTTGGATATAATTTTATTAACATGGATAGCCTGTACACCTGCTTTTGTTTACATAATTGTGATCTGATGTGTGTACATGGCTTGTATGTCTTCAGATGTGTTTGTTTAATATTACTACTGAAATCTAAAAAGAATTATGTCTGCTTACACGAGGCAATGTCATACTAAGATTGTAATGGTCTTTACCTATAGATTGGACAGATGGCTTTACCTGTAGTTCAAAAACATTTGCAAAGGTCTAATATGCAGTACAGCTATTTTGTACGGTTTTAGATGCAGATCGTTCTACGTATTGCCACCTGTTTTCCTGTGGATACCATACCCTAATTTCCATACCATAACCTTTTAAAAACTTTCTCCCTTATTTAAACTATATTTCAGAAGAAAGAAGAATAAGAAGTGCATCTTTCCAACTTTAAGAGGAAACTACTTTGGCATTTTGTACAAGAAATTACTTATAACTTTGTGGCCTTCCAGTATCTGAAGGGGGCCTGCAAGAAAGCTGGGGAGGGACTTTTTAGGATATCAAGTAGTGATTGAACTAGGGGGAATGGAATAAAGCTGGAAGTAGGTAGATTCAGACTGGACGTGAGGAAGAAGTTCTTCCCCATGAGAGTGGTGAGAGCCTGGAATGGGTTGTCCAGGGAGGTGGTTGGGGCCCCATTCCTGGAGATGTTTAAGGCCAGGCTGGATGAGGCTCTGGCCAGCCTCATCTAGTGTGAGGTGTCCCTGCCCATGGCAGGGGGGTTGGAAGTAGATGATCCTTGTGGTCCCTTCCAACCCTGACTGATTCTATGATTCTATGATAACCTATTGGCATACAGAAATACAGGTCAAACAGCAAGACCGTAGTATTTGGGCCTTGCAGTCTCCTCATGAGAAGAGACTTCAGCAATATTTATAAGGTCTTCTGCTGAGGTAGCATTAATTTTTCTACAGGGCTTGTAGAGAATAATGAAGGGAGGCAGGGCACAAAGCTAATCAAGTCACAGAAGACGAAAAAGAAAATGAAAAAATTCTCTACAAAAACAATTTCAGACGAAAAACCGGACACAAGGATTCTTGCCTACAAAGATTAAAAGAAAGTCATTAGCACCTGGAAGAGATTACAGCCATTTGTTTGCATGAAAGATCTTTCTCCTTCTTGCATAAAAAATGTACAGTATATTGTAGGACTCAGCTGGGGAAGATTTTTGCTGAGAGTCCCTTTCATAACTGTAACTATGAAAGACTCCTAATTCATGCCGGAACCTGTAAATTACATCATTATATGAATTGAACTAATGATACCAATTGTTTATTTGACTTGATGAAGGGGAAAAGATGGAGGGAAGAAATGATAAACGTAAACCCCAAATATTTGTATAATATAAATGCAAGAGATAGTTAATTATAAAATGTATTCTACATCTAAAGCAGATTTATGTTGTACAAATAAAGGTTATTTGTGAGATTATTATGGTTGTCACTTAATTTTTTTCTTTTTTCATTTAAAAAAAACTATACATTTTGAAGTATTTTGTAGAGAAATTTGAAAGCTCTCCATTTTATGTATTTGATGATATATTTCAAGTTAGACATTTAAACCATCAGAGTGAGCTAGAAAATGTCTTAACATTTTTTGAAGACTCATCAAGTCTAGCTTACTATAAAGAATATGCTGGAAATATTTTATTTAAATTGTATTGAACATCATATGATACTTATTCAAGGGGAATGCAATAACTATATATCAAATATAATTATGATTCTCTCTCTTTTTTTTTTTTTCTGAGAAAGAAATAAGAATTATTGAAGCCAGATTGTGTGGTAAAATGATAAAATAAGTTCAACCCCACTGTATCTCATTTCAAATCCTCAGGTGAGTGAAAATAAATTATAATATTACATAGGTAGATTCATATGGAAATTGAATACCATCCCTTACAATAAATGAATGGCAAAGATTATACTTTTGTATATCTACTATTTTTTTTCCAAACAGGGATTTCACTACAGCACAAATTCAGAAAGAATAACTTAATCTGTTCCTAAAACACAAAATACCAAATAACCACAAATTTGAAATTTACTTCAACATTGATATTAGATTATCAGTTACCTTCAGTAGATTTTAGGTGAATTGATTTTGGAACATCTGTCTTAAGAAACAGATTAAATATTAGTTTGTGTATTAAATGCTTAAATGAAAATTCATTAACATTTCACAGAATCACAGAATGCCAAGGGCCAGAAGGGACCTCAAAAGATCATGTAATCTAACTGCCCTGCCATAGCAGGGCCACCTATACCAGATCACATAGGAACGCATCCAGGCAGGTCTTGAATATCTCCAGAGAGGGAGACTCCACAATGCCCCCAGGCAGCCTGTTCCAGTGTTCTGTCACACTCACAGCAAAAATTTTTTTCCTTATGTTTCCATGGAACTTCCTATGCCTCAACTTCCGCCTGTTGTCCCTTTGTCCTGTCATTGCATATCACCAGGAAGAGCCTGACTCCATCCTCTTGGCACTCACTCTGAACATATTTAGAAACATTAACATGGTCATCCCTTAGTCTCCTCCAAACTAAAGAGCCCCAGCTCCCTCAGTCTCTCCTCATGAGATGTTCCACTCCCCTAATCTGCTTTGCGGCTCTGCGCTGGACTCTTTCAAGCAGTTCCCTGTCCTTCTTGAACTGAGGGGCCCAGAACTAGATACAATACTCCAGATGAGGCCTCATCAGGACAGAGTAGAGGGGGAAGAGAACCTCTCTCTAGCTACTAAGCACACCCCTTCTAATACAACCCTTCTAATACAAGATGGCATTAGCCATCTTGGCCACAAGAGCACGTTGCTGACTCATGGTCAACCTTCCATCCACTAGGACCCCCAAGTCCTTTTTGTCTTCACTGCTCTCCAACAGGTCAGTCCCCAATCTGTACTGATACCCGGGGTTGTTCTTTCCCAGGTGCAAGATTCTACACTTGCCCTTGTTGAATTTCATTAAATTTCTCCACAATTTCATTAAATTTGACCACAACTCTCTGACTTCAAAGTCAACAAAAGGCAACAAAAAATAACAATATTCAAGCTCAGACCCAATAAGATAAGACAATTCTTGGTAACTTTTAATCCTTTTGTGTCACTGTAAACCTATAATTAGGTAACAAACCTCTTAGCATGGCTGAGAGGAAATCTTTTGACATTTTAAGTGATGTTAGCATAAAACTTTTGTACATATACACACGTTGTGGAAGATAACATAAAAATACTCACTTATAATGTAGATATCTGTGGACATCTGTGAATGTCAGTTCAAGAAATTCAAAAGAAAGATAGATTTATAGTGGATTTGCCTTTCTTGAACCTTTCAGTGAAAAACAGTGTAGTGACAGGCACTATACGCTGACATGTAACCAGAAGTTTTTTAGAATACTGAATTTATTATGATTAAAAATCTTAAGTTCTCCATCTTCAAGAAAAAATAATGTCTTTTAAAATTTGATTTTATTTTGAAAACAACCCAAACAAACTCTCCCCAATTCTGACTACAAGCATAGATGGAATACAGACATTAATTGTGTCCTGAATGAAATACTTTTCTGAGTCCATTTGTCAGTAGAATAATTAAAACAGATAGTAGCAATATCTAGCTTTTATAGAAATTTATGATTTATACATTTTAAAGGAACATAGAATGTGGTAAATTTTCTTCTTCCTTTCTTCAGATAGAAAAAGGGAAACAAAATGAAAGAATGATCTGCTCAAATTCAGCTAGAAAACTGTGACACAATTTGAAACTAAACTCATTACCCCTGATTCTTTGTTGTGGCTCAGTCTGTTTGAATACAAGGAACCAGAAAGACCTACTTTGCTGCTGAAACTGCACATCTAAAAGAGTGCTTGAAGTCTTCATAAGAAAGGTTAGTGGCAACAGCAGTCTGTGAATGCTACTCTGGTCCTTATTCAAGCTTAGTCAGTGGGAGGAAGGCTGGATCACTATGGGCATGCCTTGAGGAAATTTAGGGGGAAGCCTGTACAAATAATTTCTATTCTATGAAAATATGGGAACTCAGAATATTTTCATCTTCTTAGCTGAGAATTTTCTCCCTATTAAATTTCAAATAAAGACACTTTTTTTTCTTCTTTTTTCCCCCCATGTTAGTTAATAAAGTGAATAGGTAAGAACATTTGCTAGACACCAGCTCAGAGGATCTGGTGGCAACAAATGATCACACAATTTAACCTGCTTAGACAGATGCCCAAGGACAGCTGTGTTATCTATAATGAGCTCATTAATGTGTATAGGTCAAAGATACACACTATAAAAGCTTTCAAAATAGATATAGTTCTTAGTCATTATGACAAACCTGATAATCTTCTTCAAGAAAAGTATGCCTAAATTGTGCTTAGCATTAATTCAAAATGTCTGTAAACTTATTCACTGATCATTTTTACTTGACAAGAAAGCATTTCACTCTTACATCATCCTCACATATATCAAACTTATTTCTCTTTAAAATTAGGTTGTTTTAACTCCACCTTTTTTTTCTGGAGAGAGTTCACCAATCATTAGAGCTGCTTTCATAAACCATAACAATGAAAAGAAGTGCTTTGTTGGCTGGCCTTTTGACAAGATTCCTACTGAGTTATTAAAAGAAGTATTGCATTTAAACCTATCAGGGTTTAACTTTAAAGGCAATCCTGCATGTTTGATTCTGTGAGTTTGCTTTTCACACATCGTCAAACAAATGCAATTTGGTAAAAATCTAATGCTGAAAGACAAGTTAGCCTTCAGTTAAGAAGCAGTGACTCACAAAAGGTGCTGGATAGTTAATACTTCAGAAGTTGAAATTTAATTAATACAGCATACTTCAAAAAGTTTATCCATGCCTGAATTTTGCAAAATAACAGCTGATGAATGGAATATTGGGAACAATCAAAAAAGAAATAAAGAAGCAGGGTGGCTCAGAGCGTAAAACACTACCTTTCATCTCTTCTTTGATTCTGTGTTCAATCATCCATTGAGGAAACAGTCTAGATCACAAATGCACATCTAATTTTTCAGCATGGGCATGATCCCCACCCCTGCTCTCTAAATTTATGACTAATCTATCATGGACTTTGAATAGACTCCAACAGAAAAACGAAGTCTGGTAGGTCAACATTGCGGTCACTATACAATGGCTTATGGACAGAAATACTGTCATCTTTACACCTCCTCAATCCATATGCTTTGCATAACTTTCATGTGAGTACATTTTCAACCTCAATTCACATATAGCCTATGTTCTGAAAAGCTCTCAATAATATTCTCTGTTTTACTAATATCTTCTTCAGGGAAAAGGTTTTGAAATCTGACTCACAATCCTGAAACTTTTCAGTGTTTACCATGATACTTCAAGTAATATATATGCTACCTTTTCCACATAGCAAAAACAGGTAATGAATAGAATTTTTGCCTGAGTATTTGTTCTCTTCCACCAGGAAGATAGTTCTTCTTCTCTGTTATTCATTATGTCTTCCACCTTCATGGCACAAAAGTCTCCTTTTCATATTAGTGACAGGAGAACACAGTTCAACAAATCACATCTGAAGAGAAATAAAATGCTCATTTAGTGCACAGATTTTAAGCAGACTTCAGCTCCTTTATTTATTAGCACATGAATTCCATACCAGAGCTAAAATCCATGCTGTTTTCTGTGCGAACCACAGGTGAGTTCTAGCCATCTAAATACAGTTTTGCCAGTGCTAGGGGGAATCATGGGGGAATCATCAGGCTGTGTCAGTTCCTGGGGTGTGGGTGGACTGCCCTTGGCCTGAGCAGGGCTGAACTGGGTTTACCAGGTACCCCATGGCCAAGTACCACTTGCCCAGCTTGTCTGAACTTCAACTCTGTGAGTTCTGCTGCAAAAGGGTTTGACAGCCCCAGAAAGTTCCTGCCAGACAAACAGTCCTGGCAGTTACTGGAGAGCTGCATGACAGCTTTCAGCCCTTTCCTGGCAGCTGGTGAAAGGGAGAAGGTCATAATGGGAAAACGTATTAAAAGAAAGCCAAGGAGACCCCATAGTGATGAGGAAAAACATCTTACTGTCAATACTATATTCCTCCCAGTGAAGACCTCAGGATACTCATTAGAAACATCCTCAGTCTTCAGTGAGATTGAAATTGTCAAGCTTGGGACGCACTGGAACTTTTAAAGGGTAAACATAACTCCCAAGTAAAGGTGCAGATATTAGAAACACTTGGATAACAATGTTAATATTTTTTATGAAAGCTTTTCTTTTTTACTTGCATGATTTGGACTATTAGATCGTTACATCATTAATTGTTCATAGCTTTATGAGTATGAGATGTTCCTTTCACCCACAATGAGATTTTGGGTGTAACAAAGCAAACACATATATCCTGCAGAAACCCTAAAATGTAGAACTAGCCACTAAGTCTAGTTCTTTTCCCTGCATTGCTCATTTCACAGGATCATAGGATGTTTTGTTGTTGGAGGGAACCTCTGGAGATCATTGAGTCCAACCCACCTGCCAAAGCAGGACCATAGAATCTAGTGCTGGTCACACAGGAATGCATCCAGGTGGATCTTGAAAGTCCCAGAGAAAGAGACTCCACGACCTCCCTGGGGAGCCTGTTCCAGTGTTCCATGACCCTCACAGTAAAGAAGTTCCTCATGTTGTGGCAGAACCTCCTGTGCTGTAGTTTGCATCCATTACCCTTTGTCCTACCACAGGGTGCAACTGAGAAGAGCCTGTCCCCTCCTTCTTAACACCCAGCCCTCATATATTTAGAAACATTTATTAAATCCCCTCTCAGTCTCCTCTTCTCCAGAATAAACAGCCCCAGGTCTCTCAGCCTCTCCTCAGAGGGCACATTTCCTCATATGAGAAGCTTAGATTAGTAAAACGAGACATGATTAGGAGATAAAAAATTAAGAATTAGTCAATCTATATGGTTTGTTCTCTCTCAGATTTGCTTGTTCTCAAGGTTAGGAATCCTATTCCAAAATAAAGAGAAATAAGTGTCAAGAATGGCATTTCTGCTGGGAGTGCAAGCTGTTGGCTGATACTCAGCTTGCTTCCACCCCAAAGACTGTCCACGAGGATGATCAGAGGGCTGGAGCACCTCCCCTGTGAGGACAGGCTGAGAGAGTTGGGGTTGTTCAGTTTTGAGATAAGAAGGCTCCAATGAGACCTTATTGTGGCCTTCCAAAATCTGAAGGGGTGCTACAAGAAAGATGATGAGGGACTTTTTAGTGTGTCAGGTCATGACAGGACTAGGGGCAATGGATCCAACCTAGAGGAGAGTAGGTTTATGTTAGATTGTAAGAAAAAGTTCTTCACCATAAAGGTGGTGACACACTGGAACAGGTTGCTGAGGGAGGTGGTGGGAGCCCCATCCCTGGATATTTTTAAGGCCAGGCTGGATGTGGCTCCAGACAACCTGATCTAGTGGAGGGTGTCCCTGCCCATGACAGGAGTGTTGGAACTAGATGATCCTTGAGATCCCTTCTAACCCTGACAATTCTGTGATTCTTTCAACACACTTCCGGTACAAAGATAAAGGCCCTGAGCTGAGCTTAAATAAAGCTCCTAGGTCCGCTGCTGCTGGTGGAGGTCCCAGGATAGTCAGGCTTAGTTCTACTGAGGGCCCTGCTCCTCCGCACTATTTGGAAAGTAGAAAAAGTCTTTGTTTACCTGCTTACATAAACTTACAGTCCAAATACTTTTGAGGACTTAACCTTACTGAAAGGAGTTGATGGAGAGTGTCCAGAGAAGGGGAACAAAGATGGTAAAGGCTCTAGAAAAGAAGTCTTATGAAGAGTGGCAGAGGGAACTGGGATTGTTTATTCTGGAGAAGAGTTTGAGGGAGGACCTTACTGCTCTTTACAACTACCTGTAGCAAGGGGTGGCTCAGTCTCTTCTCCCAAGTAACTAGAGATAGGACAAGAGGAAATAGCTTCAAGTTGCACCAGGAGAGATTTAGATTAGATACTAGGAAAGATTTCTTTACTGAAAGAATGGTCAAGCATTAGAACAGCCTGCCCAGGAAAGTGGTGGAGTCACCATTGTTGGAGGTGTTCAAAAACCATGTAGACATGGCACTTTGAGACATAATTTAGTGGCTATGGTGCTGGATTGACAGTTGAACTTGATGAACTAAGAGGTCCTTTTCAACCCTAATGATTCTATAATTCTGTGATTCCATAAATATTCATGATTCCTTAAACAAGCAGTGTAGCTAAAGGTTTCAGTAAGTGCCATCATTTTGCATATTTGTTTGGATAATCTACAGATAAATTTTCTAAAATGTTGACAGAGGATAATTAGATAATTATATTTGTATTAAGAACGTCAAAATGAAAAGACATATATTAAGAAGCAGGCCTTTCCTTCTGAGACTGAAGTGGGAATTTACAAGCAAAAATATACTAATCTGTGTACTGTGATAGTAACTGCATTTAAAATGGGACTCAGTAAGAGATATGCCTAATTACTTGTAAAGGCCTAATTTCCCAGAAAAACTCTTCATTGAAGACCTCACTCTTCTGCTTAGTCCAAAACCCAAATTCAATATGAGGAACAGCTATAAAAATGTCTCATCCCCATGGCATGTTTCTGAAAAGAGGATAAAAAAAAGTCTAGCTTATTGACCCTTTGGTTCTTGGCAAGTGGAAGACATTGTCTACTGACATGGTCTACTAGTGTGCTAATTAGTCTCAGCTGAGGTTGTGAGTTTATTGATGTGGACACCTGGCTTCTGGCAATTGGATTGAAGTTACAAAACTCATTTAATATAGTTCTGTGTCGGTGTGAGCTGAAATTCCCCCCCACCGACAATAACCAGGCTAGCTCAGTCTGGAAGCAAATGAAAAGCTGTATTTACAAGCAGATGAAATGCAATGAATATGTACAAATATACAAAATTCACAACACTTACAAATATATACAATCAACAGAAAAACACACCCAAGCTCCCTTTGCTTCCCCCCCAAGGGGACCCTCCCAAAGGGGCCTCTCTCTCCCAGGAGCTTCTCCCCCAGACCCCCCTGGACAGAGAAGCAGAGTTAGTTAAGCAGAAAGTTGTTAACTTAGCTGCCAAGGTCAGTGTGTTATCTTCAGCCAGAAGAGAAGAAGAAACAGCAGCCAGACAGCCCAGCAACTGCCCCCACTGCCGAACGCAGAATGTGCAGAATGCCTACTTTGTTTTGGGTAATAGTTCTTAAACATTTCTATCTATCCAATGGAAGTGTTTAGAACAATCGTTATTTTGCTTTCTTACACCCAATAGTGACTTATTTACATTCTTTCACTTTCTCTGTTCTGAATTTTGCAAGGAAAAATTAAAAAGACAGTTTCAAACCATCACAAGTTCTTGAACTCTGAATTACAGGTGTATACGTACAAGAATTATTTATAACTTGTTACTCTGCTAAATCTGCACTAAGTTAATACAGTATTAAGACGATTTAATGCCACTGCCCATGTGCTAAACATTCCCTTTACTCCTGAAATCTGGACCCTGTCACTTCCTCACTCTGGAAGCAGCAACTGAAAAAAGTGTTATTTTTGAGGATGACATCTTGATGTCAGCAAAATGCATGCTATGTCCTTTCTAAAAGTAGTCTTCAAAGAAAGATTTTTCAGGAAATCAATAAAAGGCCATAAGTAAAGACTTTGGTGTTATGTGGGTATAGAAGTCACTACAGCAACCACTATTTTCATCTAGTAAATTTGTCATGATTTTGATCTTTCCTGGTCTAATTTCACAGACCACTGCTGACTACAGTTAAGTTTAGTGTTCTACATATGCACATGCATTATTTTTCACTTAATATATTCTACTCCATCAGTTATTTTCCATCTTTGCTTTGAATCCTATTTAATGGAATCTGGTATCGATTTTTACTTCTCTGTAGCCTCTTGTCCTTCACTGTTTTCTGTTATTTATTATACTACATTTCCTTTTCTCTTTATTGTGTGCTTTTTCTAAATTAAATCTAGGAGCAAGAATAAATTACTATGCTCACACCTGTGCTAGATTGGGGCAATGCTGTTTCCTTCTTTACATGGACAGTCTTGTTTTCTCGCTTCTTTTCAGTTGCAGGTAAGGCTTACTCTGCAACTGATTTGCTGTAAGATGATAGACTGGCTAGGATAAACTGGAGGAAGCATGACACTGTTAGGGCTTCCTGGAACATTTGTGTAAATTCTAAGTCAAAAATCACAAAATTAAGCTAAAATTCAGATGTGAACAGAATACATTTGGTATAGAAGGCCATTTGTTGCTTTTAATTTGTGTTGTCATAGAAATGGCCAGATGTCATAGATGCCCCAGCTTACTGCAGAGAGGGTTGGACTACTAGACAACCTTTGGAGGTCCCTTCCAAACAAGACCATTCAATGATTCTGTAATTCTGTGAAATAAAGCATGTTTTGAATACATGTTCTGTGTTCCCTTTGAAATAATGCATCATTTATACAAGGGCTTTTGTTTGCACAAAAATGACTCATAAAATGGGGCTTTAGATCATGCTTTTTAAATGTCCACAATGCCATTATTAATTGATCATCTAGATTCTTTTATGGTCAATGGAGGGAATTAGATATGTTTTCTATGCAGTCCGTCTGTCTTGTATCATATGTTTTAGGATGCAACTACAGATGTGACTTTTTTACTCCCACTGCCTATAAAGGCAACCTAAAAGAGTCTCAGACACAGATGTTGTATGATTAGTCTTAAAACTAGGTGATATGCCTCCTCAGCTATTGGTGAGGAAAACAGCACGCTCTTCCTTGGTGAAAGTTCAGCATATCTAATTTGCATTTACAGAATTAGTTTTGTCAGAAAGCTAATGGCAAGCACTACCCATAAGACATCCTTTTCCTTCAGCATGCTGACCTCGTGATGGCCTTTCAATCTTGACCGGAGCCTATGAGAAGAGATGCCAGAGCATGAAGAATATTGCTTTGTGTACAACAAATTATAACGCTGCTAACACAGAGTTAGCTGTACCACATTTTTAAAGGCTGTAGAAATAATAAGAATATATAAATAGTGACAGGTTTAGTGTATTGTACAATACAGCAGCTTCTGTACTCCTCAGGATCATTCTGTAATGATGCTCTGTAATGATACCAATATATGATTAGTCTGTATCATTACAGAATACATATAAAAACCTAATATTTGTTTGCATGAAAAAAATCCAATTTATTTTTCTTCATTGTACAAATCTGACTATGAAATTCCCACCTTTCACTGAGAATAGTCTGTCTTTATCTATCGAATCATCCATATGTTTGCTCTCACTGATTCTATGATGAGGAACAGCGTAAAACTGCACTTCAGGAACTAGTCGTAAGCATAAAATATTTTGTATGAAGCAAATATGAATCAAGTTTGTAAACTATATTAAGCATACATGCTTCTAAAACAACGTCTGTGCCTTGGCAAGAACAAAAAGACATGGTCTATGTTAGAATCCTCATACAGAAGATAACTGCTCCCCTTCATAAAACAAGCAAACAACAACCCACAATGTATCATTTGTAACCCTAGAGTGTCCATACACATTTGTACACTGTATCTAAAATAATTTCTATAGTATTGTTCAAATAACTTTTACCAAGCTTCAATTGCTGTTCCCAGTTACGGCATCAGCAATTAAATTTGCAGTATAATGAAAAGGACACCCAAACTTCACTGACAACTGGACTTGATGCTGAAATATCTAACAACTGACAATCCCCTCCCCCTGCCCCATTATATATTTTACTAGTTTTTTAAAACCAATTCATGAATGCCTTACAAGGGTAGATGTTTTTGTTGTCTCATTACTAAAAAATAATGTGCCTACTCATATGCTAATGAAAAACTTTACATGATTATTTCCAAGGGCTTCTCAATATTAACAAAACTGTAATCAGGGAAATAAAAATTTTAGTAGGCTTCTTTTACTTATATTCTAGTATATACTTCTAAATATTTTAATAAACTGCGGACACAATAACATAATTGATAACCATTGCTACTAAGACTAAACCCTTTATTCCAATACTTGCTAACATTATGAATAATGCTGTTATGGTCTGGAGGATTATTCATATGCAGGAGTTAAGTATGCTTGAAAGCATGAACAAGATCAAGATCATAACTTATTTAATGAGCCTTTTCCTCAGTCATTTTTGGACCACAAGTACATTATGCCACAGCTCATGTCTGTTATATTTGCTAATGTCCTCCAAGAAAATTTGCTAAACCTACAAAACAGGCTCATGATGGCCTTGTAAACACAGCTGGTAGAAAGTCTGCAATGGTTTCTGGTTTGTCTGAAAAGCCTGTCTGTTCTTAATATAGGGACTAAAGTAACATGCTTTATTGCATGATTTGTAATACTGGGTTTGAAATCTCTACAGGATCACCCAACCTGCTGAATATAATTTCAGAACATATCAGTACTATTAAAAATAAATGTTCTGTTGACCATTCTACCAAACTTCCATTACAACAAATGCCAAGGATTGTCCCTCCAGTGCTATCCTAAAATGTCTGATCTCTGTCCGCCTATATATGGATTCTGTGCTGAGTTGTCTGGTGTTTGAAGAATATAGCAAAAGCTGTGCCTTTCTGACTTTCTGTGTTTAAGCCTTTCAAATGACTTCTCAGGCAGTGAAATGACAATATGTCCCCATGCCTTGCTTAATCATGGCATATTTCTTCCCTTAACAACACTAATAAAATAATGCAACCATGTTAACCTAGAGAGAGCTCTTGTGATAAAAGTCTGTTTGAGTCTTTTTTCCTAGTGTGATTTCTTGACCTTCTTCCAGGTCTCTTTTATATGGTGTGTCACGAATTTGCCTTTTTTTCCAGACTGTCTCTTCCACAGACTATCAAGTTAGTGAAGTGTTTATTTTTGCTCACTCTATGAGCCATTGATATACAGGTTTGGTATCTAGAAATATATGGATGCTTGGAGTGGAGTTCAAATCCATTCTTGTATTTAACCTTTATAATGTGAACAAGTAGGTATAGTTAAAGTTGATGAACTATACTGAGTGAATTATATTTAGACAAGTTCCTAGGTCTAGGAAACGCTTCATTTTCCTTGGATTTTATGACTATGGTTCTGTGCTCTTTATGCTTGTAATTCTCAGCAGTTTTGAGAATTAACTGTATGTACAGCCATATTTTTGAATTATGCAGCTCATCTAACTGATGATAGAAATACACCAGGACTAAAGAGGCAGGAAGTGTTTTTCTGCAGAAGTGTTCTCCATGTCACAATGATAGCCCACTGGAATCTTAATTTCCCTTTTCTTTCATCTGTTTTATGTTATTGCCACAGGAGTAGAGTTATGCTGGGAGAACAACTCAGTAACATTGTCTTACTTTGGCCAATAATTCTAGGATGAATTGTGCCAAATTTGCTGAATATTTCCATGGCTCTGATTTTCAGAAGTATTTCAGAAATATCTATTCTGAGAATTTCCTCTTAGAAGAATACTACCCAAGAGGTCAAGATATTTGTACTTCAGGGAAATGACAGTTCAGAGAATAAATTGAGGCAGGTAGCACTGCAAATCCTTGATATAACTAAGGGAATCTTGTCCCTCATTACATTTTTCATGGCTGCCATTGTTCTCTCAGGCCTTAGGAAGAATTTTAGAGTAGTGTAGGTATTCGGGATCCAAACTTGGATTCTTACCATTGCCAGTTTCTCACAACCCTCGCGAAGTTTTGAATTGTGGTGATTATATTTCAGCATCTCAATTTCTGTTTTTTAGACATGTGGTAGGGCACCAGTATTGAAATAACCATCACTTTCTGTCAGCATGCCAAGCCTTGTGGAATGAGCAAGGGAAGACTCAATCACCAAGACACAGGTTTGGATGATGTGAGGCTTAGCCATGCCCTGTGTTGGGTCAGTTTGAAACAGCTGGAACCAATTGTGTCTAGCACAGGACAACCCTGGCCTCTTTTCACGGAGGCTGCCTTGCAAACCACCCTGCTAGCCCCTGGGCACCTGAACTCAGTACAGCACTTTATTTTGTAACCTATTTTTTTCTTAAACCAGTGTACTATTTTGTTTTCTTGAAGTTATGTTTTTGTACTGAAATAAAGATAGACTTCCAGAAATCAAATTAAATACAAATTTCATAAATTTTAAAACATATTTTTACTATTCCAACTAATACCTGAAGTCTGTATTGCCAGATTTATTTCATGAAATGGGACTTGTTTTGTATGGAGAGAGACATAGTATCAGTCAAATATAAACCATAAATGTAATTAATGACCAGTGATTTCTGTTTTCTTTTTTAACCTGGTGCTTGTGCCCAGACTACCCAAAAGTGGTATGGTATTGGTACTGGTGTGGGGTGAGCTTCAGTATTCACCCAAAGTGCTTCATGTAGAAGGAACACTTGGCTTCCAATGACCTAAGCACAAAACATGCAGTGGAGAACACTGCTGTGCAGCTCACACCATGTCATCTCTCTTCTCTTGCTGTTCATGCCTTCTGCATGGAGAATGACATTCTTGAGTTGGACATCCTTCAGCTGTACATTCACACTTAACCTTTTCTCTCACTGCTTCTTCATGCCTTCTTCCAGCTTCTTGCCTGCAGCTGCCTCCAATCACTTAATTGACCTGCTTTTCCATAACAAATACCACAACAAAAATGCAGCTGAATTATAGAATATTCTCTTTCATACTCTGAAAATATACAGACCTTAACTAATACTTCTCATGTTCAGCCTCATCCAAGTAATTTTCTCTTGTTTTACACCATGTTCAACATGTACCTAAAGGAAACAGCTACTTCATTTAAGTGTTTAAATGTATTAATTGTATAAGGGACAACTCATCCTTATTTGTTATGATATCATTAGATTTTTTGCTTTTTTCAGGTCACTGAAACAGGTGTCTTTCTGCCTTGCAAACTGCAGGCACTATTGAATACATTTATTTGTTTTAAGTACACTTGGATGTACAAAAAGGAAGTGTTTTATTACTAATGTGAGATGTAGAAATATCTATCTGGTTATATCTCTTGAAGCTTCTTACCTTGTATAATGTCTCAATTCATTGTCACTGTTTCGTCTGCAGAGACTCTGATTTATAACCACCACCAACTCCTCAGTTATGCAGTAAAATCGCCCATTGTTCTTTCATTTCACTGTGTAACTGAAAAGTTGATTGTAATTTTACAATTCTAGTTTGGTTGTTTCCTTTGTAAGTTCTTTTTGTTTGTTTTTCAGAAGTCATATTAATAATTTTATCCTTGTCTGTAACAAATGCATATTTAAATTTCAGGTATAAATAATGTGCTCTTCTGAATGTGCCAAACAAAGTATGATGAATGGTAAGGCCATTTTCAGTGTCTCCTTTTGATTTCCTTGTGGTGCTAGTAGACAGCAGGAGAATCAAATCTTAGTCCCTAGGCATGTGTTGCTCTTGTAATGGAATTAATAGAGCTGATAAAACAAATAATGCATGGTACAGTATCTCTTGACAAACCTTCTCAAAAGAGTCCAGTACAGACCAGCTAACTTCTGGTGAGGAACTGGCAATTGCTGCCCCAACTATTTTGATCTTTTGTTTGTTCGTTTTCTTTTTTGTTTTTTTCCCATCCTGTGAACTGCTGCTATTAATCATATAATAATGAATAACAACTGTCCTTCTATATTCTCCCTTCTTGTAAAAGATTATGAAGGAGAGATTATGGAATCAGAATAAACAAACCAAAGACAATACTTACATTTAGTAAGAAAACCACAATTGAACAGAGGGATTTAACTTTTTCTGCTAAACTGAAATATATATACATGTATTTTCTGTACCCAACACCTATATGAAATACTCTAGGAATGTCTCATTTAAAGACTGTTAATAGTAGTACTTACATACTTTTTAACGGTTCCACCCATACCTGCTCTCAGCACTCTAAATGAAGTCTCATTATCTGTAGCTCAGGCATGTTTCAACCACAGAATTAATACTCAGTGAATCTGGGCTCCTCAGGGTTTTTATGTGCTTATGGGTAGATGAAAATCCTCCTTGTTCCTCAGAAAATTTGCAGCTCCCATAGAACCAAGAAAATCAGCTGTGGACAATGAGGAAATGGCAAGTCACTGTTTGTTTCCTATGGGTAAGATTCATGTCTCTACCATGTTTATTACTCAATGTTACCTACTAAGGTATCACCTCCCTTCTAGAGAAGTGTTAAATCAGTCAGGGAAAACACAAAATAAGGCAAGACAGTCATGAAGGATTTTGGATAGCAAACTGTTGTGAGCAAGATAGATCACATCTCAGAATTAAAATCTATGATCAAACCCCATCTGTCTCTAGTTCTACTGTAATGATTGTATCACAAAATCACAGAATATATCACTGATGCCACTTTGACTTCCTATGGTAGCTTAATGATGATCAATCCACAGTTGATTGCCAGGTACCATTATAGCTGAAATGACACTAAATGAGATAAGCTTTATTTTAAGTTACTTTAATTTCAAAAATTTTTGAAGACAACTTTTTTGGCACTATGGTAATCACAAATATTATCCTTTAAATGAAATTTTATAACTGTTTAGAAACAGTATATAAAATTTTCTTGACAAAGTAAAGTTCTTGAAGCTTCAGTGGTTTATGTTGTTGCTTTTATAAGAAGGATGCTTCTAGTATTATTGTTCATATGATAACAGTGATAGCAGATAAACAAATACTGTCAGAATTAAAGCATGAAGCTTAAAACTGATATTAAGGTCTCAGTCCTGAACATGAAAATTAAAATGCTATGGGATGTTTGTCATCAAGTCCTTACTATTTTCAAGTGCATAGAAGATCATGATTAGTGTGGAAAAACTTAGCACAAGACTTACCTATTTTTTAAAGCCATATCAGTACTGTGATGCAAAGTCATTCTGTGGAAGTACTGAAGCAGAGCTTAACTTCAGAATTGTTTCCTATTTACTTTTAATATTTTTGTATTTTAATTTTAAATTTGTTTGAAGTTCCTTATTGAGTAGTAAGCTCTTTGGTGTTGGGACAGTGGTCAGATCTGCTGTATCTATTAACACAAATGCTGTTCACTTCTACTATAATGCCCAGCATAGTGCCCAATACCACTGCATTGACAAGCATCTCAAGCATCCAGAAATGCACTTGTCTTGCTCTTCAGCCGATCATTCTTCAAAGATCCTCTTTCACCTCCTTTCTCCTCATGATGCAGCTATGTCAGTTGTCATCTTTTCTCAAATGGATATCCTCATAAGGGATGTGAGCTAGGGGATTATCCATCATCTTTAATGGCAGAGCCAGAGTAAAAGCTGCAGGGCTCAGTGAGTAACAGTAGACAAGGTAGCAGTGACAGCTACAATTTGGGGGTGTGAGAAATGGCATCGAGCAGTACAAAAAGGATTGGCAGCTTGTGAGACTCTACAGGAGTCTATCACTTCCTTGTAATGCTGTAGGAGATGCTGTCAGTCAAGTTACCTGGAAATCTTATCCCTTTTAGATCTTAAACATTACAAAGCCTGGATTTTCTTAGTTTAATATGTGTGAGTGGGCAGGAGCTGAAATGATGATAGTGATGTCTGGCAGTGTGCCCCAGCTCAGACCCAGCAGCTTCTATAGACATGGAAGAATTCTGTTTTTTGACTGAAGGGAGTAAGCTAATCAAATCTGGTAGGTTTAAACTTCAGCTTTGAATTTGTGTTTAAATTGCCATATGCACTATCCAGGATGAAAGATCTCCTTGAGCTGGGTATATAAACACCCACCATCTGTTTGTTTTGGCTTGGTTTGGTTTGGTTTTGGCATTGTCAAAAATTCTTTAAGTTCAGTGTTTGTGCTTTGCCCCGGAGATCACAGAGTATGAGGCATTTCCCTTGAGGAATCACTCTGAAGTACCTGAGAAGGTTTAGGTTTACTTCCTCTCCCTAGAAATCCATGCTACTGCAAGAACATTTCCCATTATATTATTCCTTCATGGTTTTAGATGTTTTTAATAAGACATCTAATAGCTTCTACTCATTTTTCTCAGCCAAAAAGACACACTTTTTACAAAGTTTCTAAGCTTTTGTTCATATGCAAGACACAGTGTTATGAAAATAAAGACTGTATTCATAAATTCTGTTAATAATCAACTATAATTAGAGATATTTGGCTGAAGAACAGTTAATTCTTCTTCCTGAAACAATGAGAGAAAAAATATCTGGGCTTTTGTTTAAGAGGCCAAGATAAAGCTTGAATTTTGCTTGCTTTTGCTTCTGTCCTCCTTTTTCTGCAATTGTAGAATTTCTCACTGAATCCTGTAGTGGGGCATACTTAAGACAGTGGAGTGAAGTAAACAAGTTGATAACTCCATTAATCTTTGTGTCACATTCTTCAAAGTTTCCAGTCTTGAAAGCATATGCGGTCACCCCCAAATTGTCATCACCGACCTGCAAGCATGGATAAGGTTAAATGCAAGGACTTTATTCTAAGTGATTATTTGAAAATCAGATCTTCTCAAAATGTGTGTACAAATTGATAAACAACACCATTTTTTACAAATCTGATAAATAAGTAACTAGCATTCCCATTATTAAATTTTACATTTTGAATCCTCATCTTTCCTTAAGGACTCCTATGTACTTATGTCTCTTCTGCAGTATTTTTTTTAACAACAAAACCAACAAAATTTGGTTTATTAACTGTATACTTTTCTTCAGTGTTATTACAGCCAGGTAATCCTTATTAAGGTACAGTCCAGTGCCCTCTAAGTCCATTACTTTTTTCATGAAAGAAGTATTGTTTCCATGATATATGTGTATATATGAGGAAAATGAGAGGTTTTCCACAAAGCAAATTGGTCTAATGAAATGCCTAAGCATCCTTTTCTTCAGTAATAGTTTGGCTTTAATTAGCATCCTGACCACTAAGATTCACAGAAAATAATGGGCTGTAAGTGTTCTCTCTTAGGGTCCTATCTATATTGCTACATTATTATTTTGTAAAATTGTAATTTGTCTTGTTCTTTGACAAATTGTGAAATATAAGATAGCATCTCATGATACTGCCTGAATTGTAGAAAAAAAATACTCATAAACACCATTCAAATTGCTCAAATTCTGTTGTGATGTAAGATCAAGCAATTTAATTTTGAACTAATTCAGAATATAATTCCAGACAAAGTTTCTGAGATGGTATTTCTGCCCTACTTTTCCATGTTTTGTTTAACTTAAATCAGGAATATTTTTAAAAAAATAAATTAAAGGAAACAAACCCAATCATTTTTTAAAATGCTTGGCTGGTCTCTGCTGTCTTGTTCTAGGCAGTGGTTGAAAAATGGAAATTAAGGTCTCTGAGAAATATAGGTTTGTAATGGTTCTTACGCTTAGGCAATGAATGTTTACAGAGACTACTGAAGTCCCTTCAGGAACCTGATCAGGAAACATGAGGAAAAAAATTTTGTTTTGTTTTGTTTTGGTACTTTTGTTTTTGGTTTTGTTTTCTAAATTTATATTAGCCTATGTCAGCAATCCAGCAACTAAGCCAAGTTTCAATACATGAATGCAGCTATCTTGAACAGACAATTATGTGGATGTTGAAGAACAAAGCTTAAAGGAAAGGAACATTACCATTTTTCACTTGAACAGAGTTGTCAGCCTGTATGTCAATCTTCTCCTTCTTCAAGCAAAACCCCTCTGAAATTTTTTCCAGACACTACAATTTTTGCAGGAAAAGCTGTCTAAAGACTCATGAAGTAAGATCACAGATGACTATGGTACACTTTTAAAAGATGTATTTCAGCATGGCCAAATTCTACCTTGAGAACGTACATTGCTAAATTTAAAAGAAAAAACTCTGTGGCCAGCTTTGAGGTCCTCAACACAGTAAGGACATGGACCTGCTTGAACTGGTACAGAGGGTCACAAAGATGATCAGAAGGCTGGAGCACTTTTCCTATGAGGATAGGCTTAGCTGGGTTTGTTCAGCCTGGAGAAAAGAAGGCTCTGGTGGGATTTTATAGCATCATTTCTGTATCTGAAAGGGATCTACAAAAAGGCTGGGGAGCAGCTATTTAGGACATGTTGCAACAGGACAAGGGACAATGGTTTTAAACTGCAACAGCATAGATTTAGGTTTGACATATGGAGGAAGTTCTTTATCGTGAGGGTAGTGAAATACTGGAACAGGTTTCCCAGGGAGATGGTGGAGGCCCCATCCTTGGAGACATTCAACATCAGGCTTCATGTGGCCCTGAACAATCTGATCTAGTTAAAGATGTTCCTGCTCACTGTAGAGGAGTTGGACAAAATGACCTTTGGTAGTCAGTTCCAACCAGATGCATTCTATGATGAGTTTGGCATACATTGTTTTGTTAACTAGGTCGTTTACTTTCTGGATACATCTGTTGCCTTTTGTGTGACTTAAGGATCTCTTAAATGGTCAGTGTTCATGTATATCTGTTGCTCAACAGATGTATTGGACAGCAAGATCTCTCCTGAGTACAATATTTGTTTGTCTATGCAACTATTCCCAGTTCTAGAAGTATACTTGCTTGAAATAGACAGCACTATCTTCACCTCTGCATTCTGGAAAACATTGCACCTTTTTCCTGTTTGAAAAAATCAAGTTAAAGGAAAGGCACAAGTAAAGATAAATGACATATAAGATTATTTTTTCTACTTAATTTTTCAGAAGACAATATTTTTAAGGAATAAGAGATTTGATGTTTTTCTCAATTTTAATGTCTTCTATATTTTCAGTAGAAAAAAAATACTATATCCTTAGAGGGAAAGGCCAGCAGCATGAGCTTGAAGGATCAGTCTAGTGAGTATGAGCTTTACAATGCAAAGAGTTTCCAGTTCTTTACTTCTACAAGTCCCAGAGAAATATGTACTAACTTTAACTTTCATTAAGAGATTTAATTTTGAATTTCTTCAGAAAAAAAGGAGTGGTATTTTTTCTCACATCCCAGTTAAAAGAAAATAACACATCTCTTTCTACTAAATGAAAGAATTGGAGAACTATAACTAATTCACTGCTTCATAGTTGATTTATGAGGTTCTAACTTAATGTAAATGCAAAATATAAGACGGTGTGGCAGTTTAGGCTGGGTGCCCCCTGCCACTGCTGCATGAGATACACCTCTGGTGTCCCAGGTACCCACCCACTAGGGGTGGATACAGGAAATGACGTATTTCTACCCATAAATCCTGCGCCCTATAAAGCCATCTGCAGAGTCATCCTCTTCCTCTTTCTTCCCTCTCTGCTCCCATGGGAGATGTCCTCTCTTATTGGGTAATGCCGGGGGGGTATCTCAGGCCTCTTAGACCTGGCTAGGCCTAATGCCAGGAGGAGAATGGAGGGGGGGGGGGGGGGGTAGTCTCAGACCTGGCCAGCCTGAGACTTGCCTAGCAGTGGGAGGGGGGGGGAGGAAGAGCCCTGAGGGATTGGGTAGACCCTCAGGTGGGAGGAAGGGAGGATTGGGAAGCTTTTGGGAATTCTGTGAGGGGGTTCTGTATGCTTTAGGATGTTCTTTTCCACTATGCTTTGTAGTTTGTAGTTTTCTGTAGCTTCACCAATTTGCTTTTCCGTTTAAACTTTTCCATCACTCTCCAATCTGTTTGCGTGTGTCATTCTTTTGTCCCTTTCGGGGCAAAAGATGTTCTGGCTGGCCTCAAACCAGCACAGACGGTGAAAAACTTACCTAATTTTCCAGCTGTTATTCATCCAGTTAAATCGATTGACCATAAATTTGTTGGTAGTTGAACTTTGAAGTGATACAAAACCAGAGCACACATACATACTGTTTTAATGAAGAATGGTGCATGAAACAAATCATAGCCCTGTCAACATTTAATAGTGAATTATATTCCAGTCACGGTTAAGAGAAGATATGGCAAACATGCTGGGTGCAGTTTCCAAAGCAGCTAAATGTTGATCAGTTTGATAATTGCATGTGAAAACTGTAAAATGAAGAGGGTCTACAAGTGCTCATTAATCAGACATAAAAAATATAACTTCAACACAATATTCATGCATTCCTGAGTTTTTGTGAACAAAGGCCGAGGCTTTGAATTCTGTTTGTTCTCAATAATTGTAACAACAAATTATTTTGCTGATATATGTTCATACCAACATAATCATCCTGAGCACATGGAAGCAGGATAGAAATATCTAAATGAAAGACGAGGCATGTTGTTGTCTTATTTGGAGATTTTTATCCTTTATTTTTTTTTAATATTTCCATAGAAATCACGGTAATTTATTTTCATGGATGCTCTATATTAAACCACACAACTATTACTTTACCATTGTGAAAAATGTTACCTAAAGCTACTTAAAATTTAGGAATAAAGATCAGAGAAACTCAATCGACTCATTTTTATAAGATGTAATTTGGCTTTTTGCTCAGTTTGTTCAGTGAGGCAGTGCCCTCAGACTTCAAATCAGTAATCCCTCTCTTTAAAAATTACACTTCTGAAAATATTCCTTTTTCATATTCATGTTATAATCCTTTTTAAAAGAACACTGATTTAGACAAGCTTTTGAAAGTAGAAATAATAACAACAGTCCTCCTGTCTATGTGCAGGAAAAGAATGCATACTTACGTAATCTATTGACAGTCAGAAAAACAAATTTTCCCTCAACTGTTCTATATGCAGTTCTGTTTTATTCTTAGAAAGCTCATTTATGGTAGATATTGAGAATGTTAACCTTTAAATGAAATATTAGGTACAAGCAGCTTATTGAAACACATTTTGTTACAAGTAGATTTGTATAATTGCTTAGAATTTGTATATTTTAATATATTAGACTGTCACACCCTCTTAAAATGTTTATTCTGAATCACTTGATTCTACATTAGCCATGACCTACTTTCCATTAAGATGAATACTCTGGGTGCAAATATCTGGCATTTATTTCACAAGCTTTATTCTCATAGAATAATAGATGTTATGTAGATGCTTTCAGTAAAACTTTTCCTGTTTGCTTCTCTCTACCTAAGTGATTAAAAGATTTTATTATATTCTTCAAGGAGTCAAATGAGTGGGGGGAAGAAGGACTTACTAAGAAATTCATAAACTCATACTGTCCTTCAGTGAGATAATTAATTTCTGAAATTCCTCATTATTTGTCTTGATTGGATCATTAAATATCTTTAGCACTGCAGTGGAAGAAAAGGAAAATCATAGAATTAGCAGTTTACTGCACATGGTAGGAGTGAGAAAGTAAATACCTTTGTAACTATTACCATCTGGATAGGAAATACATCAAGGAACTTGCAATCAGTCTTGTTAGTAAGGAAATACAAGAGTCTTGGCATTTGAAACAGTGACTATGTGTCATATCCAGATATGCTTTGTGATGAAGAGGTATATAGTATTTAACTTAAGATAATAGACAAAGATATAATCACTAAGTTGAGAACAGGATTTGGTAGACTTAGATAAATCAAATTGCTGGTTTCTGCAGATTTAAGACAAAGCAAGCAGTTATTCTTTCAGCTGAGGCCATGTCATTGTTTTAATATCTGAATTTTCAGATTTAATTTCCTCTTCCCATTGCTGAAATAAAACTCCTGGTGGTCTGACTTCTTTTCTTCCTCGAGACTTTCCTGGCTGCCTTTGCTCACACTCTGGCACTTCTTCCATTGAGTGCTTCTGCTGAAAATGAGTTTCTATTTCTCAAGTATGCCTTGTATCAGCAATGCCTTGTATCAGCAACAGATTCTTCTCTCCTGCCTGATGTCTTTGTATGCTGTCTCCTCTCACACTCTATTCTTGGATGCTTTTTCTAGTCTTGAAGTACAGCCAAAACTCAAGTTTAAGCAAGCAGGGTAGTGGTCATGAATAATAAATGAGGTTGCAGCATGACCTAAAGCATATTGAGTGGAAGATAGGGATGAAGAAACTGTGCTGGAAGATAGGGATGGAGAGAAGAATGAAGCCTCAACAACTCAAGAGGATATTGTTAGAGATCTGCTGCACTACTTAGACATACACAATTCTATAGGGCCAGATGGAATACACCCAAGGGTGCAGAGAGAGGTGGCAGAAGTGCTCAACAAGCCACTTTCCATAATTTATCAGAAGGCCTGGCTAACTGCAGAAGTCTCTATTGGCTGATTGGCAAATCTGATTCTCATCTGTGGTGAAAGCACCCTATGCCCAGAATTGTGCCCCCAAATAGTGGAAAACTTGTCCCAACATGTTTGGGCAAGTTTCCCCCTTCCACCCTCCTTTCTGGAGTGGGGGACAAAGGCCCAGGCACCAACCTGTCTCCTAAGGGGTAAACAACTACATGCACCCATCTCATGGCATGCTCATGCTCCTTCCATTTAAGGGCATAATTCTAGCTTTCTATAGCTAAAACAGGTTGTTGACAAGTGTGCCCATGGGCCAGATCCAACCTTGAGAAACTTATAAGTATTACCCCATTTGTTTACTGGTTTGCTCACTCTTTTTGCACACCCTCGCTTTGCTTGAGCCTTGTAAGCTTGCAGCACTTAAGCCACTGTCTGTAAGCCTTCTCACTCTCACATGCAAGCATACTAGCAGCCTCTGCAACATGGTGAAGAAGTCAGCACCCCAAGCTGCCCAAGGAACCTGCAAAGGAGATCCCTTTGCTGAAGCTACGAAAGCCAGAGTCATAAGCCCAGTCGTGTCTTAAGAATGACTGGAACCCTGAGGGTAAGCTTTAGCCCAGAGAAGGGAGGGACTAGCTGAAGCTTGTCAGTCCAACATCTGCTACACTTATAAGCAGCAGACTGAACAGCCATGACTTTGTGTGTACTGGTTGGGAAATCAGGACATCGTTCAGGCATGACCTGTGTGACTCTGCTGTTCGCGGGAGACAAACAGAGCCACACTGCCGCCGCTCCACAGTCCTGTGTTGTCAGTGTAATATAACCTGGGACTCCCCGAGGGAGAGAGAGAGTTCTGTCCATTCTCTTTGGAGTTCAAGCAAAGGACTGCATCGTAACCTTAAATAGGGAAGCAGTCGCTGATTCGAGTCAAGCAAGGGGAAACTGCTGTTTCACGTAGCCACATCTCTTCCCCGAAGTCCATATCCAGGACTGGAGATGGCCGACCCCACCTGGCAGGACCACTCCCCTAGGATTGGCCCTGCCAGCCCCTGATCTCTGTAATTGCGCAGTGGGACCACCCTGCCAAGGGAAGCTGCTGATTGGCGGAAAGCCTCACTCCTCCTGGAGAGGTGGGAGGGAAAGAAAGTCACCGTCTGGAGAGAAGTCCCCCTGGCAGCCTGCCAGCGACTCAGCCACAGCTTCAGCCCCGGGAGCCTTCCCCTGCCTGGAACAGACCAGCCCCTGCCAGCAGCAAGCGGACAGCGTAACCCAGCGACTTTCTTCACTACAAACAAAGACACAGTGTATCTTTTCACATGTGCAACACTCACTAACTTCCAGTTCGAAGCACCCATACCTACCCGCGTGATATTCCATATTGAATTGCCTTGATAACATTGTAAATCTTTCTGAGTACATAGTTAAAGCTGCCTAGCAGCTTGTTGAATCGCCATCTGGTGGGCAAGCAGAGGAACTGCATCCTTTGTTCCCTTAATTAGAAATTAATTCTGTAAATATTCTAATTGGATCAAACTGTACATAGTAAACCAGTTATGGGATATGTTTTCACAACTGTGCATTAAAATATCTATATAAAATAGTGATTAATTGGTTATTAATAATTTTTAATAATTCATATTTCATAAATTAATAAACTCTTCATCACATCATCTACAATAAGGCCTGGAAGGAGGGTATGGGCAACTACAGACGTGTCAGTATGACCTTAGTGCCAGGGAAGGTCATAGCAAGTCAGCTTGGGTTCTCAAAGGGCAAACCCTGCTTGATGAACCTGGCCTTCTTCTGCAACAATGTGACCTGCTTAGTGCATGAGCCAAAAGGGCTGTGGGTGTTGTTTACTTGGACTTTAGTAGAGCATTTATGTGATGGGTTGAAAATTCCCCCCAACATTAAATTCGCCAGACCAGGCCAGTTGGAAGCAAATGAAGTTGTATTTACAAGCAAAAACTACAGTCTACAATGAAATTCAATGAATATATACACAATATACAGTATTTGCAATATTTACAGGTATTTACAATTAATAAACAGCACAAGAACCCCCCTGGCCAAAACCCAGGGGAGCTAATAGCTTCTCCCTCCCTGCCCCCCTACCCCATTGGACACAAAGGGACAAGAGGAAAGAGCAGAGGGTTATTTTGCTAGACTTAGGCAAAACAATGCAGCCAAGGTCAAGCAGAAGTGTGTTAGTATCTCCCAGAGTAAAGAAGCCAACATAGAGAAAGATTTCTTTCATCACTAGCTTATGTTTGTTATCTGTCCAATGGATTGTTTAGAACTTGTCATTATTTTCCTTTTTACACCCAATAGTGATTTATTTACATTTTACTACTTTCTGTTTAAGATCTGTGGAAAATTTTGAAGGTACAGACTAAAACTACCATAATTTAACACTCTCTCCCACAGCATCCTTCTGGAGAAACTCTCTGCTCTTGGCTTGGATGGGCATACACTTTGACAGGTTAAATCTGGCTGGATGGCCGGACCCAAAGAGTGGTAATGAATTGAGTTAAATCCAGTTGGTAGCTGGTAACAAGTGGTGTTCCTCAGGGCTCTGTACTGGGGCCAGTTCTCTTTAATATACTTAACAGTCTGGATGAGGGAATTAAGTGCTCCTTCAGTGAGTTTGCAGATGACACCAAGGCCAACTGTATTAGATTCAACAAGACCAAGTGCCTGGTCCTGTGTATGTGTCACAACAACCCCATGCAATGCCACAGTCTTGGGCAATGGTGGCTGGAAAGCTGCCTGTCAAAGACCTGGGAGTGCTGATTGACAACAAGCTGAATGTGAGCCAGCAGTGTACTTGGTGGCCAAGAAGGCCAACAGCATCCTGTCCCCCTTCCCCCTCCTTTCTGGAGTAGGTACTTCAGCCCAGAGCCAAGTAAACAAAGGGCCAGGCATCACCAAATCAGGGTAAACACCCCAACCTGCCTTGTTTGGGGTAAACAAGATCACACTGTCAACTGGTGGGATGCTTGTGGGATGCTTGTGCTTGTTCCAGGTTTTGGCATAATTCTAGCCGATTTGCTAGCAAATTCATGCTTTGTCATAGGCTGAAAATGTTTACCAAGATTTATTATTGGCTAAATCTAAGCCTCAATAATATTATAAATATTCCTCAAATTGTAAACAAGTGGCTCTTTGCTCTTTTGCTGTTGGGTTCTTTTATGCTGATCCGCTCCATTGCACATGCTCTGCCTTTGTCTGCAGTCTGGAGAGAACCCAGCAACCCAGGAAGTGCCACCGTGCTTTAGTTTACCCAGAAGCCTGCAAAGAGTCATTCACTTTGCTTCACTGCAGCTTAGCATCATAACCCAGTCCCACCAGTAGGAAGAAGCTGCCACTGTGTCTTAAAGGGACTGAACCCCACTGGTAAGTTTACCCGGTCGGGGAGAGAACTTGCCTGAATCTTTCAGCAGTTCTAAGGGTCTGCTACAGCCACAAGGCAGCAGATCTGTGAGCCAAAGCCTCCATGTGCCCCCTCGCAAAGCAAGGACTGTGCTCAACTGCATCCCATGTGCTGGCCACTGAATTGCAGGAAATGGAGTTGCTGCCTGCTGTTCCATGGCCTTGTAGTTTGGAGCTGACCTAGGGCTATTTGAAACACCATTCTTTTATGGGACCACCTGTGAGTGTCCTGGATGCTCGCTCATTTCGAGCTGAGCCAGGGGAAAAGCTGTGCTGCTCCACGCTGCCCCCCACACACTCTCCAGCAGCCTCAGTAGGGGAACTGTCCCCCCTTCAGCACCTGGCCAACTCTGCAGGACTGCAGTGCCAAGGGAACCATCCTAGCCATTCCAGGTGATCCAGCCTATGCTTCAACCACCCCTGGCAGCCATGGGAGAAAGCTGCCCCCACTGCCATGTCTGGAAGGGACTGCCCCTGGGAGCTGGCGCTGGCTCCCCACAAGCTTCAGCAGTGACCAGCTACAGCACCATCAGATCCCCACGAGCATTGACAGCTAAGTGTACTAGAAACTTAGCAAACAGCATAGCAAGTGAAACTGTGTATCTTTTCAGTGTTCACGTGCTTAACACCAGTTATGGTTCTGTTTAAAATCCCCATATTTTAGCCTGAGTAGTATTGTAAACTGCAGTTTATAAGCAGCCTCCTCTTTAAGAAAGGTTCTTTGATTGTATTGCCCTGACACACTGAATCTTCTGTCTGTTTAGCCATCTGGTGGACAATCATGTAATTGCACCCTTGGATTTTAATTGAATAACTATTTTGTATTTTTCCAATTTGGTTCAGAATTGTTAAACTGCGCCAGTTTATGGGGTATGTCCATGAACATAGAATCTGCATACAAATATTGATAAAATGTTATTAATATTTTTTACTACTAATAAACCTATATTTAATATTTTCATAAATCATAATTAATAACCTTATTCATCACAACAACTACCTGAAAGGAGGATGTAGTGAGGTGGGTATTGGTCTCTTCTCCCTAGCTATAAGTGATAGAATGAAAGGAAGTTGTCTCAAATTTAAATTTCTTATTAGAATAAACTTCTTGGATGAAAGGATTATCAAACACTGGAACAGGCTCCCCAAGGAGCTGGTTGAATCACCATCCCTGGAAGTACTTAAAAGACACAAATATGTGGTGCTAATGGACATGATTTAACACCAGACTTGGCAGAACTGAAAAATAATTTAACTCAATGATCTTTTCAAGCAAAATGATTTTATGATTCTGTGAATATCTTTAGATCAGAAGTTCCTCCTGAATTACAACTGCTTTAACAGTAAATCAGATTTCTGAATAAACAGTAGCTGCCTTTGGCAAGATCCAGTACTTGGTAAATACACTAACAACTGCAGTTTTATTTTTATTTTTATCAGGCGAGTTATATTATTTTCATTAACTTTTTCTAATCCTTACAGCATCAATCAATGATGATTTAGAAGCACTATATAGAGGAGGGAAAAAATAATAAAACATTACCATGAATCAGCCAATTCAAACTAGTTTGTGTTTTTTGGTTTATAGGTGTTGGTGGTTAGAGAGTTATTTAGAAAGGTGATAGGGTTCTTTTTAGTTTACAGTAAAAAATCTGTAATCAGTTCTATGGCTTTTGTAAGAAAGAAGATCTAAGAAACCTAGAAAGAGTGGCACATTTGATCTATTCACCAAAACTGCAAACACACAAATTTCTAGGTATGAATTTTCCAGAAGGCTTTTGACTGAGACAGTTACATAATTTCAAACAGAGATGAGATAATTTAAACCACAAGCAAGATTTATTTCTGTATTTTTTCAAATCCACAGGTGAGCTGCCAGAATAAAGAAAATGTACTTTTCAAAAGAGTATGTATTTGATGTATTTGGGACTGAAAAGGAAGAAAACCTTTTTTAATACCATTCTGTATTATAATGGATTAACTTGTAAATAAATTCTCCATTTTCTAAATTTATAATAGCTCTGATTTTATTTTTTAAATTTAATTTAAAATGAGGAATGGATCTGTGAGGCTGTTGATCTTGAAATCCTAAGACTGATTGCAAGTAGTCATGTTACTGAGATGCTAGGCAAAGATCACAAGAAAATTGTGTCTTTAAACAATGACACAAAAAACTAAAGAAAACACACTCAATTATGAAGCTTTTTGACACAGTGTTGTGCTTCTCACAGTGGTCTAATACTAGATAGTATTTACTTGCAATTTTTATATCCATTCTCAGTAGATTTTGCTGATGACTTAAGGCCCATATTTATGCCAAAGACAACTAAAACACAGGACATAACTGTACTTCTCTCTGAACTCACAGACTGCCTACAGTATTTTCTATTTCCTCCCTCTCTTCTTTCCTCTTTTTTGAAGATCTACGATTTATAGCATTTAAAGAGAAATACTTATAAGTGAAAGCTCTTCAACAACGGGCAAATTTTTCTTAATCGTGCCATGACAACAGTGCTATTGCGTGGGTTTAGGTTACCGTGCCATACCTACAATAAATTTATTGTCCTCGTGTTTCAGTTAGACTGAGTTCAGAAGAGCACGCAAAAAAGATATTCAAAACATGAGGCACTAGAGTTGTCTGAGTCCTAGTACAAGGAGAATAAATTTCATCACACCCATTATTGGTTATTCTTACAGTCTTTAATTCAGAGGCCACCATAAAAGAAACAATAGAATATAAAATGGTGTTGGTTTACTGTGTTAGGTGCTCTCCACACTCCCTTGGTGTGTCTAACAGTGAAGTACAGGGGATGTGGAAGCTAGTTTGGTGGAGAGTGCTTGTGCTTCAGGCCATAGTTACAGAGAGCCTCAATCACATACCCCAGATATCAGTCTACCAAAGATCACCTCAGTCCATAAACCTGTGCTGGAGATCCTCTCAAGCAATGAGAACTCTGTACTGCCATAAGCCTTGATCTGACTTTGTGCATAAATGGAACGCACCGGAAGCCCCTTAGAACTGATCTTTCTCAGAGCAGCAGGTCTGCAGTCAGCAGGCTTTCCTGTCAGATCAGAATGTTGTCCAAAGTAACTTCTTGGGACTGAGCATCCTTGCTTTATAGGTGAGTAGTTTGTACATCTTGGATCAATATTCTAAGCTTAGGTTTAGTAGCACACTGTGTAGTATTAATTCCCAAAAGACATCCTGAATCTATAAACATATAGTGTCTGAACTGATTATAATAATGTTCTTTTTCCTGACACCATTAAATTGACTTTTGGAACATATTTTGTCAGTCTTATACTTCTGTGGCAGTCACATGGAGATAACTTTCTTTGAGTTGATTGATTTGAACTTCTTTTTACAGCACCTTTAGCATGAACTATAGATTTAAGGAATACTTCATGTCATAAAATTTTCCTTTCTTGGACTTCAAGGAGGCCTGCACTTCATGACAGAAAAGAACATATACGTTTATGTAGAATAAATTAGTTTTACAGAAGGAAACATTTTAGCAGAAGAAAGGATGCTTCAACAGAGCTTCAGAAGCAGTTGAAACAAAGAGGATATTTTTTTAACCAGGAGACAGAGTTTGCTGAGGAAGGATGAGTGATTCAGTAAGAAACAGATTTCATATAGAAACCGAACAGAGAAGTAGTTAGGGATCCAATCCTAGAGAGACTTCAGAGGCTAAGTAGCTATTGATTTAAGCTTAGAGTAAGGTACAGATCCACATAGAGGAAGAATGTATTTTGGTGAACACAAGGCTTTGTGAATCAGTAGGACCAGGGAAGCAAGGAAGTAAGAAGAAAAGCTCCCCTTTATCATACAGTAATTGGTTACAAGGCTAAAGACATATGGGTACTGTACAAACTCCTTCACAATGATGGAGCTTTCAGCAGCTACCATAGGTACTTTGTGGCAGCAGAACTGAGCTTTGAATCAGCTGTAATTTCAAGTCTTACCAATTCTTAAAGAAAATAAATTAGAAAGATACTGGAGAAATTAAGCAGAACAAAATTCTGGTGAACCAACATAATCTTCTAATAGTAAATTTGCTTGGGAATTCAAGCAATCTCTATTCTCAAAACGCTTGAGTTGTTTTCCACAGGTGCATTTGTTTTGCCATTACAGGAATGAAGAATAGGTTTGCCTTGTCAGAAGCACAACATGTGGAACATATTAAAAAAAAAAAAAAAAAAGAATTCTGCAAAATTTTATGTTGAATTAGATATCTTACACACTTGGGGTGGTGTCTGGGCTAAAAAGTGTGCAGAAATGCAATAGAGCAACTATGTAAATATTTAGTTAGCATTATTTACAACTGTATTACAGTGTGAGAACTATTACTTGTCCTCTCTGAGTAGCATGGACAATAAATCACTTAGGACATAACGAGGAAAGTGGCATTGTAATTTTCTAACATGCCTAAGTCTGCACAATAACTGGTGCAAATAATGCATGACTCCACATTTGCCCAAATGCAATGATCTTTTCAAAGAGTGGTACAGCAAGCTAATTCGGTAGAGCAAAGACTTTGATTTTACATATTGAAAGAAAGGTTAAGAGCTCCATTGACAATAGTAGGGTAAGCCTTGGGCCCTTACAAGCAATATTACTGAAAAGGAATTACAAATGGAGATTTTGAAGCATATTATTCTTTCTTTAAATTAGACTTTTTATCAGTCAGTAAAGAAAATGATGTCCTTTGTTGTCATATATAAAAGCAGCAGTAAAACTTTTATTTTAGCTTATGGTTCAGTTTGATAACTTCATTTAAATGGAATATGCAATTTTCATTGTTTGTTTAATGTTAACAGACTAGTGTATAACATGGACTTAACACAAGAATATTTTCATAGCTATAGCAAGAACCCAGTCAGAAAACGTGACTAAATTTGTGCCTTGCAAACCTCTCTGTTCTATTTTGAAGATTCAGTCAATATGGCTATCATTTCAATGATCACTATCCGTTTGATCCTTAACAAAATCCCTGTAATTGTTTGATTAGTTCTAATTTCTGTTTGAATTAGTCAGCACTGTCAATAATTAAACTTTGTTTATTTTTCTTTTGATTGCAGCTAATCTTTCCTTTTAATCTTGATTTTTTTTTTACTTTTGCTTTTATTTTCTTTGATGATACTTTTTTTCCTGCAACCCCATCATTCAAAGTATCTTGTCTCTTCCATTTTTCTCATGCTACAGTAATGCTCCTTCACTCTTCTCTGTCATTTCCTTAAATTATTTCATTTGTCCTAGTTAACTTGGTCAGGTATTTCCAAGTGTCACTCCAGTGTTCAACATTAAATTACCCTGTGAAAAGTATTCTGCATAGCAAGTTGTGCCCATTTCCTTTCTTACTTTTAATATATATCTCTGAGAAGTCAGACAACATCTTTTTCCATATCTTCACAGTGGGTAGCTGAAGGCATATTTGATCAAACTTAACCAATGCCAGTTGCAATGGATATTTTCAGTAATTTGTAGAAGCATTTTGGAGAATATTTTTAATAATAAAATATTTTAGAAGTAATCTTAATATTTCTTGAGTATATGTCTCCCTTAATGTTTTGTTTAAATTATTTACTCTATGCATTTTGTAAGCATTTTTCTAGCATTGTTTTACAGCAGGAAGAGATATGCACAGTTTACTCCTGTTGAGTACTAGTGCTCATCCTAAACACAATTTTAGCATTTCAGCATTGAAACAAAACCAAACTTAGGAAGTCAAATGTGAGTGATTAGATATGTGTATCACAACTTAAACATCTTGCAACACTTAGCTTAAAAACAGAAGGAATTAAAAAGTTGTTTACACATTTTGTGATCTTTCTCCTCCTGCTACACCACATAGCTTCCCAGTTTCATGAAGGTGAACACTGGAACTAGAGTCTTTAGGAATGTTGCTTCCTAGGTCAATTCTGAGATGACTGGCCCTTTGAAGCATAAACATTACATAAATCTTATGAGGAATATGTCTCTATCTGAAAGCAAAGAAAACATGGTTTCTTAAACAGTCAACATCATACTACTCTAGTTAATTCAAGGGTGTGTCTGAAGCTTGCATGTTGTTTGTTCCCTCTCTTTTATCAAGTACAGTGCAGAATTGAGTCTTGACACATTGTTAATGACTGTTTGCAACTTTAGATTAGATTTTCTTGTGGATGGTGGAATTTGTTCACATTTAGGAACTGCGTTAGACTGAGTTTTGCCACAGGAGTATATAAAAAGTTCTAAAATGTACTTTTCAGTTGTGAGGAAAATAAAGAAATAATTGCCAGGATCTCCTTTATCATTCACCATATGTAGAAATTTGTCTATGTACAAACTGAGCATACCATTTAGTAGATCAAACTGTGTTTATTCTGTTTAATTTTGCTCAAGCAAAATTATATTATCAGATACGGATGAGCATATTTCTAAGAAGAAAGACGATCTTATTTATGTCCATAACCTTGTCATTTGCATATCTTGATGTTTTTCATACTGTGATTTCTAATTTCAGCAATTATAATTTGTACAGAAATTATTTTTTCATTTTGTTTCACACATAAAAAGGTTAGCATCAGACTGCTAATATTATTCAGTCATTTAAAAGCTGATCGACTCTGTGATGTCACATTAGCTTTCTACATTAGTGTGAGACAGATCTTAGTCTTTTTGTTTTTAATATCTGTTCCTCTTGCTTTATGTCTCTTTAAATCCTTACATGGCCCTTATCACAGGAATATGTAGTCTCTCTTCCTTCTAACTTTGTAATTTTTAATATTGTTTCTCAAGTGCTTCCAATTTGATGGATTCGTCAGCACAGACCAAAGTTATTCTGAACAGTGGAAGCAATCTCAGGCCTGAAAAATCTCATGTGAGCAATCTTACAAAATAAGTGATTTCATTTAAAATGCAATAGATAAAATAGATTAACCAGCTAGTAGAAACTTGGTTAGATGAGAATTGCCTCCACTTGACCAGGTCAGCTAGAGGGAAGAGAGTAAAGCTGAGGACAGCTGAGAACAAGAAATCTGACTGTGCAGAGGTTGCTATAGCACATGATAACAGTTCCCTCCACTGGGAAATACAATGCACTCTCCGAGGCGCTTCTGTTCTGGCTATGTGAACTATGTCAAGGAGTATTTGATTTTGCTTCAATATCTGCATTGTCATGGTCCAAAATCTAAGCAATATTTAATCCTAGAGGTGGTGGTATTTTTCCAGGGTGCAAGAACTCTCACTGATGAAAGAAGTGACTGGCTATGTCTCCTTTAAGTATATCACAGATTCAGAGAATGGTTGAGGTCAGAAGGGACATCTGGAGGTTATCAGGTTCAATGTGATCCTGAAAGGCCACCTATAGTCGATTACCCAAGGGTGTCCAGATTGTTTTTTAATCTCTAAGGAATGAGACTCCACAAAGTCTCTAGGCACCTCATTCCAATACTTAGTTACCCTCATAGTAAAAGAGCTTCCTGATGCTCAGAGGGAATCTCACGTTTCAGTCTGTCTGCTGCCTCTTGTCTTACCAGTGAGCACCACTGAAAAAAGCCTGACAAGATCCTTTTTCCACCCTTCATTCAGATATTTATATCTATTTATGGCATACACATTGAACCTTCTCTATTTTCCTTCCTGCTGTGAGTTAGCAGATGCCTAAAACTTTGGTTATAGTAATTGTAATAGTTTTGTCATCTTCCTTTTTTTTTTTTTTTTTAAGTTCAGCTTAATAATTCTTTCTGTGTTAGTCACCACATGACTGAAGAATGAGGGAGGAAATTGTAATACTTTTGGGTGAGTATCAGATAACTCATATCTATGTCTTCTGATATTTGTCTGAAAGTGCTAATGTTGATTGAACATCATTGCCATGCTGAGTCTTGTATATGAACTCCTGAATACTCAGCAGCTAGGCAATTTGGCATTTTTACAATATATATGTAATTATCAAAAAAATGCAAACTTGATTGATAATGATACTAGGCAGCCTGAGTTTACAAGTTTCACAAGGATATTAAATTTTCTTTTAAATAGAATTTTTGGTGATAACAGCAATAGCATGATTTACTTCTTACATTTCTGTTAACTGTTTGGCTTGCTACAGTATGATGTTTTGGTTAAGAAGCCAGAAAATACAAAATCAATAGAAGAGTTCATATTGATTAAACACTGCCTTTCTTACTGATGTTTGGGAGGTCTTTAAGGATTGGTTTGTGACATTTACTATTTAAGATTGTTATCAATGACCTGGAGAAAAACAAAACTGTTATTGATTGAGTTTATAGCATATGCACACACAGACACACATAAAGGAATGTCAAAAATGTAGTATTCAGCAGGGAAATGCAAGTTGTTTGGTAAGTGTGGTGTAAATACAAAATTTGCCATTCAGTGGAGACAAGTCAGATTTTGACCTAGTGAAGTTTGAGTAGAAGCCACTCTTTGAAGCTACAAGCAATCTTTAAGAGCAGATGCCCTTAAAAAGGTGCAGGAAGTTACACCAAGAATGAACAGTTGATACAATTGCACATCAAAACCTAAATGTGAGATAAATATTAGAATATTAAGTCAAAATAAATTACCTCTATAATTCTCTCTGTGTGTCTGTAGCTTCTAGTTCTGAAATTCACAATTCAGAAAGGCCATTGATAAATTGCAGAGGATTAAGGGAAAGGCAGAAGAATTATTAAAGGACTGTTAAGAGACACAGGAAACTCTATACATTTAGTAAAGAAAAGGTTAAGAACTGCATTTCTAGCACTCATAGCTCTTCACAGCTGGATGCTCATCAGAGTAGACCTTTGTGTTCTCAAGCTTTCTGTACTCTGTGACAAGATGTCCAGACAATTTTCTGTCCTTTCTAAAATGCTTTGTACAAACATTGGAGTATTTTTCCAGAGGCAGCATCTTATAGCTGAGCTGCTCTTGGTTCTCCAATCATCGCTGACAACCTTGGCTATATGTACTTTTCTCTATAATCCACACATCATTTACATGGCTTTGAAATAACCAAAATATGTTGCCAACAGAATTGCAGAGGTTTTGGACAGAGCAATTTTGCTTTAGCTACCACACAGAATATCAGTTCTTGGAAAAACTTAAAAACAGTGTTTGTTGGTGGTTTGTTTTTTTTGCTTCCTCACCTTTCTCAGAGTCCACTTGGAGCTGGCCAGTGTACCTAGAATCGATTTTGAACATAATATGATTGTTCTAAAATGTTCTGTCTGGATACTTATGCCTTTTGACTATGTGTTGTCCTTCTGCTCATTCTTGTCCGTTTTAGTAGAGCAGAACTGTACCTCTTGCTCATATCTGCTGTTCAGAAATGATATGGAGTGTTGTAGGAAAAGAAATGCAAACCCTGGACCTACCTTTAAACCCTTGATGCACACAGCTTTTAACTCCCCCTAGCAAAAATAGTCAAGAACAATGGAGGTATGGCAGAATAACAGAGCAGTGCAAGTATTTGTTGATGATGTAGGTGCAGTTGCCCCCAAACACAAAACACATACCTACGCACATTGACTCTTCAAGGAATGGGATTCCTTACCTTTCTCCTGTACTATTGCTCACTGTTTGGTCCTCTGCAATCCAGTGGGGCTGTGGGGTTCCTGTGGGGCCCTTTGGAGGGCTGGTGTCTCACAAGAGTTCCCTGTACAAACCCAGTGCTCTCGGGTGATGTTGCTGCTACTCTGTCCTGGGGCATCCTTGCACATCCTTTCGTGCTGTTCCTGGTTCTCTAAATTACGCTGGCCAAATAGAATCAATCTTGTGAATCATTGGGTATTGTTTCTGGGCAGATGCTGGGTGGCATTTCCTCAGTGTTGCCTAAATAATACAATTTTGTCACATTCAGTGACATGGTGTTGTCAAGCAGGCTATCCTTCCAACAGTGAATGTGGGGAAGCAACTTATCCACAGTGAGAATATAATATTTAAAAAGAGTCACTTCCTGAAACTGACCTAGGGGATGAATAGGTATTTTGAATGAATGGATCCATTATTAATTTAACAGTCTGCATAGACAGGTTAGTCTTAGTTTCTTCCCCATTAGTTTGTTTCCACTGTAAAATGACATCCCCCTTTTTTTTTTTTTTGTTGTTTGTTCTAGTTCTGTGTCATTTCCTCTCAGAATTTCTCAAAACTGAGGCATAAAATTAGTAGAAAAAAACACTGTAAAGCCTAGTAGTGATATAAAATTTGTCCATGTCTAAAGATTACATATCACAAACAGAATTCACGAACTGCACATTGATTCCTCACTCATTAAGTGTGATTTGATTCCAGTTGATAGTAAATTATATAAAGAATAAAAGTTTATTGAAAGGATTCTCAAATCTAACGGGAAATTGCATTATGAAAGTTGTAGATAGACATATTCCAATTAGATATTATTCACATTTAAAAATATCAGAACAATTCATATTTCAGTTCAGCTGCAGAAGTTAATTCAAGGAAGTTGTATGGTCTATATAATACGAGCAGTCAGATGATGCAATCATAATATTCCCCCCTCTAGCCTGAAAAGTCTATGAATCTATTAAATAAATGAAAGAGACACTAAAATTGTTTGTCTTATTCCAAGTTTAACCAATAATGTCAAGTACAATTTAACACAACTGATGTCTTACTAACTCTAGTGTCAGCAGAAATGAACCATTACCAAGGCTAACTAACCACTGCTTTCCCTTCCTTTCCAGTTTGTGTTCATATCCTTTACATCTGTGAATGGAACTATTCAGTTTTGAAAAGATGAGATTAGATGACCTACATGTAATCAATATAATTTTGATTAAAAAAAATAACTTTTCTTTGGTATTTAAAAAGTATTTGTAAGTATGTTAGAATCCTTTGCACTGGTTTTCAGCCTAGCTCTTATATTTGTATGTTTCAAAGGCCTTTATTCAGAAAATAAAGGCCAAAATGCAAAAGTTTGATGATTTATTAAATAAAAGGAGCAATACTACCTTAGCAGGCATGCAAACTGATCACCAGGTCATTTATCATACTGACCATAATGAAGAGAGTTTTTACTTCACGGTCCTTATGCAGGTTCGTAATGTTGTAGAATTGGTTTGAGCAAACAATGTGAGATCAATCCCTTTGTAAATGGTTGTGCATGTCCTATCCCTATTTCAAATACACTAAAGGAAAACGATTTCTACAGAGCAATTTCAATGACTATTATTCTGGGTATCTGTTGTCCTCAAAGCCCCTCTCTTTATTGAAAGCCCGTAACTGCCTTCAGTCAAGTGCTCTAGGGCCTCACTGACATTACCATTGAGAAATTGCAGTTGGTCTGACTGTAGATCATACATAATCTCATTTTGGTTGTATTCTCCATGAATATGCAACATAGATCATTCTTCTTTGTAACATCCTTTTATGCATTTGAAGATTGTTAGCTCCCTCTTCACTCTCTCTTTAATTAGAGCAGCCAATTATTCATTCATTTTTCGTTATAGGTCATATTTTGCAAATCTCTGACTTTTTTGATTATACTCATTTGGACTCTTTTTAGTTGGTCTATGTGTTCTTTCAAGTGATGTGAACAGAGCAAAAGGCTTATAGTCTATTATTAGTGAAAAACAGGATATTCACTAATATCCCATTAGTGAATCATGACTGCTTAAACTGTTGTGTAAATTACATTAAAGCCAATGGAGCATTTTCATTTGCTTTTATAAATTATTTAGAGCTGCAATAAAACACTTGTTTTGTAAATAATACTTATATTTCCAACTGAACACTGCAAGAGGAGCTGAGTTTTATCAAACTTCCTGGTAAATTGGTTCTAGCATCCTGAAGCATACATTGCCATGCACAATAGTGAAATAATTATGGTAATATTGCAATTTTAGTACTTTGTACAGTTTTAGAAGTTCAGGTTAGAGCTATGCAAAAGGTAGACTGCTCTGTTCCTAGATAAACTGTATTTTTCCTGTAGAATATTTATTCTGGTTAGAGAAAATTCTATATCCTAATGAATTCAAAGGAAAAAAAAAAGGAAAACAAAAAGAGAGACAAATTTTTGTGATAAATTTTCACATAGAAATTACAAATATTATATTAAGAAGAATAATTAATTTTTTTTCTATTCTTCTGTTACCCCTTAGTATTTTAGACAACTTTCACGAAGTTATCAATGCAATTCTATTATGATACAAAATAATAAGCTGCACTGGACACTAAGAATCTGTAGTTTGCTATTCTTCCAAATATCTCACATTCTCAGAGTTCTTCCTTTCTTTAATATGAAAGAATTTGTTGTGCTGAAAACAATGGAGAGTATCATCCTGTGAGTTTGACATTATGTGGCAGTAATACTGAAAAATACTATAAACCAAAAAATGCAATAAAATAAATATATAGAAGTGTAAAGTGAAATTTCATTGACAACCTTTTAAAAGCAGAAATCATTCTTTTATGGAAATTGCAGCTGATATTTAACAATTGTTGCCAGTGGTGTTACTGAAGACAGTGTTTCTCTCTATGCAAATTTTCAACATATACTCCTTCCTTTTGGGTTTCACAGGCACCCAGGGTAACTTGACTCACAATCTCTAAAACCCTGAAGTCATTATTTGACTAATTCACTCTATTCCTTTCTCTGGGTTGCAGGACCTCCCCACACTCATGTCTGGAACAGGAACAGCTGTTTAATCTTCCTTTGACTAAATATTTTTCTGGTTTATATTATGCTGTAGCTTTTCTCAAAAGCTGTAGTTACTTATTTATATTTTTTGTATGGGGTTCAAGAACTGAAGAGATGCTGCAGTAGCCCTCTAGGAATAAATGTGGCTCCAGAAGACTACTGTCAAGTCTCACAGAGAGCAAGAGAACTGACAAATTTGCTTTCTTGTTATACTTGTTTTGAAGTGTTGAATGATTTGCAATAGCTTCTTTGCTGGTTTAAGAACTGTCTGCTTCATCTGTCAACAATACATAATCATAACCCTCCAACAAGTGTCCGTTTCCCTAAGCTGTTTCCATGGAAAACCAGGACAAGAGTCAGAAGTGTTTAGAGATATGAAGAGTTCCTTTAGTTAAATGCTTCATACCTGGTAGACATTTGTTTAGAAGTAAAAACATTTATTGAAATTAAATTTAACAGCTCAATGAAGGGATATACTAGTAATTCATACTTTTTCCTGTAATTAGTTAATTTTACTGATAAATTAACTTAATCGTATAGCTGAAGTGTGTAGTAAAGCCAATCCATGAAATAAAAACCATGAAGAACTTTATCTTAGATAAATAAATCCAAGGATTATTATTTATTTTCATTTTAAGGTTTCCATGAAAGAAAATCTAATCCAATTTTGCTCTATGCCTCAAATCTCATTGCTGCAAACAGAACAAAGGCTTTAGATCTTAATTTTGTGAATGTATTCCAGAAAGCATCTAGAAGTTAGAGGCTGAAGCACAACTATGTAATGAAAAGTTTCCTAGTAGTATTAATTTGTTTTTTCCACATAAAAAAGAGAAGATACAGCCATTTCTGGTTTTTAACCCACTTGCAGAGCTGATTGATTTAGGTCTGCGTTCTGGTTGCTCTTGCTTTCCAAATCTCAGTGGGGATGATTTCAGCCAATTGTTAAGAATGATTAAATTGCACACTGAAATGTGTTAAATTAGAAAGAGGAACAAAGCTGTCATTATTAAACAGATAACCTGTGAGTTGTGTTGTACTCTTTTATTTATGGGCTTTGTTGCTCACAGTATGACTGTACAATATAAAAAGGATTTTCTCTAAAGACTAAGTTTCAAAGGTTTATGTATCTGTGACTGAAGAAAAGAATTTCTTCCCTCCAGGTACCCATTCCTGAGAAAGACTAATAAAGCTAGAGAAAAGATCCCCTTCATAAGAGTTCATACTCTAGGCATTCCATGTATGCATCACAATATTTCGCACCAAGGGAATGTACAAGAAATAAAATGCTGTCCCTGGAAATCTATGTGTAAATAGTACATGTCCAGAATCTCAAGAAGCATAAATAAATATGCTTATCTTTGCTGGAGTTACTGACACTGAATCAATTGAGGACCAGTGGGGATCTGTAACGTTGAAATAATGCAGATGTAGTTACTGAAATTAAGAGAAGTATAAACAACTATCCACAGAAAAAACTCCTTTAATCCCTCCATGTAGCTCTCATTAATATACTTTGCAGCTGTTTCAAAAGCACAATGTTTGAATACATTGATATACTGAGCATGATGTCTTGTGTTATGGAGTATTCCTTTGGCTAGTTTGGGTCAGCTGTCCTGAAAACAAAACTAAACTCAGTCTCAGATGAAAGGAGAACAAAGTTTTATTGCTATTTGATAGCATTCCACATGAATAGTCTCCTGGGATACTTTACTTAGTTGTATGTGTATATTGTTAAAAAAAAAAAAACTTAGAAAAAAATCTATTTTAGGCTCAGGTGAAGAAGCTACAAATACTTTTTTTTCCAGTTGTTTGGATTTTTTTTACCATTAAACATGTCAATGAGTAAGCATGTTAGATGTTTAGGATTTTTGAAAAACACATAATAAAGCAAAACATAGGTATGTCTTTAAATAAATATTATACATCTAAAAACAGATTTATGATAAATACCAAGATGTAAACTTTCTGATTCTGCTCTTCATATTCTGTCCAATTGTGAATCTACCCAGATCTCCTGGAGGCCGTGGGTATTTTTGGTTTTTACTCCAGAAATAACTAAAACTGAGCTATTCATATGTTTGGAGCTACCCCTGTGTTATTAGGGCTAAGGCTCTTACTGTAAATATCTGAATTGGAATCCATAAACCAACTATTCTTCAGTCCACATGCCCTGTGGCAGCTGATATGGTCAGCAGTTACAGGGTTTCCTCTTACCAGTAGGAGAGGATGCCTTGCCGCATAAAATGGGTAGTGGGCTGCTTTCTTTTCAAAGTGGTTATATCTGTATTTGCATTAGCTAGCAGTGGCTTGTTGAGGAAGTAGGTAGCCACGATCCAGAACAGTATTTGGTAAAAGATAGACCCCAAAGCAGTTTGTTATGCCTGCTGGCAAAAGGCAGGTATTTCCTGGAGACTCTAGAAATATACCAATTTACTCTCAAAGCTGCTTGCTGATTATGGGAATTACTCTGATGTCTTTTTTTATTGAAAAATCCTCTTGAAACTGCTGCTGCTTCTAATCCATGTGTGTGGTGGGGAAAACTCAAGAGAAAAGGACCTTGTGCTCTGTAGCCCACCCATTTTATACAGACAGATAATTTTTTAGTTGTGAGTCACCAGATAAGCATTTGTCCAAAACGAAAACAAAAGGCCAGAATGGATTACCATCAGTTCTCTGCCTACATACGCACACTTGTCACATCATAGCAGCTGTGCCTGACACACGGCTTGGGGAAAGGGCTCAAGTACATCCACTGAACACAACCTGGGAGGAGAAGACTTCCTCCCCTGCTCCCTTCATCCCATGCTTCTTGTTTTCCCCCCATGCTGACTTCACAGGGAGGGGTTTTGGGTGCACTGCCACAACATGTCTTTCAAATACCTCCAGGAACTGTGGCTCAACCACTGTCCTGGGAAGCTTAGTCCAATGCTTGACAACCCTTTCAGTTAATATCCAGTCTAAACCTCCCCTGGCACAGCTTGAGGCCATTTCACCCTATCTCTCATTACCTGTGAAAAGAGATTGGCACCACCTCACTACAACGTTCTTTCAGGTAGCTGGCAGAAAGTAATGAGGTCTCGCTTCAGCTTCCTTTAGACTAAACAACCTTGGTTCTTTGAGCCACTCTACACCCTTCACTAGCCTCGTTGTTCTCCTCTAGATGCACTCTGCTACCTCATTGTCCTTCTTGTAGGGAAGGGCTCAAAATGGAACAAAGATTTGAAGTGCAGCCTCAACAGTGCCAAGTGCAGGAGAAAATTACTTCCCTAGTACTGCTGGCCATACCATTTCAGATACAAGCCAGAACACTGCTGACCTTCTGGGCTACCTGGGCACACTGCTGTCTTGAATTCCTCTGGCTGTCAACTAACACCCACAGGTCCTTTTCCATTGAGAGCTTTCCAGTCACTCTCCCCCAAGCCTGTAGCATTTCATGGGGTTGTTGTGACCCAAGTTCAGGACCAGGTACTTTGTCTTGTTGAATCTCATACATTTGGCTTTGGCATACCAATTCAGCCTCTCTTGAAAAGCCTCCCTAACTTCAAGCATATTAACACTTCCACCAAACTTGGTGTTCTCTGCAAACTTACCGAGCATGCACTTAATCCCATCGTCCAGATCGTTGATAAAGATATTAAAGACAGCTGTCCCTATATTGAGTACTGATGAATACCACTTCTGTCTGACTGCCAGCTAGGATTAACTCCACTCACCACAACTCACTGGGCCCAGTCAGCTAGCTATTTTTTAACCCATCAAAGAATACAATCAACTGATTTTATAAAGAAGCAAATGACACTACACAAACAAGAACCTTTTCTATGGTGTTGAATGGCAGAGGAGTAATATTAAGGGGACAGTAGTAGGTCTAGCTGTTCTCAGCTGTGCTTGTTTTGACTGAGATAGGGTTGATTTTATATTTTTTTTTTTCACAAGAATCTGGGAGGGCCCACAATGAAGAAATCCAGTTGTGCCTCGAGGATTCAGCCCCTGGAACTGGAAGACAGGGACAAGGAGCAGAATGCAGCCCTTGCAATCCAGAAGGAAATGATCAACGACCGTTTGTGCCACTTAGATGCACACAAATCCGTGGGACTGAATGGGATCCACCCTAGTGTACTTAAGGAGATGGCAGATGTGCACAATAAGCTGCCCACCATTATTTGTCCACATTCCTGGCTAACTGGGGAGGTCCCAGCTGACTGAAGATTTGCTAATATGATGCCCATCTACAAGAAGGGCTAAAAGGATGATCCAGGGAACTGCAGGCCTGTCAGCCAAGAAAGATTATGAAGCAGGTCATCCTGAGTGCCATCACGCAGTACATACAAAACAAACAAGCGATCAGGTGCAGCCAGTATGGGTGTAAGAAAAGAAGGTCCTGCCTGACTAATTTGATCTCCTTCTACAGTCCTAGTGGATGAGGTAAGGGCCATGGACATTGACTACTTGGACTTTAGTAAAGCCTTTAATATGGTCTCCCATAGCATTCTTCTTCAGAAATGCATGGCACAAGGCTTGGGTAAGCGCACTCTGCGCTGGATAAAAATATGGCTGTACTTGGGTCACAACAAACCCATGGTAAGCTATGGACTTGGGGATGTGTGGTTGGAAAGCTGCATCTTGGAGAGGGATCTTGGGAGTATTGGTTGACAGTTGACTGAACATGAGTCAGCAGTGTGCCCAGGTGGTCAAGAAAGCCAAAGGCATCCTGGCTTGTGTTAGAAACACTGTGGCAAATGGGAACAGAAAGGTGATCATCCCCCTGTACTCAGCACTGGTAAGGCCATACCTCGACTATTGTGTTCAGTTCTGAGCCCCTCATTATAGGAACAATATTGAGGTGCTGGAGCATGTCCAGAGAAGGGCTCTTGAAGAGCCTGCAGCACATGACTGACAAGGAGTGTTTGAGGGAGCTGGGGTTGTTCAGTCTGGAGAAGAGGAAGATAAGGGGAGACCTTATTGCTCTCTTCAACTACCTGAAGAGAGGTTGGAGTGAGGAGGGACACAGCCTCTTCTTCTTGATGACAAGCAACAGGACTAGAGGATATGGTTACAAGGTGTACCAGAGGAGTTTTAGGCTAGATATTAGGCAATGCTTCTTCACTGAAAGGGTTATCAAGCACTGGAATGTTCTGCCCAGGGCAGTGGTGGAGTTACCATCCCTGGGGATGTTCAAGCAGTGTGTGGACCTAGTGATTAGGGACATGGTTTAGTGTTGATCCTTCAGTACTGGGACAAAGGTTGGACCGGATAATCTTCAAGGTCTGTTCCAACCAGATATAGTCTGTCATTCTGTAATTCTGTGATTCACAGATGAGATTTATTCATCTAACATCTTGACTATATCATTTGCATCTTAAAGATAATATAGTATAAATCTGATGTAAAACATATCTTTAGCCATAATATTGAATGTGTTTTAAATGAGTTCTACGACTTCATAATAGATTTTTTGGTCAGTATTTTATCATTTATGCCATTTATATTAAAAGAGTTTACAATGTACATACAGCTACTTCTTTCCATTCTTACATTGAATCATTTATTCTTTTCAGCCTGACTACTGCTCTTTTCATGTCAATATATGGTTGTTTAAAAGAGGGACAGGCATGAGAGCAGCTGAAATTACATCAGCCTGTGTGAAATTTGCCTGCCCCCATACACAAACTATCTACAGGGCCATCTCTCAGGCTGTTTTGAGGCATCTCACACAGGCTTACTTTTTTAGGATACATAGCCTTACATAGCACTGCAGCTGACCATTAGGTGGCTGCATGGTCAGCTTGTCTGATCTTGAAAGGCCTCAAGGTGTTTTTCTGTGTAGTGGTGTTGTATCTCATATGAGCGTGGTGACTTGATGCGTAACAAATTTTATAAAACACTCCATGAAGCAAACAGTGAAAGTTGTCAATCCACTTAAACTGAAAGTACATTACAGTACGTAAGACAATTTTGACAGCAATCCAAACAATAATAGTTTTCTAATTTCTGTATTTTTCTGTAATTTCATTCTTTTGCTCTCTAGTAAGCTGTGTGTAGGCATCAGAACACTACATTAAGACACTAGTTCAGCAATAGTTTCAGATATAATTAACATTGATCTGAATCCACTCAAAGTGTACTTGAAAGTGAGGAAGTGCTTTTCTTAAATAACAAAGTTTTTGGAGTGCCACTTGGCAGGTACTTTGCCTTTTTTGGTTTGGTCATCTGCTTTTTTTGAACCTAAACTATGCATTCATGTAGGGCTGATTATAGACTCCTTTAGGTCAAAGGTCTGGAAGAGGTGTATTAGTAAGGGGAAGATAGTCTTTGTACTGGCTCTATGCAGCTGGGTGAAATTTAGATACATTCAGCAAAGCTTAGAAGGCAAAACTCTGTTTAAATAAAAGCAGTTGCTTGCAGAGGTACTGTTAATTTCTCATTGAAGCCACAGGAGAACAATTTCTCTCAGCACAGTAAGAAGAGAATGAAGAGATCACCATATAAATACTGTACTATTATCTGATGCTATTATCCAGACACTTTTGTCTTATGATGCTCTCACTAGGTGTCAGGTAGGTTTACATGTTCTGAATGTATTCAGGACTTTTATAAGTATTATCAGACTTCTCTTTGAAATTGTACTTATTCAGTTGGCCATAAAAATTTATTCCTAAAGTCCATTAAGTGTTGATAAGCACCCAAGTTCACAAAAAAGGAACAAATGCTTTGTTCCAAAATGATTCCTCATTGCATCTCAGTATTTGTGAACAAAACCTGCTACAATTTACTTCTTATTAGAGGTGACTAAATCTATCTTGAGAACTTTTCTGTTGTATTTTTTCCTCAAAGATTTTTACTTTAAGGATGAATCAAACGGAATAATTAAGGAAAAGAACTTATCTCAAGTTAATTTTCTAGGACAGGCATGTACAATACATGTTTCACTAGTATGGCCATTTTTTTCTACAATATTTGGACACAGCTTGTATAAAACATACTGCCAAAAATTATGATCATTGAAGAAAAGATGCAATAACATTAAGGTAGATCAGAAAACAGATGAGATGTCATATCTGATTTTGTCTAATATAAGATTTTTATTATTATATCATGCTTAAGTCCTGGTACTTCTCAAGGTAAATTTTTCAACTAATGAAATCAAGGTCTTTGAATATAAAGTGGTTAAACATTCACAAACACAGCATTCATCTTTGGCTAGGACACTGGATGTACAATATTTATTGTGCAATATAAACCCATCTAATATCAGTAAGACATGATTTTCATTACTGTTTGATGACAATGTGACAGTTTATCACATATTTTATTGTCCAGCTACCAAAATTTCAGCCATGTGTTTTTTTGCTCTTTTAGTGAAGAAATTAAAAATTGAATGGGTAATTTCAATTACTAAACTTTTTTCTTTTCACAGTTCCTTTCTCCAAGTCAAAATCAATTCAATCTATCAGAGCTAGTGTATCGGATTTGCAGCACAAGGTTTTGGCATCAGGGGGCCACCAGGGATGGCTTCTGTGATAAAGCAGCAGGGGCTCCTCCGTATCAGACCAAGGCAGTTCTAGCCTGCTCCACGACAGACCTGCCACTCACAAAAGATGAGCCCATTAGTGATGCTACTGGCTTCTCCATGGAAACATATTTAAAGCAACAGTGAAAGTTCTGTACAGCAGCCACAAGAGAGGAGTTACTGACAGTAATCTCCATTCTCTCCATCCTACTGTGTCATTTGCAGGGAACGTAGGAGGAGGATTGAGGAGAAGGTTGGTTTAGATTAATTAAATTTATTTCCTCAAGTCAAATCTGTTTCACCCATGACAGTAAATGGGTCCTTATCATACCCATGTACTTTTACATTGCATTTTCTCCTCCATTTCTGCTGAAGAGGGGAAGTGAGACACTGGTTTGCTGGGCACATGGCAGCCTGCCAAGATGAACCCACCACAGCTAGTAATCTAAAAAAATTGCCTATAAAAATATTTTTTTAAATAATAAACATTACACTTAATCATCAATTACAGTTTTTTACACATATACACTTGTCTATGTGAGTGGATATATAAAGTATCAGACAGTGATACAAACCCAGCAATTTCAAAAAGTCAGAAATACTTTGGGGTAATTAAATGAAACCAGTATGTTCCGGGATGACAGAAAAATTCCTGTCAGGATATTGTGTCTCACTATTCAAATGTTATGTCAAATCACACAAGGCATGCAGAGGACTATAACACCTTCTGGTTAATGTGTCAAGACTCTTGTCAACGCATGCTGTGTTATTTCCAAAAGCAATGAACTTATTAAAAATAAAAAGATATGTCACTATGCTGTGATAGGATTGATTCTTAGCTAGTGCTCTTCCAGTGATCTCTGAATTACAGTGACACTGAATTGTACCCAGCATTGGAAATATCCCTTGTTCAGCTCTACTCAACAGCATTTTTAACATCAAAATACTTTCATTTTGAGGCATCAGATATCTCTGCAGCTGGCTGAAAGGGGAAATAGAAATTTTGAAATGAAGGAACTTGTGAGAATTATTTTGTGATTTTGAAGTGCAGATGGCAATTGAGATATTTAGCAACGCGGACAGAAGCAAACTCTAATATCACTGACACTGACAAAGCTGAAAAAGAAACTTAAATATTTGAGTTAAGCTAAAATTCTTCCTTTTATGTCAACAATTACAAAATGCTGCTGTGCCTTAAAAATGAGCAGCTGGATAGTTCTGCCAAAGTAAACATAAATAATTAGTGATTATCTCAATTTTTATACCCTAGAAATCCTGATTCTTTGTAATACTTGAGTGCAATTATGACTTCCTAAGTTTGTTCACATCCATGCATTTGGTAACTAAGCATAATAACATTTTGACAAGAGAAAGCAAAAGTGCATGCTGACATAGTAATTTGACTTTGGAAACCCTTCAATCATTAGAAATATTCACTCTGTATAAAATTATTTTCTTCACTTCCTCTGAAGAATGGTAGGGATAACAAATTATCTTTTCTCTTTCATTGAATTAATCTAAATGACTTTCCTAGGCTTAAACTGCCATACATTACCATCCTAAGAAGGCACAGGCTTATCCTTCTTGGCCCCAAAACAGTGCTTGTTGTGTCATATATTCACACAGGCAATTTCAGGTTTGGTTGTTCGTGGGTTTGGGGTGTTTCGTTTGTTTGTTTGTTGGGTTTTGGTTTGGTGTTCTTCTTTTTTAATATTGGACAGTGAGTGCCTAATTTTCATCACTTCCATCTGCCTAGACAAGTGATGCCTATTCATCCTGGAACAACCTGTCCCCTAACTAGTTTAATTCTCCTTCAGTTTGCCATTAAGATCTATCAGTCAACATGAAACATCTGCATGTTACACCTCCAAGAATTCATAATGCTTCCAGCAATAAATACTGGTTTAAGTCACATACCCACAACACAGAAAATTTATGTTAGCCATAAATATATACAATTTTCCCCTGTAACTCCTTAAAAACCATTAACTATGAAAAATTTCTGAACACTATCATCTTTTCTAAGTTAATGACCTCATTTCTCTCTGTAGGTTACAGAGAGGATTAGACCTGAAGCCAATTATTTTGAACTGTCTTGGACACTTGTCTTAGACGAGGACAGCTCTCTTCTTTGCTTGTCCATTGATAATATGGGTACTTAGTTGACTGGTTTTAATCAGCTATATATCTTTTAATCATCCCTAATAAGATGAAAACCAGTGTAAGCTGTTAAAGAAGTTATCTTGGCACAGCCTGCTGCAACATCATATTCCCAGTCAGCAATTTTCATAGGAAAGCAATTTACAGATGAATTTTTAAATTCTGATCCTTGGAAACAATGTTTCAGGACTATGAGGAATGTGTATGTCTGTGGTACTAGCTTTTCTTTTCTTATAGCAACACACACTTAAGAAAATGGCCACGTTACCAGTCACAAAGAAATACTCCCTAAAATCACATTTTTATCACACTAATCACTCACCATATTGAACAAAATATTTTCAGAGTGTTTAAATGAATTGATTATTTAAGCAGAAATGCTCTGAGGGGAAGAGTGTTGTGACTCCTCAGTCTCACTTGTTTAGTCTTTAGCTGTAACTGATATCAGTGAAGCACCTTCCTGCAATTCAATGAGATAAAGGTAATCATATAAAGGGGGTTGTTGTTGTTATTTTTATTTACCTGCCTCAGTGAAAATTTCAACTTTCCATGAATTATTCTTTTATTCCTTCTCAAGTTTTCTTCTTAAAAAATCATGATGAAAGAAATGAGATTCTCCCTTCAGTCCTGGAGATGGCAAGTAGTATTTAAAAAAAATTTTTTTTCTATTATTATTTATTTCCAAAGGGTTTTGTATTGGTAAGATTAACATGTGTCCTTTCCCAGCAGAAGCTAACTGTTGATCTCTCTTGCTGTCCTATCTGTGTCAGGCTCAAGGGGAATGGTGGGAGCAATGCTCTCACTAGTGATTGAAACAGTGGCAGAAGTGCTTGGCAGAAATGGTGCACAATAAAATCCGCTATGATTCTTAGCATCTCTAAGCAGTCCCATGCTTAGATTGTACTTTGCTCTATTTCAATGCTCTATTTCAATCTATTGTACCTCACAGGGATTAACAACACCCTCCTCTCCCAAGAAGCCACCTCCTGAAGGGGAGAGAGGAAGCAACAAATGAGCTGGTAACAACAGCAGCTGTCTGGGTGATGAATGAGAGTTTCCTGTCTTTTATCAAAGACATCGGCAGGCATTCATTCTGATCCAGATTTCAAAAATGTGGTGAATAACACTTAGTAGCTTCCTACAGATGTCTGGAAACAACCTTTCATGCACACACACACACACCTGTGCACTCACACACTCACATGCATGCTCAAATGTCCAATGAGTCACTGTAACTGAGTTTGCATGGTTCTCTGCTTTCATGGGACACAAAATATAATTTAGTAATTTAGCTTAGTAGGGGTGCTTTGAGGAGACTCAAGGACAACCACTTGCCTCATCTGTTTAAAGCTGGTATTCACTGCTGAAGTGTGACTGTTTGTGTGGTGGCAGATTATGCCTCTCTTGGTTATGAATTGGTCTGCTCTTGAGATGCAAGCGTGAGCAGCTCTCGTGCTGCCCCATGCACTGACAGACATTACTAGTGAAAGAAGCTTCTGATTTACTGATATTGCTATACCAAAAGCAACAATATATGTTAGATAATGCAATGGGAGCAGGATCAATTTTTTTTGGATTAAAACTCGTATGATTAAAATTATTTCTGTTGCTGGCTTAGATTTTCTTTTTTTCACTTTGCCAGCTATCATGGAGGAGATAAGCCAGAGGATGAGAGATGTAGTTGATTTCTGATAGGAAAACAAAACTGCTTTTACAGCTAAATTGTAAGTGCAGCATTACCATCAAAAGAGGAGGAAGGAAGATTCGTGCTTCCTCCACATGTTTTCCTCCCAGCAACATAATGGCTCTAAATACTGTTACTAATCATGAATTGTGAAGAGTGGCTTAAATTTTGTTTTGCTTAATTCTAGAACTTGTTTTTCACATTTAGTTGAAGCATGCTACAGCGGCTTTAAACTCACGAAGAACTTGTGAAAAAGTTTCCTGAAACTAAAGTTGCTAAATTATACCTTCCTACATTTGCAAACTTTCTCTAAACTAACTGTTTTGCATCAAAAGCCTGGGAAAAGGTTATGTTACATTCATCTCTTGGTGAGAAATCTATCTTCAGATGATAAATTAGTTCATTCAGATGTCTAAGACCAGTGAATAAGGAAGAAATCTCATGCATTATTGTCATAGTTTTAGCTACATGATTTAAATAGATACAATTTGTTTTAAAAAAGAGACAGCTTCCACAAGCTCACTGACTATCCAGGATTCACTCAAGAAACTTGTCAGTTTCCCCATAACTCCTTGTGTTTGTGTATGTTTTATAAATGGCCAAAAGCTCCATGTAGGTTCATTTCAAGAGTTCTAAGCAAGATTGATTACTGTGATAGTCAACACATTTATTACATGCCACTTATATATAATTTTACACCACATATCCATGAAACAAATTCAGCTAAAGGTTCTCAAACTTGCACACATGTGTAATGTCTTTTCCTGTTGTAGTTCTGGACTAAAGTACACTATGTTTTGATGTTATGACAGTGTTTTAGATCTGCATGGAGAGTTAATTCAGGACAGCTACATTTGAATGGATTTGAATTTATCCCTATTTCTGAATATTTTTGGATGCTCTCATTAGTACTTTTCTATGTTTCCATTACATATATGAGAACAGATTTTGATTGTAACTGTATCATGAATAGATGCCAGGATTGTGCTGTGGAGTGCATGGTTTATGCATTAGAATTGTTTTGGTTGGAAAAGACCTTTTCTTCATTGAGTACAACCATTGACCTACCACCACCACAGTCATTAAACCATATTGTGAACTGCATGTCTTTTTTTTTTTTTTTTTTAATACCTCCAGGGATGGTGACTCCAACATTTCCCTGGACAGCCTATTCCAATACATGATCATTGATTTGGTAAGCAAATTTTTACTAATATCCAACCTAAATCTCCCCTGTCACAATCTAAGACAGTCTCCTCTCATTCTGTCTCCTAGGGAGAAGAGGCCAACACCCTCCTCACTACAACTTCCTTTCATATAGTTGTAGAGAGCTTGTGGTAGTTTCAGGGTCTTCTCCAGACTAAACAATCCCAGTTCCCTCAGATGGTTCTCCTAAGATATATTCTCCAGGCCTTTTACCATCTTTATTGTCCATCTCTGGAAACTCTCCAGCGATTCAATGTCTTTCTTGTAGTGAAGGACCTAAAACTAAACACAGTATTTGAGATGAGGCTTCACCAGTGGATGATCATTTCCCAAGTCCCTCTAACCCTACTATTGCTGATACAGGCCAGGAAGATGTTGGCCTTCTTGGCCACCTGGGCACACTGCTGGTTCGTGTTTGTCTGGCTGTTGACCAACACCCACAGGTCCTTTTCTGCCAGGAATCTTTGCAGACACTCTGCCCCAAGCCTGTAATATTGGAAGGGGTTGTTCAGGACCTGATATTTGGCCTTGTTAAAAACTCATACAACTGATCTAAGCCCATCAGTCCAACCTGTCCAGATCACTCTGAAAAGCCCTCTTACCTTCAAGCAGACCATTACTTTGGGGAAGAAAATTAAATTTATTTTAAAAAGTAATAACTTTAGAAGGATCTTAGGGGGCAAGATATTCATATTAGTGAGCAAGAACTCTCTCAAAGGGTCCCTTCTGTTTTGCTCTATGTACATGTAGCTGAGTCTAACCTTTGTGGCATTGAAATCTGGACTTCATGTCAGGGATTCTTTTGAATTACTGTGACACAGAAAAAGACTTCATACAAGGCTTGAGGGCTTGCAGCCTCTGGCTATAGGTGTACTACACAAGAAAGAATATAATTGTAAACTCAGATAGTTGCTCATTTTCTTTCTACACTGCATGAACACTCCTTTAGCCACTTCAGCCTAAATTCACAACTGCAAAAAATTTGTTTAAGAGAAGCTAGTACAGGCAAGCAACTGGGGGTGCCTGGAGTTGTTAATTTCTTCAGTCATAATGTACATGCTCTTATGGAATAGAGCATCCTCCTCAAACAGTAATATGCACAAACCTCACCACTGTTTACCAAAGCTGATATGCTAATTTGTTTCCTGTTTTCCAGTTAAACATAGTTGGAGATTTACAAATACTGGGTGATTTTTTTTTTTCAAAGACAGAAAGGACTTCCAGTGAAATGGATTAGAGAGACAAACAGAAAACCCCAAAACACAACCCCCAAACCTTTCTAAAAACAGGAAAGGAAGAGTTGTTTATTTATTACAGAAAAGAATCTCCAGAGTGCAGACTCTGGCTGCACTTATTGGCAACTGCCAGAAGAGTCACATTCAAAATGAATCTTCCCAATTTCATGAATGAATATAGTGGCATGCTAGGGTTCCAGACGATGTTGACATAAATTGCTTAATATAAATCCAGATAATGAGTGGTACAAGAAAGGCCGTGGTCCTCTTTTACTCTTTTTGGTTCAGCTGTAATATTCCAAAGAATACAGGGTGAAAGTAGCTGTGTATCATGGAGATAGTCCACAGCTTGTAATGTTTTCCTTGTCAGCTAATAGTGTTATTTATGCTGTGAAACACTTGGGACACTAACTAAGAAAAATCAGAATCCTTATCCATCCTAATCAATGCCCTTCACATTTGTCAAATTGGCACATCTGTCCCAGATTAGAGCATATATTGGTAAGAGCAACATCAAAGGTAATATGGCTCTGCCGTGGTAGGGCCAAACGAGCCCAGCACAAACCCAGACAGGCCCTGATGTGTCTAGGCATGGTCGTTTTTTTTCCCCTCCCTCTGCAGGAGTTGGGGTAATGTGGGAAAAGGGAAAAAAGAAAGGCCCCAAAATGTCTGGGTAAACAAGGTTCCTTCTAGGGTAAGAGCAAGTGTACTGGCCACTGCTTCTCCCCAACCAGGCCTATGTTTCTGCCTTTTATGGCCACAGCCTGGCAGAGACCCTTTTCATTGGGTAACTATTTGCTGGCTTCAGTTGCCCTGTTGGTCCAAATGAACCTTGGGCAAGATATGTATATAGGCTGATTTCTAGTTGCCTTTGCCTTGCCTGGCTTGAACCTTGTCTGCTTGGACCTGCCTTGCTTGAAGTTGTCTTGAGTTGCCTTGCCTCAAGTTGCCCGGTCCAGAGCCTACAATAAAGCCACAAGCCTACATGCTGCAAGTTAGAGAAGCCACGAGCTTAGAAGCCAGAGCCAAGCCTCGCTTCCCCTTGCAACTAGAATTTTCCCGTGCCTCAGTTTATCCAGAAAGATGCAAGAGTCTGTCATGAGAAGTGTTGTAAACAGCCCGCTGTCCTGCTGAAGCCAGACCAGCCCTGAGACCACGTGGCATTCCTGCTGGCAACCTGCTGAGCACCCCAAAAATCCTCAACAGCTAATACACAGCAGCAGCACTCCCCACTTGGGTAGAATCTGCTGTGAGTAATTAATTCATTGCCTCCTTGGCTTAACGGTTCTTGTTGAGTCCCCCATCCCCATGGTCAAGTGCCATTTCACTCCCAGGGATTCTCTCTTTCTGTTATTCCTTTTCCCGGTTTGCTTAAAATTGTTAAAATTGTTACATTTGTTTGAATACTGTACATTCCCATTGTAAATATATATTCTAACCCTGCATCAAACATATTTAAAACATTTTGGGCAATTTCTCATATTAATAAAAATTTACTAATTTTAAAATTAATATTCATATTTTCCATATAATTTATATCTAATTATAAATTCAAATAATTCCTTAATAGGCTCCAGTGTGAAAAGGCCGAAATGAGTCAGCTGCACTGGAGAAGATAGTACACTCTCAAACAGCAGACAATGCTTACTCAGAGAAAAGGATATTGTGCTCCTGGGCAGCTGGTAGGTAAAAAAAACAAAGAGATTTTCATCAGTATTACATGAATGTGCATACTATTTTAAAGGAAACATACTGTAGTTTGTTGCCAAACTGAACATGGACAAATTCAGTAATCATATTATGAAGCAGCAGAATTTTTATTGCCATTTTGTTGCAACATTAAGTAATAATGACTTAGAAGGAAGACCTTATAGTAGAATTTGACAGGACAAACATGATTAAAGGCATTCAACAGCTGTGTGATGTGGGCCTCTAATAAACTTATTTGTATTTTTATGTGATGGATTGAAACAGAAATCTGTTGCAGAGCAGGATTTGGGCAGTATTATTGACAGGTTTCTATTTCCTACAGCATGGATGAAAAAGGCTGATTTATAGTCCTCAAGTTATGTATTTTGCTATAAAGCAATCAATTTAGACAAAATATTGCACTGTTATTATCTTCCTGAAAAATATTTTGTCCTCCTGGTTTCTAAAATTTTTAAAATTAAGATTAAGACTATCACATTTTATAAATACTCATCTATTTCCCTGAATAAAATTATTTCATTTTGGAACCTTCAATTTGAGATAAATGCACTGATTACAAAGTATGTGTCAATTATAAAGAGTCTTGTAGACATAATAAACCAGAGATTTACATTATTTTTGACACAAGAATTAACAGAAGAATTGAACACTACAACAAATCAAATCAGTGACCTTCCTCCAATGCATAATAAACAAATCAAAAGTGCTTTCAGCCTCAAATGGCCAAAAGAAAATCAAGAAGCAATTACTGCAAGCATCTCAGTAGTTGCATGACTCAGTGATTCATTCAGATTCAGGCCAAGGAGACACACAATAAAACACATCTGCTCCAAAATATCTTGTAGATCAAATTTAAATTACAGTTTTGCTGCTATAGGAAACAGCTTTCTCTGATGTTGTGTAGATGACAGTGTGAAATTATATCAACAGCCAAGAAAAAGAAATTAAGACATGGAAAATTTAAGATAAGGAAATGCAACTTTTTAGTTACATATATTTGCAAGACTGTACTGTAAAATGAGACTCACAGTTTAAAAAGGGCAAGATATGAAAGAGAAATAGATTATTTTTAAAGATGACAAACATGGAATTAAATGGCTATATCAATAACTGGAGTAGTGGATAGAACTGAGAAAGTTCAAAAGAGTAGATACAGTGGTAAATTTAGCATCCTACCTAAAATGAACTTTATAAAATTAAGTTTTGAAACAGATAAAGCTATAGCTGTATCTAAACTATATCTGAACTTAGGAAATATAGCAGACAAAAAGATTTTTTTTTTCTTTTTTTTTTTTTTTCTGCAAGTTTGCACTCCTACGGTAGACATTCTACTTCTATACCTACTTTCAGACTTTTATTTGTGTTTTACTTTACTTTGGAATTACACTGCAATTCTGTTGCAGCTCATGATTTTTTTTCGCAGATTTATGCACCACTTTCCTCTCAGTCTTTATGCTTGTCTTCTTGGTATTAGTTCCAAATGACATTTGTTCAATGTGGGGTTTTGGCCCTGCTAGGGGCCAAATGCCCCAAAGCCACTTTATCACTGCCCTGTAGATGAATAGGGGAGAGGGGAAAATACAACAAATGCCAGCTATAAGATAGAAGCAATTTAATAGTAATAATAAGCACAAAGAAAGACTGTGCAGAAGTCTCTACTTCCCACCAGTAATAATAAGCACAAAGAAAGACTGTGCAGAAGTCTCTACTTCCCACCAGCAGAGTGGTGGTCAGTCTCAAGAAGCAGGGCTCTCTACGCTTGGTGATTCCCCTGGGGGACAGACACACCATAGAGAATCCCTCAAACTTCTTTCACTTCATTCTTATGTCTGAGATGATGTCATATGGAATGGAATACCCCTTTGGCCAGTTTGGCTTGGCTGTGTCCCCTTAGCATACTCTTGAGGCAGGGAAATAGTGGAAAAGCACAGCCTGGGTGCTTGGCTTGGAAGTAGCCAAAACACTGGTGTGTTATCAACATTCAGCTGCCTCACTGCAAAGCACAGCACTAGAAAGCTCCTTTGAGGAGAATTAACTCCAGCTCAGCCCAAACCCAATACATTCAGTTACACCCTTCTGTACATAGTCTTTTTTTATATAGTTCATTCTACTTATGTTTTATAAGTTGGCTTTAATTTCCACTGCTGGTGAAGTCTTGCACATGTGTGATATCACCATTCCTCTTTACCTTGAGATGTCTGGGGATAAGCCATCTGGAAGTCAAACAGTCCACACTAACCTTTAATATATTTATGTGCCATTAAATTGTAATATTATTAAGTGTGAAAACATTCTTGTCATTATTTTTAAAAAGCAATTTCAATAGGTACTAGAACTGAAGTATGAAGATGAAACTTAATGTAGTAAATTCTTATTCTAACAAGTAAAATAATGTAGCATACGCTATCTACATTTTAATTATTTAATAAAAAGTAGCGTATGTTTTTGAACTGGTAGACCTTTATTCTGTTCTGGAACCTCTAAAAGACCATCCTCTGTTTCCAGAGAGTTTATTCAATCCTATAAATAAAGGTCATCACACCACACCATGCATTATTTTTTGTTTACTTTGGTTGTTTGCTTTGGTTTATTTTTTTAATGGTCTTATGAAAAACTAGATTGGAGGTATTTTTATAACCCTTTCTATGTTTCTCTGTCAGTTTGTATTCTAAATTTATGCTTCCTTCTTTGCCTGTACTAAGAGTGTAGATAAATGCAAGATGAGGTCTAAGCTGTTGTCCATAGTTACATATAATTTATAGCATTTTGTAAATTAAGAAATTACAAAATATCAGACTAACTGTAAATGTTAGAGAAGAAAGTCATTCTCTCTTGCCTGCAGCATAAACCAGCTAGAAGTTATTATAAAGCTATAAAATACAGCATATTAAAATAACTAGGAGCTCATTCAACACATTCCACAACTATGAAATCCTCATGGTCTCTTTCAAAATTCTTTCTGATTACATCCATTTAGTTTAACTAATTGTTGGGAGATCTGGCACAAAGGTACAGAGAAGAGAAAGACGCAAGATGGGGAATATTTTGGAGTGATTTTTTTCCTTCACCTCTAGTCTCCTGGACTCCATACTCACCTGCAAAAAGTGACTTCTTGCCAACTGAAGAACTGAGAAGAAATGTATGCACTGGGGCACAAACATAGCTCACAATGTAATTCAGATCATGTCTCTCGCTTGTCTGACTGGGACTACACTGAAGCCTGAAAGTACCTGGCACCCTGTGCATCCATGTGTCTTTGAATATTAAGCACAATGTGCTTGAGTACAGAAGCTGTTTTGTCCTGGATATCAGCCCAGATACACAACCTGGCACATTAAGCATAGGTATTCTCTTGAATTACATCTGCTACAAGAAACAACTTCTTTGAATTTCCTCATCTATATTTATCAGCCTTCAACTAAACCCCATTCTTTTCTTGAGAAATGTCTGCTGAATCAGTCGTCTCTCTTGTCTCTAATGCACATTTTGTTCCAGTATATAAGTGCACTCTTTTTGAGAAAACCTATGGGTTAATCAGTATTATTCATTTCTGCTTTGAAGTTACATAGATGCCTATTTTATCTTCAGCAGATAGAAATCCAAACACTGATCTCTGGGATATTTTTACAGGTATAAATGAAGATGCTACCTGCTAATCGTGGGTAAGAGGAACTTGGGACTTAAGCAGACAAGTATTTTATGTTATTTTACCTTTGGGTATTTAGCAAATGAGCTAGTATCCATAGTATGCACTCTATTATCTCGCTGGCTTTGACTCTCTCTTTCTGTATTTTCAGTCAAACTGGTTTACTTTAGCAGACATATTTTAAAGTATTCTTTGAATTTCTGGGAAGCAATAAAAATAATCTATGTTACTGTCTTCTGTCTTTGTGATAAGGGCTTCACCTTAACAGCACTTTTTGTCATTATCAATCATGATAAACTCTGCTTAACCACTGAAACCCATCAGAAATTCAAAATTTGGAAGTCACCTGTGAAGCAATTCAGTGAAAATGCCACCTAAGAAACCATCTTAAAAATCAAAGGCACTTTAGCATATGTCTGGTTATTAATCTTAAATTTGAATTTAATTGTATCCAAATTGTGGTTACACTTAAAACAATACATAAAGAGCAGAGGAAGGGATTTTCTCATATTTGGATTTTGCCTGGAGTGAGTTTTAAAAGATTGTATCACATGTCTTGATTCTATAAGATATAATACAGTCAGGAATATTAGGAAACAAAGCAAAGACTGTTTCTATTTTGTTGGGGACATGAGAAATAAACAGAAACTGTTACATTATTGATTAACTGGAAATGGATCCAGTCCTGCCGCACTCCTTATTTCATTTAATTATTCTAAGACTGAGAAAATACCAAATAAATAGAATTGAATATGAAATTAGTGTGTTCTCCAGTAAGATAGGCTGCAGTAACATATACTCATTTCTCAGCCTGAAGGTGGTGGTGTACAGAGCTTGTGCTTTTGCTGTGTATCATGGTTTGATTTAGAACAGAATTTTCTGTTTCAATGTTTTTACTTTTCAGTTCAGTCTCTTCTAAGCAACTGCACTTTCTGAAGTTAACAACATATTTTTGCAAATAGTGTTTACTTCTAGGAGTAATAATGCCTGATGTTTATTATTAGTACCAAGGACAGGTACAAAGACCAAGGTCACTGATAAATCTTTCTGCTTTGTTGGGGGTGCAAAAAGTAGAAGGCCACACCTGAAGGGAAGAGCAGACAGGACAGATGACTCTAAACTGACCAACAAGCTATTTTATGCCGTATGTATCATATTTGGTATAAAGCTGAGGGATTTTTAATAACTAGCATTCAAGGAGGACTCTTGTCTGTTCTGCTTTCAGTCCCAGTCTGTGTGTTCCTGAATTCAGTTCCTGACTGCCTCTGAGTTCAGTTTGGGACTTCCCCATTGTGTACTACAGCATCAGTGGTGACGGTGATGTAACGGCCATCAGGTGGTTGGTTTTGTATGTATTTGTATATATTTAATTTTATTGTTATTATTTTAATTAAAGTAGTTTTAGTACTCTTTTCAAACCTGTAAGTTTCTTTTCCTTATTTCCCTTTGAGAACGGTGAGATTTTAACAGTGTCTGTCACTTGTTTAGTGGCTGATTCAGTCCTAACTCTTGACATCATGTATGATGAAAATAGCTGATTATTGCTTATGATTGATTAGTGCTTTAATAATCACCTACTTCTGTAAATAGTAACATGAACATCTGAAAAATATTAAATTGATAACTGTTTCTATAATTGTTCACTTCTGCAAATACTAACATGGACATTTGGACAATATTTCATCGATAATTACTTCTATAATTATCCACCTCAGCAGGTAGTAACATTAACATCTGGACAATATTTCTTTGTGTGCTGAATGGACATGGCTCAGTTCTTGGTCACATCTGGAACATGTAGCCAGTGTCTTGGAAGGTATTGACAATGGGAGAATGCCAGTCTGTATGTTCACACCAATTTATGCCAAAAAAACTTATGTAAGACATTTACTGCTTACCATAAAAAGTGAGAGACTCTTGGGCTCACTTCTGAAGCATCACCTACAAGTGGATGCACCACATAGGACTTTCCCAGTTACTGATGATCTGCAGGGGCCAGCAGTTAAGGGGCTTCCTGTCTGAAGTGTGAAACCAGATTATGGTTTTTAAGGAGTTGATTGGAGAGAGAGACAGAGACCTGCTGGAGAGAATCCTAACGAGAGCCACGAGGATGATTAGGGGACTTGAGCATCTCCCTCATGCAGAGAAACTGAGATCCCTGGGGCTGTTTAATCTTGAGAAGAGAAGACTGAGAGGGGGTCTCAACAATGTCTATAAATATCTGAGGGGTGGGTGTCAAGTGGAGGGGGCCAGGATCTTTTCAGAGGTTCACAGTGATAAGACAAGGAACAATGTGTTCAAACTTGAACATAGAAACTTTACAGTGAAGGTGACAGAGCACTGGAACAGGCTCCCCAAGGGGGTTGTGAAGTGGAGTCTCCTTCTCTGGAGACTTTCAAAACCCACCTGGATGTGTTCCTGTGCAGACTACTCTGAGTGATGCTGTTCTGGCAGGGAGTTTGGACCTGATGATCTCTTGAGGTCCCTTCCAACCTCTGATATACTGTGATACTGCGATGTATATTTTTTCTCAATTACTGTATCACTTGACAGAAATGATCTTGTTCAACCCTATTCTGCTTGTCTTTCCTTTGTTATTATTACTGTAATATATATATAAATATGTATGTATTAAATAATATTATATTTTTATGTATATGGATTTTGTGTTTTTTTCTTGGAATCCTTCCATTCAGCAAAACACCATGATAATAATATGTCCATCTTGCTACTATTTACTGTAGATATTTTTGACTGAGAGAGACAAGGTAACAAACACTGCTTTGTGCAGTCATAGATCTGGACAATTCTTAGTGAATGGGATTTTGGAATTTCTATATTGCATCCTGTTTAGTCTGTGATTACAAATCTCTCAGGTTTCCCTCCCTTGTCCTGCTGGTCATACTTCTTTTGATGCAGTCCAGGATACGGTTGGCCTGCCAGCGCATATTGCTGGCTCAAGTGGAGTTTTTCATTAATCGACACCCCCAAGTCCTTTTCCTTGAGAGTGCTCTTGAACCACAAAATAGTTAAAGAAAATGGTATTTTGGTTTGGAGGTGGGTACCTGAAGTATATGCTGGGTTTGGAGAGTTTTTCAGTATTACTCCTTGGTGTATGAAGGTCAAAACCAAAATAAACTTAAATACTTTTGTACTTAACATAGCACAAATAAAACATGGAAGATGGCATTTGTAGTTTTGTTTCAAACATTGTTGTGGAACTCATTTGCATTTTGCTGTTGGGGGGAAAGTAGGACTCTGTAGTTGATCAGACCAACCAGAGCATGAATCAGGCAGAATACTTCCAGGTGCAGCAGAGACCTGGGGGTGTGGGTGCATGTGTGGCACCCATGCAACAGCCACATGTCTGTCTGGTCTGACAGGCTGACTAAAAATAGAACCACAGGAGGACACTGTAAAAAAACTAGGCCTTTTCAAGACATAGTAAGGGAGAAGAGAGAGATATCCTGACCCTGATGAATCATCAAGACCCTCTGAAGGACTTTCCTCTGAACCAATAAGGACAACCCATAGTGGTGATTATTTCTTGCAATCTATCAGACACCTTTACTTACATTTCTATACCTCCTTTCTTATCTCTCACTTCTCCTTCGATACATTTATAAGGGCAATAAACTGATGGACAACATTTGACCTTCTTTGTGTCTTAATCTCAGTGTGGGTAAAACACAAACAGCCCTCCAAGCAAATCAGAATAGTACATTTTAAATTGGCATCATGGACAGGATTCACCCAGTAGTGAGAGTGTTGTCAGCTCCAGATAAACCTTTTTATGTGAGGACCTCTCAGGGATGTAAGGAGTGGGCTTTGTGTGGTACTAGATGAGTGACCCAAGATGACCACTCTGCTTTAGATAAACCCTTATACGTGAGGACCTTTCAAGGATGTGGGGACTGGGTTTTGTGTAACATCCAAGTGACCTTACTGAGATGACCACTCTTCCAATTGGTGTGGATGGTATTAAAACTGCTGAGGGAGATAGCAGTGTCATTTGATTTGTTGGAAAGACATAGAATCATATCACAGAATCACAGAACAGCTTAGGCCGAAAGAGACCTTAGTGATCATCTAATCCAATCTCCCTGCCATGGCCAGGGACACCTCTCAATTAGACCAGGTTACTCAAGGTCCCATACAACCTGGCCTTGAACTTCCTCAGTGAGAGGGTATTCACAACCTCTCTGGACAGTCCACTCTAGAGTCTTGCCACCCTTGTAGTGAAGAATTTCCTCCTAAGATCCAATCTAAACCTATTCTCCTTTGATTTAAATCCATTTCCCCTTGTCCTATTGGTAGACACTCGTAAAAAGTCCCTCTCCGGTCTTCCTGTAGGTTCCCTTCAGATATTGGAAGGCAATTAGAAGGTCCCCTTGGAGTCTTCTCTTCTCCAGGCTGAACAATCACAGTTCCCTTAGCCTGTCCTCATGAGAGAGGTGTTCCAGCCCCTCGATCATCTTTGTGGCCCTCCTCTGGGCTTGTTCCAACAGATGTACATCCATCTTACAGTGGGGATATCAAAACTGGATGCAGTATTCAAGATGTGGTCTCACAAGAGCAGAGTTAAGGGGGAGAATGATGGCCACATTCCTCCTGATGGCTGGCCATCTGGGTTGCATGAGTGTACTGCCAGCTCATGTTGAGCTTCTCACCTATAAACACCCCCAAGTCCTTCTCTTCGGGCTACTCTCAACCCATTCTGTACCCATTTTATTTTTGTGCATGGGATTGGCCTGACCCAGGTGTAGGACCTTGCACTTAGACTTATTGAACTTCATGCACTGGCTCATTTCTCAAGCCTGTCAAGGTCCCTTTGGATGGCATCCCTTCCCTCAAGTGAGTCCACCACACAGCTTGGTGTAGTTGGCAAACCTGCTGAGAGTGCATTCAAAGTGATCGTCCACGTCACTGAAAACGATGTTGAACAGCACTGGGCCCAGAACAGACACCTGAGGAGCTCTACTTGTCACTGGTCATTGTGTCACTGGACATAATGCCCAATGCATGACAGTCTCTGCTCTCTAACAGACATGGAAATAATATTGTATCAGTTTCAACTTGCTCCTGTTCATATACCAGTGTGCACTACTGCCACGGTGGAAACTTATTGGGTTTGCTATGGATGAATTACAAGATCCTGTGTTACCACAAGGTCTTGCTGTGAAACTCTCTGGGTTTCAGTATGGGAGCAGCTAGTAAGAGTGGCAGAAGGCACTGTGTGTTCTGACTTTTTTCCTCAAGCATCTACCATGAATGCAAGTTGGAGAAGGAATGGTTGAAGTGAGTAACAGAGTTCATTACTAACAGAAAAACTATGTGTACACAGTTTTAGACCACACACTATGTGGACTAAAACAAGTATCATGTTACTATATTTATCCCAGAGTGTTTTCCACATGGGGAATATAATATTCAAATATTCAAATAAAAAAAAATTCAGTATCATTTCCCTGACATGACTGCTTTCACTCAGATTCTGCACTAAGGAAACTTGCCTGTGGTCTTCAAAGCCTCACCATTTAACTAAAGGCTCAGGAGAGAAAATTTAGCAACTGTTCAGCTCAGATAAGCAATGTAGAGTCTAACTTCCAACATAAACATGATTAAGATGTTTCAGGCATTTGGAAATCTACTCTGTTCCTTCATCACCTCATGTTTCTTTGTTCTTATTGACACCCGATCAAGCCCCTGGCACAATGAATTCCTCTTTCTGTCTTTTCCCTTGATGATTCATTGCACACAATCCCAGCAACCTGCAGTTGTTCCCTGCTGATGACACACAATTAGCTATAACCACTTTAGCATTGGTCTTACATGTTTATTTTCAGATTTGTTTAATGACAGAAAATTTTCCTAATTATGGTGCATCAAACTTTAGCCCTGCACAGAAAGTACCCATTCTAAAAACATGTGATCCTCCAAATGGTAGAGAAACGAACGAGAAAAGGTGCTATGTTGGACCTTGTTCGCACCAATAGAGAAGGGCTGGTGACCAATGTGAGGCTCAGTGGTAATCTTGGCTGCAGTGACCATGAAGCAATAGAATTTAAGATCCTCAGGGCATATAGAAGGATGTATCCCAAGCTTACAACCCTGGACTTTAGGCATTCAGACTTTGCTTCAGAGATCACCTGGCTAAAGTATCGTGGGACGAAGCCTTAGAGGGAAGAGGGACCCAGGACATCTGGTCTGTGTTCAAGATCACCTTCTCCATGCCCAGGAGGTAAATTTACAATTTAGAAACAACGCCAGGATCCCCCTGAATTTTTCCCAGACCCCACTGGACAGTCCAGGGAGCTGCTTGCAACCTCCCCTCTCCCTGCCTCTCCTTCCCTTCTCTGTACCTCACAGACAGTGTACACCAGCTGAAGGTCAGGAAAGAGATAAGGGAGCAACCCACACAAGCTGCAAAGAGAAAGAAGTGAAAAGAGACAGAAATGTTTATGCAGCTAACTTTTATCCCAGACAGCAAGTGAATGGAATGATATAGATATATCTTTGTTATTATTCTGCATCCAGTTGCTAACTTAATTTACCTTTACTATTTTTCTACTCAAAGTCTCTGGAATTTGCCTAGGCATCAGCCTAAAACTACAACAACAGGACAGTGTCAAATGCTCTTCATAAGTCCTGGCAGATGACATGGATTGCTCTTTTCTTATCCGCCAATGCTGCAACCCTATTGTAGAAGGCTACAAAATTGTTCAGTATTCTATAATGTTCATCATTCCATGATCTTCAGTATGACTTCTTAATTGTCATGTACTTATCAGCCTGTTTATATCTTTTTATTTCTTTTATTTCTAGATTTAAAATATTTTAAGACTAGAAAGAAACTACTAAAATAGCAATACCTCAAAGGACTTGATTTTTCCATTTTCGTTCATAACAATTAATAACTTACCCTGTGGTTAATCTATTTACTTTGAATAGTGGTTAACAAGAAGTTAAATGTCATCCAGGAAATATAATCAGGAAAAAGAGGATATAGATTTAAAAGGACCCTGTTAATACAAAAATATATGAATTTTATTTCCATATTTAGGAAAAAACAAATGTAAGCCTACATGTATACAAAACCTTGTCTCTTCTTCCTCCTATATATCCAACATATAACATTTCCATGATAGGGAATGTCTATTATTTTTTGACAGATTTCAAAGACTGATTTCTCTTTAGGTAGAAGTACAGTAGGGTTTGGATCAAACACCTTTACTAATGATTTTACTTCCATTAGGTAGGTATGATCCTGGTAAAAATGTTCTATCATCTTAAAACTAATAGAGAGATGATGCTGAGAAGGGAGATTTCTAGCTAAATGTGGATACCAGTAATACTGTTAGTCTTGAGGGAAGTCTGTTTTTTTTCGACATTGCAAAAAAAGGATAAAACTATGTAGAATGTGAAGGCATTAGGAAAAAAGTGGTTTGAAATGAAAGTTAAGGTTTCTCTTAATTTTGAGACCAATTAGTTCATCCATGCAACATTGTTTTGGTAATGACTTTTTAACTTATATTAAAATTACTCTTGAGAAATTGAGGTGGTTACTCACCTTGGTTGTATGGATTCCTTGTTGTTGTATGAAACCTTGAGATGCATGGATTCAAAAACTCCTGTCTTTCATCTTATGACTGTAAATTTTTTTTACAGTGTAATTTTAATTAGAAGATCTGCGTGATCTGTCTTTTGCTGAATTTTTGTTCTGCTTGTATGAATATAAGAGGAATGAGTGTCTTTGTTTCATATGAAATAAAATTTCTTTCTTGCAAAACTTCTGCTCACCTTTCTTACACAGGTAAGTTTATTGGGAAACCATTCTTGTGGTGTTTTTGTTGTTGGGGTTGTTGTTTTGGTGAGGTTTTTTGTTTGTTTGTTTCATTGGTTGGTTTGTGTTTGGTTTTGGTTTTGGTTTCTTTGGGTTTTTTTGCTTGTTTGGTTTGCTTTTGTTTCGTTGGTTGGATTTTTGGGGTTGTTTTTATTTTTTTATTCTGGTTGGTTTTTTATTCCTTGAACTGAAAAAATGCAAAACACACACGCATTTACACATTTCATAAATTTTTCAAGCAGAGCAGCAAAAATGTGTTTCCATCTGAAATGAATCAGTCGGTTAGGTGGAAAATCTTTTAGGTAGAAATTAACGAAATGTCATAAACCTGTTGGTTTATTTACCTACTATCATGTCCCTCTTGAGATGATGATGATAATGATAATTGAAAGAAAGTAAAACCAAAAGGAAATGAGGGCACAAGAACAGTGGCTTAACTTTTAAAACAATACATATTATTTTCTCTGAAAAAAGGGAAGAGAGAAAATTGGAAGAATCAATAAAGTAGCTAAAAGACAACCAGAAGCAATAATCAGGTTTCTTGACATTTAGCTATGTAGCAATGGTACTGCTTTGCATGTGCAGGCACTTCACAGCGGCTGAAATTCAGCAGACCAGCAAGCAGTGACACACCCTCTATGCTGATAATCACAGTTTATATGTTGTCCCTCAAAGGTATAGAGTGCTGGATCCAGAATAGATGCATAGTTCTTTTCAGTATTATGACTATCTCAGTTTACAAGCATGCTGAATATAAAAATAGAGGCAGAACATAATACCTCCATATATGACCTAATCTACAACCTGTGCTATGAAGAGGGCATATATTCAAAGTCTTCCAGACTTGTTCCTTTGAGTCAGTTTATTGTTAGTTCCTCTAATAAGTAAAGCAAACCAAACCACATCTTACTGAATATATGACTCTCTGATATTTTGTAAGCATGCTTTCTAAGATACCTGTCAGATTTCAGACTTGCTGATTTATCTGTATATTTTAAACATCATTTTTACTGTTAGAGCACATGGTGTCATATAAGATCTAAACTTGAGTACTTTACAATCAGAGTCCAAATCAAGGTAAAGCATAAAAATCACTTAAGATACAAAAATAAAACATGTACACAGGCAAGTTGCTGTAATCATAATCTGCATAATCTATCTCAGTGGATCAGAAAGTGTTACTTCTTATGTAAACCAGTAAATGCCACATCAGTATCTTTACTCAACTTTAGAGTAATTCAAATAAATTGATGATGAATAATTTTTTCTCAGAAGCTGCAGAGACTTGAGGTAAAGAAAATAACTGTTTCTCTTCAAAATCTCTAAACCAGTGAGAGAAATAGTGCCATAAACTATGGAATTGCATGTCAAGATTTATGTTGTTGAAAAGTACATTTTTAAAGGTCATTCACTGATTCATCTGCCATTACTGTTACTAAAGTCCAAACACCAACACAAGTAATGGCTAGGCCTTGAGGAGCTGTGTATGACAGCTTCAAAGAAGGTGTCTAGCTCTACTCAGGAGCATGCACAGATTCCTAGAGTCTCTTGAATATTTTTATTGTTATTAGTCAAACCACTGCTGACTTCTTATGCATTCCCTGGCACCTAGCAATGCTTTCAAGTATGTTTTCTTTTGATTACTGTATTATTTGCTACAAAGATGATTCTGAAGTACAAGTTCTGCTTTGTACACAATGAAGCTGTGTGCCTTCTCAAGGGACTGCAAGCACAGTTGTGAGAAGGTTAAAGCATCCACTGACATACAGTTGACATCCAAGATGAACTTATGTAAACAAGAACTGATGAGTGTGTTTAGTGTTGCAAAAGCCAGTGAGTGACTTATTGGTAGCAGCTTGTTTCTGTGAGGATCTGAGACACCAATTGCTCTGTTGTCTCAAACAGGCTGTGATACTGACTGGCCTGACAGTGTGGCTTAAAAGAGGTGATTTCTGCAGAGGCAGGAACTCTTTCTTTCCTTATTTTAAAACTACACAGTAGTGCCACTGAAAGGAGGCGCTGTCCCTGCCAGTCAGAGGTTGATAGGGGAGTGGAAACTTCCAATCCTGTGCTGCACTGCCTGTGCCAGTCCTGATTTCACTGTCCATCCCCCCTCTCCCGCCACTGCTGCGGAGGGCCCCTGAAGGAGAGTGTGAGCCTGCCACTAAGAACTTGGACTGTTCTTGCGCTACTTCTCGCTGGATCCAGGGAATGATGATGTCTTTTCCTTTTGCTCTTTGACTTTCTCTCTCTCTTCCTCTATTTCTCACTCTACTTTTTCTTCCCATTTTCCCTCTGCACCAGTCCATTACCAAGTCTTCTATTGGCTCTAATAAATGTAACTTAGCAGCTATTTGGCATTGGTTCACTTTTATTTACTCCAAAGGAGTTATTTGAATCTTAGCACAACGCCTGCTGCTGACCAGGGTTGGCACAGGATAACCAGGTCATGACCGAGAATTAGAAAGTTTCAGTGGTATCTTGTACATAAAATATCATGACACTCTGCTTGTGTAAGTGCTAAATAAATTAAAAAAAATTAAAAAAAGGAAAAAGTCAGAGATGGTGTAGACAATGTCAAGGGAAGAGATTTTTACCATATATTCCATAGTGACGGCTAAGTGCCTAACCAAAGCTCTGTTCTTCAGAGTTAGCTAGCTAAAAGTTGCATGCTGCAGTGCATGGGTCTTTTATGGGTATACCTTCAGCTTTAAGGCACAGAACAGCATAAAATTTTCAGATATATTTTTGACCAAGGTTATAATCAACTTCCGGGTTTGGGAGAGCATGCCTTTTTTTTTTTTTTTTTTTTGAGGTATTTGCTGGATTTGTTTTGTTCAATTCTGGCTTTTATTGTTCAGCACAACTCTGATCTTTATTAGATCATTCTAGTGAATTGTTTTTCTGAATTCCCTAGCTTTTAATGAAAAAAGTACCCTTCTAAAAATATTTCTGCAGTGTTGTAGATATTGCATCTTCTCCCTGCTGTGTTGTATTGAATTTCTTTTTTGACTTACTAATGGTCTGCATTAATTCAAAAACTCCCTTTGGTGCTAGTGACTGGAATGAAGCAGCACACCAGCTGAGATATATTGCTGTATATATACATATGTTTGAAATCCATATTTCAAATCAATAAGGAGGCAGTAGAACTAAGGATGATGGTTATATAAATTAGTACTGCACTACAAGAAAAATAATAGTCTTTAAAACATTTATTCTTATGCCAATCTATGATCTGAAGACAATTATTTATTACTAACAGTACCTGATTACTTGCTGTGAACAAAGTAACTAAAGACATGGGACTTACCAATTTCAAAAAGCAGACTGTACCTCAAAGTGGGAAATCCAGCCTGCAGTTATCCCTAATTCAGATCTGCAAATAACTGTGATATCAGTGTTCTAGAAAGTGACGGAGATGGAGAACACATCTTTCCCTTTATCCTTACTCCTCTGAGTTGAAAACAAAATGCTGGTTGGCTATGCAGAGCTGACCAATTTACTGTATGGACTGGCAGCATGGAAATCTCACAGGAGGTCTACACCCCTCTGAATGCACATTTTTTTCATGTTTGTGCATAGGCACAGCATCTTCCTGCATGCAAAACCTCTCTACAGCACAGGAATATTCTTCTCTGAGGGGCAGAGAACCCAAAAGGCCTGTATAAAACTTGACTGTACTCAACATGAACGTCCTGACTGTGTTAAAACGTGAAAACAAAGCATAGAAAAGGTGAAAGACAGGAAAAGGTATAAAAAAAGAATACAGACATATTGCCTTGGCGTGTAGTAATGGGTTACCTAGACTTGACACTGATGAATGCAGTGTGTGGCAACAAAAAAGTTTTCCTCAGCTAGATTGGCAGCAAATGTGTGGATGCACTGAAGAAGGAAAAGGAAAATTTTAAAATGTCTTTTTTTTCCCCCATTCATCCTTACAGTCAGTGTTTTCTTTCAGGTTTCCGGGTCCCTGTGCTTAGTGGCAGAGACAGGAAGAAGCATTACCCAGGCTACAAGGATTAGCAACCACATAGTCAAACTGGGCATAGAAGACTGGATAAGATACACCAAAATCACAGAGGTAGCTCACCCACAACGTTGCAAGGCCTTCCTCTGCCATCTTTGAAAAGTAGTGGTGTAAGTCATCAGGAATTTATCAAAGACAAATCACGCATGACCAACAGGATAACTACGTGTGATGAAATGAGTAGTTAAACAGAAAACATCATTGATTGCCATTTTGGCTGACTTCTGCAAGGTGTTTGAATCTATTTCCCATAGCATCCTAATATGCAGACCACAGATAATTGAGCCCAATGGTCTGGCCAGTTTTCAGACAAACTGTGGTCAGCAGTTTGAAGTCCCACTGGCAGTCAGTTAAGAATAACATTTTTCAGGATTTAATGCAATAGCCACTAATGTTTATTGTTGTTAATCTGGATGATAGGATGCAGTGCACCCTTTGCAAATTCACAGACAACGTCTCACAGGGGTGTGAGTTAGTTGATGTACTGGAAGGAAGGAGTACCATTCAAAATGCTAGAGAAATTTGCTGGCAGAAAATTTTGTGAAATCCAACAAAGGCAAATTAAAAGTCTTCATCTGCATCAGTAAAGGCTGAAGAGCAAATGGAGAGAAATCAGTTTTCAGAAAAGCACATAGACCTCTGGGTCTATGGCAATGTGAATATGAGCTTAGTAGAATGCCTTTTTAAAGTGTATAATTAAGAAAATATCTGAAAGTTCAAGGGATATGGTTTAGGGGTGAATGTTTTCGTGTAGGGTCATTGTTTGGACTTGGTGATCCTGAGGGTCTTTTCCAACCTGAATGTTTCTGTGATTCTGTGATCACTGGCAGTTGTAAAGAATCTATATATACGTTGCAAGCATAAATAAACCATGTTAATCATGCATCTGACTGCTTAAATGCAACTGAACCTACAGCAAAACTGGTCTGTTTGTGTATCTGGTGCCGAACTATAACAACCTGCAGTAACTGGCAACCCTATGAAGAGATAAATCCAGCCACCCTTAGCCCCTCTAATCTCTGAGGACTTGGCTAGAATGGGAGTTCATCTCATACTAAATTTACGTCCCACTTCATGTAATGTTTTTAAACAGGCATCGTTGGCAGGATTGACACAGATCAACTTCTGCAGAACCATAGGTGTGCACCGTCTCAGAAAGGGATGGAATGGGCCCAAAATGTTTGGAAATATGAGGATACAGTAATAGAGAGAATCAAAACATATAGAAGTAAAACTATAACTAAAAAGGGAAACAGGAAAGTTAAAGGGGTAATTTGTGCTGTTTTAGGGGCTTATCTTTTGCTCAAAAGCAAATCAACAGCTGTCCACCCCCTGAAAATAGTACAAATGTGGAATTTATTACTATTGCCAGAGAACAAGGTACTTAAAAGCTCTTTGACTTTTGAGAGAGAGATACAGGAGAAACTGGAAAAATAAGTAGAGGCTCTTTTAAGTGAATACGAGCAATTTGAACAACTTCTGTTTGCAGCTCAGAAACAGGTTGAGAAACAGGTGAATCTGCTGCTGCTGCAAAAAAAGACTGGATAAATTACTTGACTGCATCTCACACAAATCACTTGTTAATTCAGTCCAGCACTTCCATAAAGTAGTACTCTGTGAGGATTCAGAGGAAGGGAAATAATTGGTATGACAATGATCTGGAGGAAGATCTTACCCTCCCATTCCTGACACCACTACAGGTTCAGACATTAATTAAAACCAAAACTGCTGTGCAGGAGAATGGGAAAGTTCACACCACTGTCTGTAACATTCCCTGGTCCCCTGCAAAGACCGCCAAGTTTCAGGAGAAATATTCCAGGCACTTGGAGGAATCAGAAACAGTATGTGTGGTGGATTTCTTTCACAGGTGTAGATCAGATTTTGCTAAGTGAGGAAGAAGCAAAGGGATACTGGGGCCTGGAGTATTTCTAAATACCACCCCAGGTGACCGTAACTATTCACTGACCATATGAGCCACTTATTGGGCTGGGGGCATAAAGTCACAGGCCAGAGGAGCTTCTCTTGTCATTAAGACCTCAGAATTCATGGATCTGACATCCTCTGTACAAAAAGCAGCTTGTACATAAGCCATACATGAGAGAGGTGCATTAAAGCAGTCTCTAATGTTAGCTCCTTCTGACCCAGCAAGATTAAGTCCTCTAATTCATGGCCTTCCAGATAGCCTAAAAATATATCTAGTAAATGTACTACATCATATATGTATGAATTATGTTATGATGCTGCTGCAGCAGCAGTGCAACTGACTAGAGAACAGATGTATGTACTCACATGAAGGAAAGTCACCCAGAAAACAGTTAACTATGGACCTTGTATAGGATGACTTGCAGCAGCCTCCCGGAAGTGACCTGAACTCTCCTGTGAATCTGTCAGGTCCATACCACCATTTCCAGGCCAGGACCTCAACTGGGACTCGTAACAAAACGCCCTTTGGTGCAAGGCTTTTGTCCTGGGGACACAGTGCCAACTTATCAATGGTATGACTGAGCAAACTCCAGGCTTTAATACAATTTTCAAGACAAAACCTGGAACAAAACAGGCCACACAGCTGAGCACAAACCCGGTCATGCTGAGACTGTATCTTGAGCCCTGGAACAGGACTGTCAGGATCACCTGACAAAACTCTTGCATTCCCAGGGAGGACAGTGAACCACTCTGTCTAGCAGGTTCTGGCTCTACAATGGCTCTCAGGCAAACGCCACAAATCAATTGTTAGTATTCCAATTGGTTCAAGAAATTTTTTTACAGATTTTCTAGTTGATACAGGTGCTAAAATCTGAGTAATAACTAAAGAGACTGCAGAACACCTAAATGTGAACCCCAGGCATAACAAAGTAGCCTCTAGTGGAATTGAATGGATCATAAAGAAATGTCCAACAGCAAAAAATTGTGGCTCCCAGGGGAGAAAAGGTTGACCCAAGCTGAAATTCTGGTAGGAGCTGCCAACAATAACATATTAGTATTTGACCTACTGCATGGCAGAGAGTGGAACAATATAGAGTTTTGCAGGATGACGTGAACTTTATCAAGTTGGTAGAAATGATCAGGAGGCTGAAACACCTTTCCTGTGAGGGGAGGCCTGGGAAGCTGGAGAAAAGAAAGCTCTGGAGAGGCCTAATAGAAGCCTATCAGTTCCTGAAGGGGAACTACAAGAAGGCTGTAGAGGGACTGTTTACAAAGGCCTGTTGTGATAGGATGAGGGGCGATGGTCTTAAATTTGCAAAGAATAGATCTAGATTGGATGTTATGAACAAGTTCTTTACCATGAGGGTGGTGGAACTCTGGAACCAACCCAGACAATTCTATGATCTATGATTCTATGATTTTATGATTTGGTGGTTCTATGATTCTGTGACATGATTGATCAACATCTATGGCTGTTCGATTTAATCAGGAGGTTGATAGCCTTACCAGGCTGCAACAAGTTGGTATCATAAATGATGACCATGAATGGAATATTTACTTGAATGGCTGCATATAAAGTGAGGCCACACAGGGTGAGCTGATTTATGTTGGGAAGTTATAGCCCGAGAATAGCCTGTCTCTCTAAAATTATGTGAACAGTTGGAGTCTGTTCCCACTGTTACCTATGGCTCAGCAAGGACTACCCAGCTAAAGCACCCCCCTTACATATCTGGGATAAAAAAAATATGTGACATATGTGACAAAGAGATTACATCAGCCCTCTACAACACTCAGAGCTGGAAAAATACATCCTGATAGGAGTTGGAAGGTATTTCAGGGATCACCATGGCCATAGCTGTTACAGCTGACAATGGAGAAAACACAGTCCATAATCTGAAGGAATGGTTTAGCATCCTAGCCCTTCTGGAGGAGATTCAAAGTGATAATGAATCCCACTTTACTGCTGCAAGAGTATAAGAGTGGGCAAAAGAATAAGGTGTCTGGTGAGCATTTCGTACTCCATGTTGTCCCCAAGCCAGTGGTATCATTGAGCAAAGAAATGGTCTGGTTAAGTGATCTGCTAAAACTCATATGATTGAATTCCTAATGCCATTTTCCAACTAAGCAATAGATGGATTGGAAATGGTTGCCCCTAAATGAAAGCTTTCTGGGTTATTGCAACAACTATGGCACAGGAAGTAACAACTCTGGAAAACATCCCACTGGTTTCCAGGCTGGGCAACCTGTGTTAGTAAAGCTGCCACAAACTGGTAGCAGTGGTATTGACCACTCTAAAAAATCTTTATGCTTGGGAAGCTGCTACAGTTTGAAGGGGGAACTTTAGCCTAGATCCTGACTGCAGAGACTGAAAGTAAAATAAATTACTATTGGGTACAAAAGAGTAATAATGATAAGGTCTATATAATTCATTGGATTGCTAATAGGGATATAGAGCAGAGGCATAAACAGTTCTTTTTCTCTCTTTTCTTCTTCTGTTGCTTCTGCTTGCAGCTTCTCTCTCTCTTCTCAAGGACTTGCCAGGCTATGTGTTTTTACTACTGTGTAAGGTAATGGGAATGAGGGAGGGAGTGGGAGAGGAGGTGAATGGGTCCCCTGCATCCATCCAGGGAGGTCTGAGTAGTTTCTGTGTTGTTTATAAATTGCAAATATATATATAGTACAAATATTGTGTATTTTATATATATTCATTGCATTTCATATTTCTAGATTTTAGTTTGCTCATAAATATAGCTTCATTTGCTTCCATGCCGGACTGAGCTGGTCTGAGCAATTTTATTTTGGGGGGTAGTTCTCTAAATTAGCTGGGGGGTAATTTCAACCCACCACAGAAGCAAAAGACAATTCTGCAGAAATCCATTGAATTAGTACTAGATGGATAAGTCCTTCTTTCTCACACAGTGTGTGCTGGCTAGACTGAAGTGCTGCCTAGTGGATTGTGGGTTGTTACAGCTAAAAGGAAGCCTGAAACCTCCCAGAGATTGACAGAGAATCACAAGAGCTGAAAGGCACAAGCTGAAAATGGGAAATTCCAGGTAGATACAAAGAAATAATTTTTCACTGTGAGTCACAGTGTGCTCAGAGAAGCTGTGAAGTGTCTGTCACCAAATACTCAGAATTCATCTGGAGGAGATGACCTAGAACGACCTGCTCCGAGTTTGTAATTGACCCTGCTTTGAGCATAAAGTAGCAGCAGATGACCTTCAGAGGTCCCCTGCAGCCTAAATTATTCAGTGATTTCAGACATCACCCATTCCACCCACTCCTACTGAATGATTCTTCTGAAGATACTTTCTTATTTAAAGAAAAAAATGGCTCATATAACATAGGAGACACGACTGAAATGGGTCATGAAGGGTTTCAGGCATGGCATTTTCACTATCCATGCAAGAATCCTGGTTTCTGGTTGATCTGAAGTAACATTTTATCAATCATTTTGAAAGTGAGTAAGTTTTCAGGCATGCATTAAAGCTATATTGGCCTATAGATGGGATCAGAATAATTTATGAGGAGACGTGAGACTGCCTCTTTGTCAAGAGCCAATTTTGCATCTTAAATGAGTGCTAAAAAGAATTATTAAGCAAAAGCTTTCCTATGACAAGGGCTGGGAATATTTAAAAGAGTCTAAAGTAATAACCTTAATTAGTACAAAAATGTGCTTTTTTTGATGTCTTTGTAGACCTATCACTTTTTTTGTTTTTTTTTTTTTTTGGTTTTGTTGTTATTGTTGTTTTCCTAGTTACAGATCCCTGCTCATTCTTCATTTTGGTTTCTTTTTATTTCCTTTCAGAGGCTTCAGCTTTACCCTGACCTTAATTCCAAGATGCAGAAATCAAACTCCTCAAAATCTAAAATAGTCCAGAAATCTGTGTTATCCTGAGTCTTCTATTATTTTAGACATAATTTCTCAATATATCCATTAAGCTTTAATTCAATCTTCAGTGAATAAATTAATGTTATAGTTTATACATTTGAAATTACTTGAGGACTTTTTTCCTCCGAATTATTTACCATACAGACCCAATGGTTGCTTTACAAAAACGACAACACTCAGAGAAATGGATGTTCTTTTTTGTGCAATTTAAATGGCTTTTGGATATAATTTTGTCTATTCTATGTAACCATATCTAAGAATGTAAAATATGAGCAAAAAGGTCAACTTATATTTTTAATTGTGAAGACTGAAAAGTTGCCTCTTATTTAGGTTGGAAGCTGCTATCTCAACTTGTCTTTTAGTCACCTATCTCTGTTAATAAAGATATTGTTTAAATAAATACATATACTCTTTATTATGGATGGGATGCACTACAGTCCTGAAAATTATTTCAACAGGATCTAACCTTGAAGGTTTCACAGAGATGCTTTTGCTAGGGAAGCAAATTTAACCTTGTTATTGAAACAGAGCATTGGGTGTCTGTGATGTGAATGAGCACATTCTGATACACTGTTCCTTCAGTATAATGTAAGAAAAAGACAACTATAGAGCAAATTTGTTTTGTTAAAAGTACTGATTGCATGACAATACAGTATATCATAACATAATTTTTTGCCTTTATACTTTAATAAATACAAATTAGATGATAACAATTTATTTTAATGATACACTGATTAGTATTGAATTACAATAAAACCTCTTTGAAAGTGCATATGACATTTCCATTAATAGCCATTGAATTTGTTATTATTGCTGTTATTATAATGAACAGCAAATCAAATTACTAGTGATAGTACACTTAAATTATATTGCTGCTGCTTCAGGAAAAGATATAATTTTAGCTTTCAAAACTTGCCCCATTCCCACCCCAGGAACCATTTTTATATGAATTATTATGCTTTAATAGGTAGAAATAATGAAATCAGAATGTTGTATGATCATGGTATTTTTTAATCCTTAATTTCAAGGAGTCACATAATTTTATCAACACAATTTCATCATACTAACTGGTGAATGCAGAGAATTATGATCAAAATCTGTAAAGTATTTCAGTAAAATGTAACTTCTCAGTGGTGAGATATTTGACCAGCAACAAAGTCTGTTTCAAAGATTTTTCTACAGTTGTACATGTAATTATGATTATTGCAAATGATAGTAAAATTATGAGATAAAGTAAAATAAAATTACTTTGCTCAGAATTCAAATGCAATTCAAACAGTTTAGAAATACAACATAATATATGTAGTATACATTTCTAATAACAAACTCTTTAGCATTCCTTGGCCATACTCTGAATGTCCTTTTAATAATTTGTGTCAGAAGTTTACTCATTAGACTTTTAATTTCCTTTTCAATGGTAGTGGTAGATATTTCTGTATTCCAATTCAGATGTACTTGAAGCAATTGTAGACATTCAAAATAAGTTTTTAATCCCATCCCATAACTCCATATGCAAAGTACAAATAAATAGGTTATCTTTCAGAAGTGTTTTGTAAGAAGGAGACTCAACTATACAATGTTCTTGCAACATGTTAACATACCTGTGGCATAGATCATATGCTAAATTATACGATATGAATATATCTGGGCTGTGGTAGTCACTCTAAGAAAACAGCAGGCAGCTTCATACTACAGTTTAGGTTCTGAAAATTGTCTTGAAAAACTCAGTGCATAAACTGTAAAATTATGCAAATAAAAATTCACACCCCAAATCTTTTAAAATGAAGCTTTCTGTATATTTCCTAGAGTCTTAGACCAAGGCGCTCTTAAAAAAATCTACAATTTGAAAGATTTTACATGCTTAGAGGCTCTTTAAGGGCACTTTTTGGAGCATTTTATTGAAATAGCATTTATCCACTTCTCTGAGTGTGGAACTCAGATTAAACAAACAGGTGAATGACTGTCATTCATTTCAAATACAAAAGAATTTCAGAAGCCCATTTATAAGGATTAGCCAGTGGATAAAACACAGCAGTATGCCTCTTCTCTGAAACAGAATATTTCTTTTATGAGTCACTGGTAGGCGTGAGCTTTGGTTTTAAAATACTCTCTAACAAAACCCTGCTGACATTACTTGCTGACATAACTGCCATCATTTCAAGTTTTGTGAAGCAGTGGGGAAATGTGTTCGTCTCAGCACTGTACAATCTGCAGAGTTTTCATTTGGAAGGAGTCCTATGGACATGGTGTTGTTTTCTGTCTTTAACAGCTCCACAAAGCAGAGACAAGCAATGTCTGCTCAGCACTGATCCACCAGGAAAAAGCAAGTCTGATTTGAGGGGTCAAAGTTGTCAAAGGAAGTTGGAGCTGAATTAACTTTGTACCAGTCAAGCATAGATAGAATTGAATTTTGGAGTTTGGTTTACTGACACAATCTATTCTCTCTCTCCTTTTTTTTTTTTTTTTTTTTCATTTTACTAGACATGGTCCCTTCTGGCCTGGACCATTCTATGACTCTATGATTCTATGATCCTATTTACTGAAGAAAAAATAATGCTATTTATTCCTGGTCCTTCAGAAAGAGGACAGTTGCACATTTATAACATACTTCCAGATTACAATTAGCACTTGCTCAGAGACTGAACATAAGCTTGGAAGATTATAAGGTGATCCAAATTTAAGTGAAGTGTATAAAGGAAAACTGTTATAAACATACAATTTTAAGGGATACTTTAAGGAATTGTCTTGCTGCTGATCTCTGCATTTCTTCAAACCATTAGCTTCACAGTTTTCCTATTTATAAAAGAAGAGAGATGTTTTGAACAACTTTCCGCCAATTGTTATTGTTGAACAGTGAAATATGTTTGTTATGTCTTGGGAATTGTGTATAATTGATAATAGTTAGAAGAACACCTCAAACCACTTCCAGTCAAGGATGAGTTTATTGTATACCTATATACTGTATTTTTGTTTATACTGAGTAATTATTTTGGTTTAGATTTTTATTTCCTCTTCTTTGCTTTTCCAAGATGAAGACAAGGTAGATTAATTGAACTTAATTGCATAAAGGAGGTTCTTAGAAAAATAAAATAAAATCAGATAATAGGACTAAATCCTAACATCAACAGAGTACTTGTTACGTTCTAAACAAAGTTCATGGCGATAAAGAGTTTCGATTTTAGTTGCTATCTATCTATGATCATTACTGACACTTTTGTCAAGTCAGGTACAGTTTATGTTATAAGCAAGAAAATAATTTCTATGAGTGAATAGTGACAATTTTCTTTAATGATCATCATTATGAGAAAAACATGCTGAGATGAAGTTCGTCTCAAAATGCAGGCTTTAGGCAGATACATGACTTCAAAATGTTCAAAATACTGAAATAATATCTTGTAACTATTTTTTAAATTTATACATTGAAAGAATACTTGACAATAATAACACAAACATCATATTCTTTTTTTTGTTGTTGGGGGCTTTGTTTGTTCATTTGTTTGGTTGGGGGTTTTTGTTTGTTTGTCTTTTGTTTCTTTTTTTAAATGAAGAAAATATTTTCTGGGCTTCCATAATAAAAAAAAAAATCTTTGATAACAGAGGATGTATTCCCTTTTACAGAAATTTGTGTTACCTGCAGAGCAGGTAACAGAATTCTAGAAATGAATAAAAAAATCTACATGTGAAAAATTGACATTAAATGTAGAGGTTTATTAAACAATCTGAGGCTAAATATGAGCAGTTATTTCCACTGTATATATCAGAAGTTCATGTATGCTATTATTTTTTGTCTTATTATTTACCAGTTGCAACCAATGCATTAAAGTCACTAAGGCAAGACACTACAATGCTTAAAGGTATATATTTCAAGTATGATACTTTCAAACTTCTCTAATGTAGTCTCTGAAAACACAGTGTAAAAAAGATCATATATGCATGTTGTGTAATACAAATCAGTTAGGTTTCTTCATTCCTTTTCATAAACTGTGGCAGGTACAACCACCCTGGCGAACACAAAAGCCTGACAGAGACTGGACAAAGAGCCAAGGCTTGCTTGGAGCTGATAAAAGATCAGTTTGACAACTCACAGATATTAATTGGAACCTCCAGGTCAGGAACTTCTAACCTTGCTTTTGTGTTTGTTTGGAGGACTCAGTGCTCCAACTAATTAAGAAACTGACCACAGGGCATCCTCAACAGGGTGTAAATGGAGTCCTGCCATGGAGACACTTGGATTTGGTCTCCACGAAGCAAGTATCCTAGGACTTGGATCCTCTCCCGTTAGACTGGGATCTCGTCTAAGGAGCCCTCACCCCTCCTTTGATGAATCTGTGTATTTTGGTTACCCTGAGTGGGAGATTGTCCCTTTCTGAGTGAGTGACTACACATTTTGGTTCATATCTCTCTAGATAGCTTAATTGGTTGTACAGCGGTATATGCCTTACTGACATCCAAAACTTCATTTTCATTGTGTCAGAATGAGTGCTGAGTATAATAAACCCACATTTTGAGGTGGTTGCTGCTGTCTGTTTTATGGGTGCCTCCATGACATAAACCCCTTTAAAATATTTCCTTAGCTCTTTATCTCTTGAATAAAAGGGACAATTGCATCTTAAAAATTCTACCAAGTGTATTGTAATGAATTCCGTGACTAAAACATGAAAATAAATGACAGCAAAAAAAAAAAAAAAATCCCTTGGATTATCAGTGAACAAGAAGAGAAACAAATTGAGATTGTTTTGTAAACCTCATAAAATAAATTAAGATAAATACGTTAGCATGAGAAATCCTCTACTTTTGCAAAGCAAGATCAACTATAATTCTGACAGTTATATGGACTTTGAGTGGGGGAGTTTCTATAATTTCCAGCCAAATATATCCTTGCACTGCACTATAGAAATCTTGTGCTGATAATGCAAACCAAACATCTCTAGTTGTGATGCCCACACTGGCTGTTCTACCCAAAATTTTACCAAGGGAAGATTTTCTTTCCACTGTGTTTTGGTCTTTTTTTTTTTTTAATGACACTCTATGCCTTTAACTATTATTTATCCCTTCTGCCTCCCCTTTAACTTGTTTTCCTGTTAATTTTTCACAAATGCCATACTTTTCATCCCTCTTCTCTGAAACCTGTCCACCTACACCCTTCTTTGAACTCTAGCACACATTCATGCCAGTGCTGAATATAATAAAACTATGTCATGGACAGTAATGCATTTTACATATTCCAGAGTGTGTTCCCCTCTGTGGCAATTATGTGAAATTGCTGATTTATGTTTAGTTTGTCATCCATTACATGCCTGAGTTCTTTTCAACAGTGATGATGTCTCATCATTTTTCTCTCATCTTGCATTTATGGCAGTTGATTATTTCTGCTGAGTCATAGCTTGTCATTTGTACTTATTGAAGTGTATTTTTGCTATCCAAATTGTTTCTCCAATTGGATGTAATCATGTCAGATCCTAAACCTGGCCTCTGTCATGCTTGTAAAGAAACCTAGCTTAGTATCAATTGCAAATTTGTCATCCTGCTCATTTTTTTTTAAATAAAAATTAAAAAGTGTTATAAACCAGACTCAGTGTTGAACTGCATTCACACAGATTTTTATTTGACTGTATTTTCCAATCAGTTAGGCATTCAGGAAACATTCGTGAATCTTGACTCTGTTTCCTTAGCCTATTACTTGAGGCAATGTTAGAAGTATTAGTAACACCAGATTATTTACAATTTCTCCACAACCCCCAAAGCCATTTTCCCTGTTGTAGAAGCAATTAGGTTTTCCATGAATCCATGATAAATCCATACTGGTTTGTATTGATGTTATTATCTTCCTAGGTAGTTATAAAGCGATTGATTTGTTCCATCATTTTTCTGGGAATAGAAGTCAAGCTGGCTGGACAGTAATTTCCCTTTTCTTTCTTCTTAGTCTTTTCTTGCCCTCCCACTTTGATAATGGGCTCTATCTTTACACTTTTGGATCTCCCTCTTTTCTATAAGCTCTCAAAGACAGGTGCAAATGGTTCTGGGATTACTCTAGCCAATCCTCAGACTGTGATATAGTGAATTTCATCACACCCAGCCAACCTGAACACATCTATCTTACCCATTTGTTAATACATTCTATTTCTATTGAAAGAAAAACCTTAGTCTCTGTCATGTGATATATTGTTTTAAGCATCTGATGACAATGAACCCAGAAGTAAAAGAGGTGTTAATCAGTCTGTCTCCTTAAGATCAACAATTTTCATCACAGAACAAGAGATGCAATCTTGTCTTCCTTTTAAAAGTTTTTCTTTTATTAGTTAAGTACAGACAATGGCTTTAACAACACATAATTTCTGGTATTCATAGATACTAAATTTTTTTCTACAAATTTTAGTCATCCAGATTCTCTTTGCAGCTAAGAGAGAGCTATGTCTTGATAAGGTGAACAGACTTGTTTTCTGGAGGCATTCTTGCTTAGCCATTGCCATCTAGCTCTGATTAGACTTTTCATCTCTGAAAGCTAAATTTAGATGAGATGTATCTCACACAGAATACTTCATATTTCATCCCCATTGTGTCATTCATTGTGCTTTGAGTATACGGACTGTCATCCTTATAGGTTTGTGCTAATATTCTGCATCATAAACCTAGTATTTTGGTTTTGTTTGTGTTTTTCTTGGTTTTGAGGGAATTCCAGCACTCATAGTTAAGACTGCATAATTTCTTATCATGATTTACCTTACGGCCAGGTTGGCTGGGGCTCTGGGCACCCTACTTTGCTTGAAGATGTTCCTGCTGAGTGCACAGGGGCTGGACTAGACGATCTTTAAAGGTCTCTTCCAACTCAAACCTTTCTATGATGATATGGTTTCTTATCTTACTTCTTGTGTGTGTGTATGTGTTTGGGGTTTGTTGTTTGTTTTTTTTTCCCTCTATGGAAATAATCTGCATTTCTGCCATTACAGTTCAATTTTCTTAGTCTCCTTACTAATTTGTTTGAGCTCAATAAGGCTTTTTTCCTTTTTTTTTTTTTTTATAAATGTTGTCTACATTTCACTCTCTCTCTTCCTCCGTCCTTCTTTTCCTTTCTTCACTTCTTTTATTCTCTCCTTAATTCCTGACTTCCTCCTTCTCCCACCCCTTGTCACCCTTCCCGCCCTTCCTTCCTTCTTCACTTTCTTCCTTTTATCCTTTTATTTTGTCTTGGTTTTCTTTCATAGTTAGACCATTCAAAGTTCTTCTCTACCATCATGAATTCTCAAATATTTCCCTGCTGCTGAGAATGGAAACCCATAACATCATCCCCATCTAATTGCTTTTGTAACAACTCTTTTCCTAGTAAATTCCTAGGATGTGATAATATTTTTTTCTTATAAAAGATTTCTTTCCCCTTAATTGTTAGGCTACCATAGTTGTGTTGTGTTTAGTGCCCCACGACTGATCAGAGTTTCTCTGAGTTAGGATTACTATGACTCCCAAAACTTCTCACAGTGTTTAATATTTTATTTCTATGGGTTTGACTTTCAGTTAAGGAAAATCAACCACTGAACTAAATATTAAATATCAATGTCTTCAAACTTGTGAACATACTTGTCTACTGCTATTGGGTCACTAGTAGACTTACTACAATGTCTGTTTTGGACTCTTCATAGATCCATAGATTCATGGAATGAGTTGGGTTGGAAGGGATCTTAAAGATCATCTAGTTCCAATCCCCCTGCCATAATCGTGGACACCTTCCATTAAACCAGATTGCTCAAGGATGCATCCAACCTGACCTTGGACACCTCCACAGAGGGGGCATACATGACCTCCCTAGGAAGTCTGTTCATGTGTCTCACCACCCTTAATGTAAAGAATTTCTTCCTAATATCTAGTCTAAATCTGCCTTCCTCAAGCATCAGTCCATTCTGGAAAGCCACTCTAAGGTCTCCCTGGATCCTAAATTTCCTAAATCTCTATTTTCTTCCAGTTGATATGACATCCCAAATAAAGAGGACAAATAAAACAAAGCAAACAAAAAAAACCCCCTAGCACACCAAAAACAACCACCTAACAAAACAACAACAATAAAATAAATAAATAAAAAACAAACAACAAAAGAAACAACAAAACAACAAACTTTCCCAAACTGGATACAGTCTTAGAAAAAGAATTGTTATAGAGCAGGAGTTGTGGAAGCTCTTTGAGAATTTTAATGACACAGAAGGTTAGTCAAACTGTAATTAACTGTAATTGGTTTCCACACGTTATGACATCGTTGTCTAGCATTAAATGTCACTAAGCATGTGTTTCCTAACTTTTTCAATCTTTCAAAACAGAGTCAAATAAATTTATTCTAAGCTGGTGTTTGCAGGATAAAATTACACAAAAGACAACACAATGAACAAACTGAGTGAGGAGCAAATATTTTCCCACTAATCCCAATAGTAAGGATTTTGGAACAGAATTGCTTAATTCTAAGGTAGCTATATATCACAGAACCCTGTAGACTCAATGATTATGCATGGTGGGTTTAAGAATTACCACCCAACATAAATTTGGAGAATTACCCCCAAAATAAATCACTAGACTAGCTCAGAAGGTTTGGAAGCAAATGAAGCTTACAAGCAAACTCAAATTGATAAATATGAAATGCAATGAATATGTACATAGTATATATATGTGTATATATATATACACACGCACACACACACATATATATACACTCAAAGACCTCTCTGGACAAAGCCAGGGGGCCACCAACAGCCTCCTTTCCCTCCACACTCCTTCTCTCCCCCCCACCTCGCCTTCCCTCCGTACAAGGGAAAGAGGAGAAAGCAGTTAGTATAACCTGCTAATACTTAGCCACAAGGAATGCAGCCAAGGCCAGGAAAGCCATGCAAAAGCACCAGTTAGTAGCAGCTAGAGCAAAGAAACAAAAAGAGAAAAAACTGTTTATGCAACTACATTTTATCCTTATTAGCAAACCAATAGATTATAGAGACCTTATCATTATTTTTCTTTTGTATCCAATGGTAATTTTATTTACTTTCTCCAGAAAGTTCCTATTTAAGATACCAAACTAAGGCATTAAGCTAAGCTACCAGCTCTGAACCATAACACTATGTAAGAGAATGAACTCCTATTTATTGCAGAGTTCTTCACGAGGAGTTAATGGCTCTGAAAACAGGCATTCATCAGTAGCCATTAGAAGAATCCTTTCCATATTGTTTTATCAGCCTTTCAAGAGCCTGTAAAACATCTTAAATATTTGGAAACTAGATTGCTGAATAATTACTAAAGACACTTGTTTAAAAAAAAAAAAAAAGGAGGAAAAAAAAAAAAGAACCTGTATGCTATTCTTTGAATTCTTTACTTGGACAAGAATGACCTCTGAGGATCCCTTCCAACCTGATGCAATCTGTGAACCTGTAAAAGAGATGCACCACAAAATGCAGGTTGTTTTTTTTTTAATAGAAGATGTTTCTACACTTAGTGTGTTACAATTCACATTCCTAAATAAAGCTTTGATCTTAGTTAACTAAATAAAACCTTTTTTTTTTTTTAGAAAAGAAAAATCCTAGAAAGTCTAATTTGTCATAAACCAAAATTATGCCTTGCAAAACACTGAGTGAATCTAAAGCTTGGAGAAATAAACATGTTAAAAAGTCAAGAAAAATATTATAACTGACCAATTTTAGAATACAATTTAAATAAGTGTCTGAGAGAAATATTTGTAAGTAAATTTAGAAGCAGAAAACCCAAACTTATCAAATGTTTTTACTTCTTTATCAAGTTTTTCCCCCTTGAAGTATTATGTCAAAATTAATACACATTTCCACAGATTTTTGTTGATGGTGATATGCACTTTTCACTAAACTTCATGACAAAGCTTCAGGTCACATGGAATCATAGAATTACAGAATGTTAGGGGTTGGAAAGGACCTCTAGAGATCATCTAGTCCAACACTTCTAAGAAAACAGAATCACCTAGGGCAGGCCACACAGGAACATATCCAGGAAGGTTTGGAAAGTCTCCAGAGAAGGAGTAACCTGATTCAAGACTCTGTCACACAGTAAAGGATTTTCTTCTCTTGTCTAGGTGGGACACTCTGTGTTCTAGCTTATACCTATCATTCCTTGTCCTATTACTGACACTACTGAAAAGATCCTGTCACTTTCATCTTGACACCCACCCCTCAGATATTTATAGACATTAATAAGATCCCCTCAGCCTTCTCAAAATTAAACAGCCCCAATTCTCTCAGTCTTTCTTCATAGGAGAGATGTTCAAGCCCCTTAATCATCCTTATAACTCTCTGTTGGACTTTCATAGCTCTCTGTTGGACTCTCTTGAGTAGATCCCTGTCTCTCTTGAACTGGGGACCCCAAAAATAGATACAGTATTTCAGGTGTGGTTCTCACATCAGTGCTTACAAGTTGCTTTTGTCCCTTGCCTTTCCTCTTTGCAGTGCTTCGTTCAGTAGATAAGCTTGTTGAAACCCCAGTCCTACATAAATGAGAAATATTCCAACACAGTTATTTATGCCTCACATTTGGATAAAAAAAAAAAATCAGTTATGTTAGGTTTAGATCCAGTTTGTCTTTTATTCAGATCAAAGTCTTCACCTGTGCTTTCCTCTGGCTTAGTAGAACACCTTAATCTCATGGATGTCAGGTATCCTGAGATACAACACGCTACATCATGTTTGGTGAAGTTCCTGTTTATAGCCATTGGTACGACATTGCTGCGGTTGTGTACTTATCTGTGGTAAAAGAAAACCTTCAGGTCTGAATTTGGTGAAAGACTGGATGAAAGGCTGGCTTGACTGATATATTATTTGGATGTCTGACTCTGATGCCTGCCTAATGATATGCGTTTTACTTGACCTCTAAGCACTTGAGGACCTTTGCAAAACAACTTTTTCTCAGTGAGGTGAAAATTTCTGTTAATTCAGTTTGGAGCTGCTCCCAATAGTAGTGAGTAGAGGGCAAAAGGGGAATGCAGTGATGGTAAATTTCAGCAGTGCCAGGAAGTGAAAAAAATAGCTACTCTGTTCAACATCAGACATTTCCATTTGTATTATTTATATGTATACATTCAGCAACATTTTCAGTGATTTCTTTAAATGTAGTTCTCCTATTTTGCTGTTTTTTTTTTTTTTGTATCAACAGCCTTATAGCAAACGTGTTGAAAATGGTTGTTTTTACAGCTACATTATCAGCACTCATCAGAAATCCACACCTAGTCAAAGGTCTTCTGGGGCAAAAAAGATTTCACAGATAATTGTTAAGTAATAAGATACTTTGCAAGCAGTAATGATGAAAATTATTTTTTTTCTACTTTACATGTTAACAAAAATGTGCATTGCCAAACTTATTCACAGACAAGGAAAATATTTCTTAAGTGTTTTTTTGTTTGTTTGTTGTTTTGTCGTCGTTGTTGTTTTGTTCATGGGTTTGGTTTTTTTTTTTTTACCAGCAGTTTCTGTCCTTTTACTTCTAGATAGTTTATGAACTAACTCTTTCAGGACACTTTCAAAAATTTTCTTGACCCTTAGCTTCATGTCTCTCAACCATGAAGAAAGTTTTCAATGAAAAATGTTGTTATAACAGAGAAGTACTATTGTACTGGAGGGGTGAAAGTAAAAAGAAAGAGACCAAATGAATGTTGGGTGCTGAACACTATTTTGTAAAATATTCTTTAGACAAATGCAGCTATTTTGGATTAATGGTGTTAAAATTTCCTGTACAACATAGTCAGTTTCTGTTTAATGTAGTCAGTTTTTGTTTAACATTGCTGACCCCTAAAACAGTCATTTCAAAAAATCCATTTGCTTCTGACAAATTCATTCCTCTGCCTTTTTTTTATCTTTTCTTTTTTTTTTTTTTAGAAAGAGAAGGAATAGGTGATGGGATGGAAAGTATGAAAATAGCAGAGGGAAAAAGCAGGAATAAAAAAATAGAGATATAATGAAGAAGGAAGAAGGTGGTTGAAAACTGATAATTTTTAAAAGACATTGCATGCAGTCATATGCTTTTCCAGGTAAACAATGTAAAAGCAATAAAATATAGAAAGAGATATTCTTGGGCAAATTTTAATTATGAGAATGATGATTTGGGAATGGTTTTAAAGTTTAATTACATAACCTTTCAGTAATTGTTCATGGTCAGCTTTAATATCAATATTATTTAGCAAATTAGCATGAAAAAACTGCTTCTACTTAGCACCAATTATAAGGAAAAGGAAAGGATAGCAGGCATACAGAGCAGTCAACAATGTAAACACAAGCAGGCAGCTCAGGTTAAATTTTATGTGAAGTGTAACCTTACATTTTTTTCTCCATGAAAAATCAAACTTTGGTTCCTCATTAAGGAACAAAAAATTAACAAAATATAAAATAGGGGATGATTCAATGTAAAAATAGAAAGTATTTATTCTTCAGTCTCCTTTGTGTTGACTGGAAGTCTTTTTGGACAGTGGTCATAGAGTGGACATAGCAAAACATGAACAGATTTTATACTGGCATTGAAGATACACTGTTTGGCTCACAAACAGAGAAATGTATTGCATACAAAGCGAAAAAATATTGTCTTCACCAACAATTTAATTTATGAAACAGTAGTTTGGAGATAAACATGGAAAATAAAAATGTGGTATATAAACATACAATTTATACTAGAACAAAGAAGAACATGTACTCTCTGAGACTTGGTGTCTCATTTTTACTCCATTTCCTCTTTGTCTATTAAATCTTTATAATCTTCCCCCCACCCCCCCCTTCACCCCCCCCGCCCCCCCCCCCAATATTTTTTTCTTTAATTGCTGCTTGTAATATATTATATTTTTGGAAAGAAACTAGCTGCCCATTTTTGCAGTACGACAAGGTGATGTAGCTATATGGGAATACTTCTAGAATACAGCTGGTATGCAAAAATTATTTTCTTTTCATTCTTTTTGTTTCACCTCAAGTAATGACACTGACTTCCTTCAGCGGAAATTATTTTCAATAAAAATGGAAAAGACGTTTCAGGAAATGGCATGTCAAACTGTTAAGAAACATAAGCTGAATTTGCTGCTGGGTCAGTTTCAGGTTTTGTATATGATGAAGGAATCTGAGGTTGAAATTGAAGTGACTGAAAATACATTTTAGACTGGAAGTAGGAGGAAAAGGACAGAAAATGGCAAAAGATAGGATCAGAGCATTAGCAGTGGCCATTACAAACAAAACAAACCTGAAAAGTAAAACCGCAAAAATACAGCAGATATGAAACCAGTCACTTGAATTCAAACTCTGCAGGTAATTCCATAGTAACATGATTTTTTCACTTCCAGTGACTGAGTTTATGATGTCTACAAGAGTTCAGATTTCAGTAAAGTTCTCTCCCTAGTCAGAAAATGGCATTTAAATTCATGTTTTCTGCATGTTAAAAATTTCCTGCAAAGCTGAAACAGAAATGTCTTGCTGCTAGTGACTGAAGATATTTTCTTCTATACATGCTTATGCTTCGCTTCTCTTACTTTCTGTAATTTTGCTTAGATATTAGGCAGTATTTTTTTTTCTTTCTACTTTATTAAAGTAAGTCCAGGAAGAGGGGCTAGAATACCCATTCTGTCTCCAGGCTATCAAAAGATATCCAGTGGCTTGCTTTAATAACTTTTTACTCCTTTTTGTTGTAACTTCATAGTATTCCAACAATTTAATGTCTGTAGTGAAGAAGGAAAAGATGGAAAAGATCAACACAACTGTCTGGCATGAAGCTTTGTGTTGAGCAGTAATGGAAAACCAAGGGAAGATCATGAAGCATAGACCTTTTAAAAATAAGTCAGGGAACGTGAATCAAGAGCTCCAGAATTCAATTATCTCACATGAGTGAACAGACAGCTGCTGCCACACCATGCTGAACTGGCAAGGACTTTCTTAATTACTCAGCCCTTCCAGAAGGCAACACTTCAGTGGTGATGATTTCTAGAGCTCTAGTGTGAATTATTTTCAGCTCCTCAGAAGATTTATAGGAAGTGTTCTACTAACATGAGACTATATATTAGAAACATTTTCCTGTCTGAATACCCATTAAAGAAAAAAAGAGTCAACTCTCCAACTTTCATCATGTTCATGATACAAATACCTCTTACCAGAAGTGTATGGAGTACACTGCTAGTCCTTTTTCAGCTTTCTGTATGATGAACTTTAATCTTTCAAAGAGTAGGCTGATTTCTCTTGACAAGCTTGCACAAAAGATGCCTGAAAACTTTAAGCTTCTTGAAGGTCATGGGCAGAGGGGAATCTCCATTGCTTAAATAAGCCACCTGAGAGGAAGTTTTCATGCAGATTTGGAAAGGTTTATGTGCAGAATCACACAACGTTAAGGAATGGAAGGGACCTCGAAAGATCATCTAGTCTAATCCCCTTGCTAGAACAAGATCACCTCTAGCAGATCACACAGGAATGCATCCAGGTGGGTTTTGAATATCTCCACAGAGGGAGACTCCACAAACCCCCTGGGCAGCATGCTCCAAGAAAATAATAGATTCAAAGATTCATAGAATGGTTCAGGTTGGAAGGGACCTTAAAGATCATCTAGTTCCAACCGCCCTGACATGGGCTGAGACACCTTCCACTAGATCAGGTTGCTCAAGGCCTCATCCAAATTGGCCTTGAACACATTGAAAGAGGGCACACACACAACCTCCCTGAGCAACCTGTTCTAGTGTCAAACCACCCTCACTCTAAAGAATTTCTTCCTAATATACAAACTAAATCTATCTGCCCTCCTCAAACTTCAATCCATTTATCCTCATCCTATCGCTCCAAGCCCTTGTAAAAAGTCCCTTCTGGGCTTTCTTGTAGGCCTCTTTCAAGTACTGCTTGAAGGCTGCTATAAGGTCTTCCTGGATACTTTTCTCCAGGCTCAACAGCCTCAACTCTCGCAGCCTGTCTTCATAGGGGAAGTGCTCTAGTTCCCTGATCATCTTTGTGCCCCTCCTCTGAACTCACTCCAGAAATTCCATGTCCATCTTATGGTGGGGGTACCAGAACTGGATGTAGTACCCCAGGTGGGATCTCACAAGAGCAGAGTAGAGGGGGAGAATCACCTCTCTCATCCTGCTGGTCACACTTCTTTTGAAGCAGTTCAGGATATGGTTGGCTCATGTGGGGTTTTTTTGTCAACTGACACCCCTAAGTCCTTCTCCTTGAGACTGCTCTTGAGCTACTCCTCCCCCAGCCAATATTAGTGTTTGGGATTGCCCCATCCCAGGTGTAGAACCTTGCACTTGGTCTTGTTGAACTTCATGAGTTTGGCTTGGGACCACATTTCAAGCCTAAGTCTCTAAGCATCCCTTTCCTGCAGCGTGCCAACCACATAGTTTGGTGTCATCTCCAAACTTGCTAGGGATGTACTCAATCCCACTGTACATATCTCTGACAAAGATGTCAAACAGCACTGACCCTGAGGCACACAACTTATCATTTGTTGATACAGTAGACCTTTCAGATGAAGCAGAAGAAGATGTCATCTCTTCACCTTACACTCAGCAGACATCCACAATAAAATCTTAATTTTGGACTTTTTCTACCCTGAGGAGTTTTGGGTATTTGTTTCGAATCTTTCCAGTGGTCAGATCCTTAGTATTTAGAAATCATCACTTATAGAGGGCTTTTAACCTGATGGCTCTAAAGATTTTAATAAATTCTAGCTGAATGAACCCACAAATCTTTCAGAGTAAGGAGAACAAATTATTTTCTTCCTTCTTTGTTTTGGTTACTGTAAAAATGTAAGTGCTGGAATATATGTCTATCTTAAATATTAAACACACATGTTAAACCACTTTTCTAACTGAGCTGACTGCTATCTTTATCTTTTCAAATCACTGGAAATAAAGTCTTCCTTTGTAGAAATGGATATCTTTAAGTTCTTTCTGTGTGAAGATTTGCCCAAAACTTTGTATTAGGAAAAAAAAGAAAGCATTTACATTTCCTAAAATTCAGTAAACAATGTTTTGAGTGGTTTGTTGTTTTTGTTGTTCATTTGTTTTTGTTTTTGTTTTGTTTTGTTTTTTTCTTCATTTTAGGAGAAGCAAGGTCTAATCAATTTGGTAAGTAATTTTCTTAACATATACATTTTTCATATACTTACTTTCATAATTTTTTTTCTATGAATCAGTTACATAAGAGAATATAAACATATTAATTAATCAAACATGTTTTTCTAAATAATTCAGAAACCATTTTCGTTATTTTGCTTCATTATTATACTTCCAACTGGTTAGTGACTAGATATTACAGAGTGCTGGTTGCTTCTGTCAATGTCTTTAACATTTGAAATGGAATGGAGTTACAGTCCAAAGGCTTCTGTGAGTTGTGTGTTAATTAGTCATACGAAAAAATTGATATGCCATTGTACATTGCTTAGTGTTGGCTCTATGTAAGAGAAATGCAGAAGTATCAGCTCAATCTGTGAAGCAAAGCAAACTGAGCAGAAACTGAAATACATGAATTTAATTTTATTGCCTTTCTTTAATGATAGGATATTGCATACTAAAACTGAGCAAAACATTTTGGTGTCATTACATCACTGAATGAGGACTTAGCTGTTGTTATTGTTGAAATAAATAGTCTCATCAGTTTTGAATACTGAAAATGAAATTAGTTATGAAAGGAGAAATGTAGTCTGAGTTTCTGTCAGCAAGAGATAAAATACTTTACCAATGTTTGTTAAAAAAAAAGTAACTTAACCAAGAAAAAAAAGCAGATTAATAGCCTAGAGTTTTCTACCTGACTCTGATTTTTTTAGGTTTAGTAATGTTCTTAATTCATAGTTTTTCTTCACTTTGTTATGTTCTTTGAATTGTTTGGCAGACACAAATTTGTTTTTTAGTGAATTCACACTTATCCCATTTTTTCCTCTGTCTCTGTCTTGGAGAGATTGCTTAAATCTTTTCATTTACTGAGTTGTAAATAGCACAGATTTTCTAAACAAAAATCCAACACGAACCCAACAATCTCCTAATATTTCAAATGAAAACTGCTAGTGATTTTATAATGTAGAGAAATTTTAATAGAAGATGAATAAATTTATAAAATTATATAATATTGTCATGAGTTGTGTTGAATTTGCTGCAGTATTCAATCCCATGCTGCCGTCATGCCAGCTTCAAAATGAAAATGCTGACCAGAGCAAAGTATTACAGGGCTTGAAGTTCAGATTGTAACATGAGAGGCTTCCCATTTCAGGTGCTGCTTTCAGGTTCTGGGTTTGGGTGTTTTTTTTTTTCCCATGGGGATGGCAGCAGGATGGGGAGGAGTAGGAGTTTGTTAGATCACTGGCTTCTGCTGCTTTTTGCATTATGTTGTTTTTCTCTGCAAATAGGCTAAGGTAATTGTGTGTTGTATTATCTCATTTTTCTCATTAAAACTCTTCATCTCAAACCAGAGGGGTTTTTTTTGTGTTACTTTCCCTTACTTCTGTGTTGGAGGGAAAGAGATGCTATGACACATTACAAATATTTATTCAATTTTCTTGTTGAAATAGTGTTTCAGATCATGTTTTGCTGGAAAAAAAAATCCCTAGTTGAGTATAGTTGAGATAGATACATGTTTTATTATTTGCAGCATATAACAAAATAGTTTGGATTTTCAATTATCTTTTCGGTTTTTTTTCACAAGAAAATGTTTATACCATCTTTTTAGTTTAGGCTTTTCAAATTCATCTTGTATTTTCTCACAGAAAAGTTACCTGAATCTGAAAATTAAAAAACAGTCCAACAATGCACTTAGAAAAATGAACATAGTTAAAACAAAAACTCCATTGTGGTTGGAGGTTTAGGTATTGAAGTTGCACTTTACAGTGAAGAGACAAACAAAACTCAATACTATATTTCAGTTGAGTTTTATATAGTGGAAGTTACACTTGCACCTATCTACCCAAGTAGATATATATCTAGCTGTGGTTCTGAGGCCATGTAACATGTCATCATGACACTGAGTGCAATACTTGCAGGACTATACAACTAAATGTATCTGTAATTTTACAGTGCAAAGGGACAAAGAAAAACCCACAGCAAGCTGTGAAGGCCTAAATCTACAGTTACAAATTGTGAGGAACTTACTCAAGTAGGAAAAAGAAAGGTTGGAAGGTCTAAATGCTTGGGAAAAGAGATATTTGATAGCTGAGTTGATGACTCATTGTCCATCTCTATCTAAAGATCACTCAATCCATAATAGTGATGGGTAGGAGGAAACCTAACTATTTTGACATCCTGGAGGTACTATCTCGTTGAACCAGCTACTAAAAAGTTTGCTAAGATTGCTAAATTCTACAAAATCACCTACCCTTAAAGTCTTGTGTGACTGCAGAATGACCAAAAAAAAAAAAAAATTGATGCATCAAGTGATTGTTTGTTATGTAGTATATAAAATGAACTAATTCAAAAGTAGTTAGTGGCTTAGGCTGATTCTTAGACTACTTAAAGTTAGATACATACACTGTACATTGTCTTTTCTGTGGATGCTGCAAACAAAATTACCTAAGAATCACAATGACATGATTAATTTTTTTCAATCAATTTCAAGTTAAGAAAAAAGCAACAAGGTGGGGAGCACTTAAAGTCAGTTTTTTACTACAAATTTCCTTCACTGATCATTCAAGGACAAATATTTAAGGAAGGGAAATAGGTGTATCAAAAAATATTTTAGCATGATTATCATTATACTAAAAAAGAGAGTAATGTAATAGTTTTGACACAGCTTGCATACAAAACCTTAGAGTAAATAAAGAATATTAATCTTTACATATATTGTTTAACTTCAAGGAAGGAACAAAAAAATATGTTTTTTTCTTCACAGGCCAAAATGACTTCAAAAGGAATTTAATGCAAGACCTTTTGCTTTCAGTAATTACATAGCTACACTAGCACTTAAAAGGTTAAAGCTGCAGAAAAGCTCAGTGAAGTACTTACTTCCCAAAACCATGATAGATAATGCAAAGACAGACCCGAAGAAATCCCTGCTGTGTATCACATGTGATTCACAATTATTAATAGCCTGGTAAAGCAACTGGATCTGTATCTCTTGACTAAAATGTAGGAAATATGTGCCTAATTAATATATTTCCACAAGTCTGAGCTATGTCTGGCCTTAATCTACTGTAGTCAGCCTGCTGTTTGTTAAAAGGCATTATACAGACAAAGTGAATTCCTGATATTCACTTTCAGTTAAATAATGTAGTCATGAGAGCTGACTACAAAGCAAACCATTAGAACATTCCAAAAGTTCTTTCTACAACATTTGCAAGTTCCTGGCAGAGCACTTGTGTTGAATAAAAAGGACATATTAGATTTATGTTTTGTGCTTTGTGTGTGTGTCCTTCAAAGGTGAAGGAGAGTTGACTCACCTGTTCACTTTCTAAGATGAATAACAAGACTTGTGGATGATGTGGAGAGCACTGTGTGTTGCCTGTAAATAGGCTTTTGACATAGTTTCCTCTGCCATCCTTGTTGTATGCATACTGGCACCTTGTGGTCTGGACAGTTGATTTATTACATGGATGGTCATTCTCAAAGAGTAATATTTAGCAGTTGTCCTCTTGCTCAAGGCCTGTTATAGGCAGAGTTTCTAAAGGATATGCACTGGGACCTATACTATTTAACATCTTTATCAGTGATATAGAGGAGAGAATGGAATACACTATTCAACTGGTTTATGGATGACTCCAAACTGGGGAGAACCTAGGCTAGGGCTGCCTTTGAGAGGAACGTGTTTAGGGATTGGTCTGAGAGGAACTTCTTGAAAATTACAACTGGAATGAGCAATAATACTGCAAGAATAGAAGCTGGAGTCTGAGTCTGAATGGTGGGAAGCACCTGTGCTGAAAAAGACTGGGAAGGTCTGGCCAACATCAAGCTGAGTGTGAGCTTGTAGTGGGTCCTGGAAGAAAGTGTCCTGGGCTGTATGAACCACATGTAGTGGTTTGAACCACATAATATTCCCCACTATCAGAATCATTAATTTACAGCATTTATGGCATTTACAGCTGTAGGATGTTACCATCCTGGACAGGAGGTTCTCATTCTCTTTCTCACCTTCCCAGTGCTTGAGCGGGTGGGTGGCTGTGTTTTCACTTGTTATAGTATTTGGACAGGTATTCCTTTCCCTTTTTCTTCTGTTCTCTATATATACTGATATAATCTGATATTTCTGTAACAAAGGAGTAAAATATTCTGTGTAAATCAACTGAAAACTCTCCCTCTGCCTTTTTCTTTTTCTTTCCTTTCTTATCTCCTGGTAAGGAGAGAAAGAGGAGAGAGAACACAGGAGGCGGGGAGCAGCAGAAGTGGGGGAGTTTAGCTCTTGCACTGAAACCATTACACACTAGTAAATTCAACAAAGTGATTTTTCCTTTTTACGCAGTAATCATCATACCGTGTGTGAATTACTCTGTGTGGTTCAGGCCTTCTCAGTACAAGACAGACACTAACAAACTGAATTGAGTTCAGCAGAGGGTCACCAGGCTGGTCAGGGGCTAAAGAACATGCTGTACAAGAAGTAGTTAGGGAAAATGATCTTCAGCATACAAGAAAGACAGCTTCAGGGAACCTAACAGCTGTCTGTGGGGAGGTCATCAAGAAGACAGAACCAGGCTTTTCACTGATGAAAGTGTTACGTAGATCAGAGACAGTGGGCATGAATTGAGAAAAAGAAATTCACTTTGGATGAAACAAAAAATGTTTTTCCCCTTGAATACAGTTAAACAGAGGAGAACATTAGCAATGAGATCTCTATCCCTCGAGATATTCGAGATGAGGCTCGACAGGGCTATGGGGCAATCTGATGTAGTTGAGGCTCTCCCTGCTCACTGCAGGGAGGTTGGGCTAGATGACCTTTAGAGGTCCCTTCCAACCTGGGTGATTCTATGATACACTTTCAAGACACATCTGAGCAAAACCCTGAATGACCTGGTCTCATTCCAGACATGTGCCTGCTTTGGGCAGTAGATTGGGCAAGATTACTTCTTGAGATTTCTTCCAATCTGAATTATTTGGTAATTTTATATCAGCAAAAACTATTGTGTTGGGTTGACCTTGGCCAGCATCTAAACAACTGCATAGCCACTAATTCGCTGTCCTCCTGCAGCAGGATGGAAGGAGAGGATTGTAAGAGTGAGCAAACAAAAGGAAGGCATGAAAACTCATGAACTGAGATGAAGACATCATAGCAGAAGTAAAACTCTGCATGCAAACAAAGCAAAGAAGGAATTAATTCACTGCTTCCCATTGACAGACAAGTGTTTAACCACTTCCTGGAAAGCCCAGCCACAGCATCCTTATTTTGGAAAACAAACGCCATAACTATGAATGCACTTCATTCCTTCTTTTTTTTTGAGCTGTATTGCTGACCATGATCCATTCTGTCAATCTGGGTCAGCTCTCCTGACTGTGTTTCTTCCCACACCTCCGTCTTACCTGCTGATGGGCGAAGTGGTAAAAGCAGAAGAGCTAGAATGCTCAGCATCAGTTAAATTATCAGTGTGTTATCAAGACTGTTTTAGCAATTAGACTAAGACACAGCACCATAAAAGCTGCTGTAAAGAACAATTATCATTATCCTAGCCAGACTCAGTGCAAACACTTGAAAAGTCACAGCAAAGCGCCAATGTAACTCATAGTCTCAGTATTTAACATAATTACGAACATCACCGGGAACTGTGAGTTATTAGTCCTATCCAACATCACTATTACTTCCACTGAATAATTTTTATGCAATGTACAGGTGTTCTGGAAGATCACATGAAAACTTTTTTCATGTAAGAGAACCCATTAAGTCTACAAGGTATCTTGTGCCTATAAAATAATCTTATGCATTTTAATCATATGGAATAAGAGCAGTAATTTTAGATATTAAGAATTACTGCCTTTTCTTTTTAGATTTCTTACTTCAGCAAAATGTCAGTATGTCTAAATTGATAGCAACCTCTGAGTTCAGAATCATTAATATCTGGGTGGAAAGCAATTTATAACTATTGGCTTCAAATATTGCCCTAAATATCTAAGAGTGGATGATTTCCTTAGCTTGTTATCCATTATGATGTTTGGTTAAAAAGCATCACCAGACATGCAATTCAAGATTTCTCATGAATCCTGCCAATATAACCACTAAGTAAGTGGTCGTTCTACTCATAACTGAAATGGAAGTAATAAAGCAGAAAAATTTTACACAGATTAAGTTGCTGTAGACAAACACAATAAAAAATACAAAATCTTTTAGTAGTAAATGAAATATATGTTACTTCAGGGGATGGACCAAATTCTTGCCCCAAAGTGTTTCTTTTTTTTGCAAAGAAAGCATAGGAATAGATTAAGGGTTTGCTCTGGTGGCAGAACTGTGATGGGAAGTAGAAAGGTTAAGGAGTATCAGGAAAGTTTAAGAAGTGAGAGTCTGGTGGAAGCATGGTCTGCCTTCCTTGAAACAGGAACAGCCACCAGAAAAATGCCAAGATCAAGGGACTCCCTCCCCCCACCTCAGGCAAAAGGCAGCAGTTTAAAGGAAAGGAATGATTAGAAGCAAGTCCACTCTCAGGGCATCAGTCCACATAACCCTTTCAGATGTCTTTGTACAACAGGTATGAGTCTCTGGATGTGAAAGACCAGGCAATAGATGATGCAGATGAAGGTCTACCTATACTAGAGATGCTGTCAAAGTCATAAAAGGCTAAGATCTATATCACAACTACCTCCACAAGGAAGAAAAATTGGGTTACAGTTGTTTGCGATGCCCTTCTGAGGGGAACAGAGGGTCCATTATATTGGACAGACCCTCCCTGAAGGGAAGTCTCCTGCCTACCTGGGCCTCAGGTTAAAGCCATCACTAGGAGACTTTCCAGTCTGGCATGGCTCTTGGTCTATTACCCATGACTCTTGTTCCGTGTTAGTGATGATGAAGCCACAGTGCATAGTCCAAGGGCAATGAGGGCCTTGGGATGGTTGGTAAAGGAACCTGGAGTGCAGGTAATTTTTTCCTCTAACCTTCCAGTTACAGACATTGGAACGAACAGATGAGACCAGCCTGTTAATACACATGACTGCAACTGCTGTCACTGCCACAGTTTTGAATTTTTCAGTAATGGGATGGCCTACATGGCACCAGACCTGCTGATGTCAGATAGAATTCACCTTTCTCAGAGGGATAAGAGGATCTTTGCTCATTAGCTAGTGGAGATTCATTGACAGAGAGTTAAACTACACTGAAGGAGGAAACGGATGATTTCAGTCTTGGTTTGTCAATGACAAGCTGTGGGATAGCACATTATGGTTAGAGTAATGGCCTCTAGCAAGGACACTCAGCCTGTTTCTCTGAGATGTTACTAGGCTAATGAAAGCAAATAGGGAATCACTAGTGAAATAGCTGAAAGGAAATAAGGGGAGTTCCTCTAGGAAGACACCACAGTCAACAACCCAACTGAACTGCCTGTACCGCAATGTACAAAGCGTGGGCAATAAACAGTTACCACTGGAAGTTGGAAGCCACCATGCTTCTAGAAAGCTATGACCTAGCTGTCATTACTGAAACTTGGTGGCATGAATTCCATGAGAGACTGTGACTATCAGTGGCTGAAGGCTGTTCAGAAGGGGCAGGAGAGTAAGAACTATGAAGAGTCTCTGAAGAATTCTCTCCGTCAATTGTCTCTGCAGAAGAGCCAGAAACAGGTTAAAAGCTTATGGGCAAGAATTAGAGACTGACACAACAAAGGGAATCTTGTGGTTGGTGTTTACTACCGACCACCTGATCAAGGGGAACCTACAGATGAAGCTTTACTTCATCTACAGGGGGCTTTGTGTTTGCAGGCTCTTGTCCTGCTCAGGGGATTGAACAACTGATCTGCTGGAAAAGAGCAGGTGAGTTGTAGAGAATCCAGGAGACTTTTGGAATGCATGAAGGATAATTTCTTAAGTTAGGTAACAGAGAGTCCTAACAAAGGGGATGCAGTACTGGACCTGATTGTCACCAACACCAAGTGGACTAATTGGTGATGTCAAGAGTGGAAACAGTGTTGGCTGCAGTGATCACACTCTGGTGGAGTTCAAAGTCCTGAAGGATATGGTACAGGCAAGGAGTAAAGTCAGGACCCTAAATTTTGGGAAAGAAAATTCCAACTCTTCAAGGAGTTAGACAATAAGATCCCCTTAAAAACAGCCCTCAGAGACAGGAAGCAGGACAGTGTTGCCAGATCTTTAAGAACACTTTCCATAAAGTGTAAGAACTCCCGATCCCAAGGCATAAGAAATCAGACAAGAAAGACGAGTGATCAATATGGCTGAGTCAAGACCTGCTGGTCAAAACAAAGAGCAAGAAGGAAAAGTACAGGTGGTGGAAGTAGGGATACCTATCCTGGGAGGAGTACAGTGACATGCTTGGTTGTGTAGGCATGAGAATGAGAAGATCAAGATAAGACTGGAGTTGAACTTGGCAAAGGATACAAAGAATAATAATAATGGATTCTACAGGTATGTCAATCAGAAAAGGAAGGTTGCAGAAAGTGTACTCACCCTGATTAACAAGGTTAACAAGCTGGTAACAATGGATGAGGAGAAGGGTGAGGTATTGAAATTTTTTTTTTAACCTTCACTGGCAATCTTTCTTCCTGCACCTCCCAAGTAGATGGACCACAAGATGGAAGTTGGGGGAGAAAAGTCTCTTTCCACTGTAAGAGAATATAAGGAGATGAAGAGAAGACCTGAAGAAACAGAACATACAAACCTGGAACCTGATGAGACGCACTCAAAAGTCCTGAGGGAATTAGCTGATGTAGTCACCAAGTTGCTATTCTTCATGATAGTATAAAAAAACACGGCAATCAGGTGAAGTCCCTGATGACTGAAAAAGGGAAACACTGCCTCTTTTAAAAAAAGGATAGGAAAGAGGACCCTGTGAACTACCGACCTGTCAGCCTTACCTCCATGCCTGGGAAGATCATGGAACAGATCCTCCTAGATGCCATGCTAAGGTACACGGAGGACAGGGAGGTGATTCAAGACAGCCAGCATGGCTTTACTAGGGGAAAATCCATCTTGACCAACCCAGTGTTTTTCTATGATAAAGTGACTGTATCAGTGGATAAAGGATGACCTATGGATGTGATCTATCTGGACTTCTGTAAGGGCTTTGACACGGCCCCCCACAACATCCTACTCACCAAGTTACAGAGATATGGATTTGATGGGTGGACTGTTCAGTGGAAAGAAATTGACTGAATAGTCACATCCAGGGGGTAGTGTTCAATGGCTTGAAGTCTAAATGGAGAGCAGTGATAAGTGGTGTCCCTCAGGGTTCTGTAATGGGACCTGTGCTGTTTAATATTTTTATCAACGATATAGGCAGTGGAATTGAGTGCACCATCAGCAAGTTTGCAGATGACACCAAGCTGAGTGGTGCTGTCGATATCCCAGAGGGATGGGATGTCATCCAGAGGGACCTGGACAAGCTGGAGAGATGAACCCAGCTGAACTTCACGAGGTTCAACAAGAGCAAGTGCAGGGTTTTGCACCTGGGCTGGAACAAACCTCACTATCAATACAGACTGGGTAATTGTCACGGTCCAAACAAGAGACTTGTGATGGTTTATTTCTGTGATCTCAAAGTGCAAAAAACTCAGACGACTCACACCAGGGAGTTCACTTCAATTGGCAGCAAAAAAATTTATTGTTTATAAATAGGAGGTAGAGAAAAAAGTGAGGGGAGAAACTTTGTTCTGCTGAAACTCACCTGGAGTACTGCATCTGGAGCCCTCAATATAGGAAGGACATGGAGCTGATAGAGTGGGTCCAAAGGAGGGCCACAAAATTGGTCAGGGGGTTGGAGCATCTCTGCTACAAAGACAGGCTGAGGGAGCTAGGGTTGTTCAACCTGAAGAACAGGCTCTGGGGAGACCTAATAATGGCCTTCCAGTACCTGAAAGGGGCCTACAAGAAGGATGGAGAGGGACTGTTTATAACACTTTGTAGTGATAGAACAAGGGCCAGTGGATTCAAACTAGAGAAGAGCAGATTTAGATTGGATGTTAGGAACAGGTTCTTTACCATGAGGGTAGTGGAACACTGGAACAGGTTGCCATCAGGAGAGTAAAGACATGAACCTGTTGGAGTGGGTCCAGAGGAAGACCATGAAAATGATCCAAGGGCTGGAAAATGTCTGCTATGAAGCAAGTCAGGTTTGTTCAGCCTGGAGAAGAGAAATTTCTAGGGAAACCTCACTTTGCCCTTTCAATACTTAAAGAGGGTTTATAAGAAAGATAAGGACAGTACTTTCAGTAAGGCCTGTTGTGACGGGACAAGGGGTAACAGTTTTAAACTAAAAGAAGTTATATTCAGAATAAATTTAAAGAAGAAATATTTTACAATAGGGGTGGTAAAACACTGGCACAGTGTTGTGGTCGAGGGGAGGAGTATTTATTAGTTACCCTCACACCAATAATTAATAAATGTTATGGCAAACGGGTATTAATAAAAATATTAACCCTTTATTAATATGAAATATGCCAAAACTCGTTGAAAGGATCATTGTACAGTTGGAAGATACATTTACAAAGGGAATTATGCAGTCTCGGGGCAAATACAAACTATTCTATGCAAATTAGGAGGCAACAACTTGGAAAGAGAAGGTCCCTGAGAGCAGGTAGTGCTCAGTTACAGCGGGGAGGAGGCTCTATAAGAACCGTTAAACCCAAAGGGCAGTGAATTAGTTACTCAGAGCTAGTTTCACTCACATGAGGGATGCTGCGGCTGCTGCATCAGCTTTGGGGACGCTCTTGTAAGGTGCAGCACGACAGGTTGCCAGCAAGAAGACTCTACTGCATGGTCCCAGGCTGATCCAGGCGGGCAGTTAATGACTCTCTTGGCTACAGGTGCTTGCTTGGTTCCTGGGTAAACTGAGGCATGGCACGGTTCTGGTGGCCAGGGGAAGCAGGCTAGGTGGATTCGATTTGGCTTCTAGGCTTGTGGCTTCTCTGACTGGCATGTGTATGGTTCGTGGCTTTATCCCAGGTACTGGACCAGGCACTCGAGGCAGGGCAGGGCAACTCAAGGCAGCAAGACTTGAAGCAAGGCAAGGCTTCAGCAGGCTTGAGCAAGGCAAGGCAAGGCAAGGGTGACTGCCAAGTCACTTGTATATATACATATTGTCAGAGATTGGTTGGTCCAACGGGGCAGTGAAGCTAACCTGTAGCTGCCCAATGGAAAAGCGTTCTGCCAGGCTATAATCATAAAAGGCAGAAGCAAGGACCTTGTATCTGGGGCAACAGTGGTCAGCTTACATGCTCTCACCCCAGATAAACCTCTTGTTTACCAGACAGGCAGGAGTCGTGTCCCGTTTGTTCCTTTTCCCATGTTTCTCTGTTTTCCTGCAGGAAGGAGGGGAGAGAAAGGGACCCTGTCTAGACATCTTAAGGCCTTTCTGGGTTTGTACTGGGCCATGTCATGGCTCTACCAGGACACACAGGATGCCCAAAGATGTTGTAGATGCCCAGGAAATATTAAAGGTCAGGTTGAACAGGGCTCTGAGCAACCTGATCTAGTTGAAGATGTCTTTGCTGACTGCAGGGGTATTGGATTAAATGATATTTGGAGGTCCCTTCCAAACAAATGATTGTAGAGAAGGAGAGTGCTTTTTGGTTATTCTTATAAATGTGAAATACAATGATATCAAGAACTCAGGAAGCAGATTAAATTAATTTAAGTTTTGTGAAGCTAAAAGTCATAATTAGAAATGTACTTTTGACTGAGATAGATTGATGGCCATTTAATGCCTGAGTAATAGCCTATACATAAAGATCTAAAATACTTCCTTTATGATTAACTTATATTATACCTTTAATTTTCTCACCTTATCTTTCTGAAACACTTTTGAGATGTACATCTTGTCTATTGTTTTAGGCTTATCCTTATGGAATCAAAATGCTAATATAAAGTCAAGAGTAGATCAAACAACAAACAATAAAAATGGACTACAGCTTTTTTCTGTTTGGTTGATTGCTTATTTCACCATTCTGTAATTAAAAATCCTGTTGTAATTTAGAATCATCTGCAATGGACAGAAAGCAAATACTTCACAGGAAGACTAAACATCTATGTATTACAGGTTGTCTGAGCAACAAAATTTGCATTTGCAAAGGTATTTGAAACAATGTATGATTATTTTAATGATCACTTATGCGTGACACAAGAGTTTCCCATTTTTGTAAAATAAAAAATAAAAGAAGAAATCTTATGTCAAGGTTTTCATCTGAGGCACTTTAAACATAGAGGAAGACCAGTTTAGCTTTAAGCTAAGGACAAAACTCATAAAGTTTTGAAGTATGAAATTCAGCTGTGAGATTCTGGCTTTTGAAAATCAGATACATCCTCTAAAGGACTCAGAAGGAAATAATAGGATCATTGAGGAACTCAGAAAAGGTCACTTCCTCTTACTTGTTTGGTTGTTTTTTTTAGTTTTAAAGTTTCCTTTTTTTGTAATACTTTTAAGGAGGGTGTACCTGTTTTTTTCTGGTTTTTATTTTCAGTGTGTTTTAACAACAAACTTGTCAGTCTACACAGAGAAATTTACATGTTGTCAAATCCTTAATGATGAAGAATTACTTCAATATGGAAAAGAACACATAGGTGCAATACTGTGCTGTTCTCTCTCAGTCTCTGAACTGAGACTTAAAATTTCTTTGCATACTCTTCCTTGTATCGATGTCAGGGGATATCACCATACAGACTTCTAACCCGACCTTCAATATAAATGAAAGGTTTTGATGCTGCAGTAAGTATTCCTGACAGTTCAAAGATTTTCATACTGTCTGACCTGCCTTTCTTCATAGTTCATAGAAGGTACAGTCAGCTTTTAAAGAAATGCCCTCAGCAGACACTAAGTTGGCCATCCAACTTCTTGTGCCACTGTTTCTTCCAGAATAAAAGAAACAGCCAGGTAAATCAGAATGCCAGTTTCTTACAGAATAAAAGAGATAAATCAGAATATCCAATTCATTCTATCTTGCAGTAAGAATTTGAAAACTAATTACATTTCATTTCACCTTATGGGAACAATTACTATTTGAGTATGTGGCTTACATTTTTTAATAGAATTCCACCAAATTACGTACAGATCCAACAGTTTGTATGTGATAAGGATACAACATAAGCAGGGAAAAAGTGAGATAATATGATAGTTACATTGAAGACTGGAAGCCTGACATAGTTCATGGCAGTTTTTAACTAACTCAAATGGCTCAGTTAATCTCCGAACCTGCAAAGTGGTCCATCTGGCTGGAAGGCACTGTGCCCTTGCACAGCCTTGCAGAAATCAATGGTGTTCATATGCTGGGAGCAGCTTGCAGGGCAAGGCTAATTCTACAAATTAATAACTGGGTTCCATTACACAAGCATCTGTGTCAGATTTCCCTTAAGCAGTTCAATCCAGCCCCATTATTGTTTTATAATTAAACTATCCGTTTCCAACTGTAACGATTTGCAGAAATCTAGGAGTAGGTAGCACTTTCTGCACAAATCTGCAGAATGCAACACTGACTGCTTCTCCAAGGTGCTTGCTATATGCAAGCATAAAGTGTATGGCACAGTTCTGTAACCATGTTATGCAGCAGGAAACTTGCAAATCTTCAAAGATCAAGAACTAGGGCAAGGAATAACTTAAACATTGACAACATTTTAATAGATAAATGTTGTGCTCCCAGAAAACAAGTGGCAACATCAATAAAAATGAATGTCAATGTAATATAAGAGGGCAAACAAAATAATCTTGGGTAATTAATTTTTATTAACATTAATAAAAAATAATACCAGTGTAATGCACCACGGAAGATGAAGTAATCTTGGGCACTTAATTTTTAGATTACTGTTTTTAACTAATTTAAAGAAATTTAATCTGTAGAGTTTGATTTTAATTTCTATTTCCCTTCATAGTGCTTTACTTATGTTTTCTGACTGAAGAAAATTACAATTTATAGAATATTTCTATATTTAAGTGTGCTATTAAGAATGAGGATTCAGTATTTAAGTTACTGAAAATACTTAACACACATAGAAGAATTTGGAAAAATACTGTTTGTTCATATTTAGAAAGAATACATGGGCTGGGGTTCAGCTGCACTAATGCTAACAGATGCTTCCTGTGACCTGTGACTCTTACTGTGTTGCCACCTAACAGCCTCAGGGTGGATCAATCAAGACACATAGAGTCTAGATCTGTGTGTCTTCACCTCAAGGTACTCTTTTCCTTCATATTCACCTGTATATTAATTAAATATACACAATTCAGTCTCTTCCTACTGCCTCCCTTTCCCCCCGTCCCTCACCCCTTCCTCCCCTGTCTTTGGAGCAGGGTCAGACAGTAAAACTGCAACTAAGTTTTTTGCATAGAAATCAAGTAGGCACGTATTTTATCATTGCAAGAAACCTCTAGACTGCGACATCAGAAGAAAAGGACAGTACTATCAACAAACTGAGAGAAGAGGCAGAGTTTTGCATCACATGGGTGTAAAATTGTGATGATCACTTCAGGAAATGATTTAATAGTCATTGTGATGTGCTGTTAGACAGACAGTTGGACACATTGATCTTGGAGGTCTTCTCCAGCTGACACAATTCTCAGTTTCCATGATTCTATATTTAGAAAACAAATTAATTGGAATCTTTATACCATGTTATGTAGTTATGTATTAGAAGAATCATGCAGAGCTTCTCCCTCTGCTTCATGTGATGTAGAGTTCCATACAGTTTGCCATCACAGATAAGAAGATGGAGAAGAAAGGAGAAAAAGACAACCAAAGAATAGAGCTTTTTTGTCACTGATAACAGACACAGAACTCTTTTTATACTCAAGTGTCAGCTCTTGCTAAAAAGTACAGTATTTTCAGATAATACTATGTTATTAAGGTAATGAGGACTGTATGTGAAGGTTGGACTTATAATAAAGATGAATAGCTGATAAAATGATTGATAGTATTTAATACAAACAAATTTATTGTTGCACATAGATTCGGGGTAAAATATTCCTGATTTTAAATATGTGTGTTATAATGACTAGTGCCATTTAAAAAAAAAAAAACTATATTGCAATACACTAGATAATCAGGAAAGCAAATAAAATGGCAAAGCTGTTACAAATGTTACAGGTGATGTTATTATGCCACTGAAGAGATCAAGGATGTATTTGGATCTTGAATCCCTGTGAATAGTTTTGCTCCTCGAGTCCCCAAAAAGTATGTGGTGACACCTTGTATATCAAACTGTGTTAGAGATGACCTAAAACATCTTCCCTTCTAACGGCAATTATTGCAGGAGGTCCTGCCTAAAGTGCTACCGAGACATTATTGGAGGCTAAAGGAACATGCAGAATAGGCATAATCTGCTCTACTCATTTATAGAAAACCTTAATGATTGTAACAAGGGAGAAAGGTACTCAGAGCTCTTATGGATATCTTAATCATTATATTATGTTGCCAAAAAAAAAAAATATTGTCCAGGCCCAAATTCGGAGTAAGAGAATCCATGAATGTAGAATCTCATCTTCTTTCAGTTCCAGGGGCATAAACATAATCACATATTATTTACCATCATCAATTGTTATTTCTGTTTATTAACATGGAGGTAGCAGTTCCTGTTTGGATCCAGAAGGTATTTAAGATGACTGTTTTCTGGTACAATTTAAATTGATTCACTTCAAGAATTTATTTTTGTAAGGTTCTTTTTTATCAGGAATGTTGTCTCTGTTAGATATCAACTAAAAGAAATTTGCTGCTATTTAGATGTGAGCTACAAATTATAAATGTTTGACTTGTAAAGGAATTGCTTAATTGCTTTCTTCATTCATCAAAGTCTTACAGACAAAATATATAACAAGATTTAACCCTTCCCAGATTTTTAAATACAGGTCTAAAAGTTGTGGTTTTTTTTTCAGTATAATATCTCTCAGGTTCTTCACATAATGACCAAAAACTCCCACTTCTTAAGCATGTTTACTCTCACAGAAGTTTTTTTCTGATGTAGGAGATACTATTCAGTAGTCGTAATCTTGAGTTTATGTGATTTCAATCAACAGAAGTGATTTTGACACTGAAATTTGAAATACTGAATCATATATTTCTTTCTCAAAGCTCCTGCCTTATAGTGTCTTGCTCTTTATATTCCACAATTCTGTTCTGTTGTCTTTGTAAGTTGGTAATTGTGCAATTTAGTAGTTTTCACAAGATCTCATTCAAATTCTGCCTTGTCCTACCCAAGCATTTTTTTTTTTTGATTAAAAAGATTTCAGTGGATTTAAATAACACTGCTGAAATAATTTGGTCTTTTAAAACATGAGGTAGCTTCAAGTCAACTTGTAAAAAAAAAAAGATAATTTAAGGTTATTAAAACTTTGAAATAAAATTATACATAATATTTAATATCTTAGAAACAGAAATAGTGCTTTGTGTGACTAATCTTATGAAAGAAAACTTATTAGATATTGTAACTGAGTCCTTGAGAACAATCCAGGAAGTTGCAGTAAATGACATGGTAGAATCTACTAATGACATGTTTCTTTTTTGAGTCAGTATTGTCTCAGTATGCTAGCACTGAGAAGAATTGTACTGTGCAGAATATAAGGGTGAAATTAGTTAAAATCTGAACCAAGTAAATTTCAAAAGGCAGGCAAAATTTAATAGAGGCAAGATTTCAGCCAGAAAATAAAGATTAAGTGCATCTTCTGTAATTAAATTTATTACATATTTTAGTAACTTTCTGTCACTACATATCCAAGTTTGCACAGTTAGATTCTGCCTGTCTCTACCCAAAATTTCAGTAACATGGGCACATATTCTAAAGCAAAATTACCAGGGTTTATGTCACAGATATCACTGGTTGACAGTAGGCTGAACATGAGCCAGCAGTGTGCCCAGGTGGCCAAGAAGGCTAACGGCATCCTGTCCTGTATCAGGAGTAGTGTGGCTAGCAGGAGCAGGGAAGTCTTTCTGCCCCTGTACTCAGCACTGGTTAGGCCACATCTTGAGTACTGTTCTGGGCCTCTCAGTTTAAGAAAGATGTTGAGTTCTTTGAACGTGTCCAGAGAAGGGCAACAAAGCTGGTGAGGCGTCTGGAGCACAAACCCTATAAGGGGCAACTGAGGGAGCTGGGGTTGTTTAGCCTGGAGAAGAGGAGGTTCAGGGGAGACCTTATTGACATCTACAACTACCTGAAGAGTGGTTGCATCCAGGTGGGAATTGGTCTCTTCTCCTAGGCAACCAGTGACAGAATGAGAGGACACAGTCTCAAGCTGCACCAGGGGAGGTTTAGGCTGGATGTTAGGAAGAAATTCTTCACACAAAGAGTGATTGGCCATTGGAATGGGCTGCCCAAGGAAGTAATGGAGTCATCATCCCTGAAAGTGTTTAAAATAAGACTGGATGAGGCACTTAGTGCTATGGTTTAGTTGATTAGATGGTGTTGAGTGATAGGCTGGACTTGATGATATTGAAGGTCTTTTCCAACCTGGTTAATTCTGTGATTCTGCGATTCTGCGACAGCTCCATTAACTGTGGAGAAATTACTGCAACCATACCTCAGCGACAAGACATACATATTTTATGTCTGAGAACAGATATGTGAATAAGCACAAGAACTACTTGTTTGTCAATATAATTATTTAAATGGCATATAAATTCACCCATCACTTCTTTGTGTAAAAACATGATTATTGCTAACAGGGAAACATGAATTACCTGAAAGTACCTACTCTTTTCAGTGTATGTCAAAAGTGAATATCTGAACCTGCTAAACACCAAACAGAAAGAAAACTTGTGAAAAACACAAAAAATGTGATTCTTAATCACATTTTCATAAAATGAACTAGTAGATGCTTCATCTGTTCACAAAATACAATACAAATTTAATTTGTCTTCCTTCACATTAGCATATATTCAGTCATTATGGCACAACTCATGCCTGGAAAGTACTGATATAAATTCAGCATTCAATACTTTATTTGTGATAGAGTCAGCTATTATATGACAAAATTCATATACTAGGTTCTCAACATTAGCAGTACTAATGAATGTTCAAAAAAAATTATATTAATTTTATAACAAACTTCTGCAGTTAATGTCTGCCATAATTAATAAAAGCATTTGCTGCTGCAATACATGTCTCAATGTTTAACTTATACACAGAAACTCATTGTTTGCAGTACAGATGCTTGTATGCCATGCAGGAGGAGGAAGATGTTTTTCCCGTTCTCTTGGTACAAATTGAAAAAGGTAAACTCTTCTTATATTGGCATATTTTTAGAAGCAATTTTTAAAATACAGAGTCAATCTACTTTATGTTTTGTGAGATTTTGGCTGTGATTAGCAGACAGGCCTTAAAAATTTAGGTGAAAATCGTGAAAATGTTTAATGGATCCTACATATTTTAACATTGCCGCCATCGCAAGCAAAAAGTGGAACCCAGATGTTTATACTAAGGTCTTTGAATGACTGTTAACATTTAAAGAAACAACAACCAAAAAAAGGCCATATTATCATGAGCCAATCATTTGAGCGATGCTTGATAACCATTTATGAGGGTCTTAGCACATTCTAGTGACATGAAAGTTATATTCTGGCTCTTCACTGCCAGACAAAAATGAGTTTTCCTTTGGATTGTACAATACTCACGATGTTGGCATAATATGCCTTTTCCAGATTTTGTCTTTCAATTTCAAATAGAAGGGAACGAGCTATGAAACACCAGTTTCAGAGTTGCGGGCTGTTGGTTTTGTTTTTTCATTTTCTACTGCTTTTCACACTTATATTTTTCTACTTAGTGACTGATGGGTTTTCCCCACATTTTAAAAAAAATCTCTTTTCCTTGTCTTTTTTCCTGTGTCGGTTCTGTTCATTTTCAAAACCTTCTCTATCTTTCCCTCAAATCTGTGTTTAATTTCCATCTCTTTCATTCTTCATTCATAGAATCATAGAATGGTTTGGGTTGGAAAAGACCTCCAGACCATCTAGTCTGACTTCCCTGTCATGGGGAGGGACATCTTTCAGTAGATCAGATTGCTCAAAGCTCTGTCCAACCTAGATTTGAATACCTCCAGTGGTGAGACAAGAACAATTTAGCTGGACAATTTGTTTCAGTGTCTCACCATCCTCATAATAAAGAGTTTGTTTCTAAATTTGACATAATCTAATAAAAATTTACTCTCTTTCAGTTGAAAATCCTTATTCTTTAGTTGCAAACCTTGGGAAAAACCTCTTTCCACCTTTCTTATAAGGCCCAATTGTACAGTGAAAGACCACAGCAAGGTGTCCCTAAGTGTCTGTTCTGCAGGCTGAACAGCCCCAGCTATCTCAACCTCAATGAGAGGTGTTGCAGCCCTCTGATCATTTTTGTGGCCCTCTTCTGGACCCGTTCTAACAGGTCCAGGTCCTTTTCTTGTTCTGGGGCTCCAGATCCAAATGCAGTACTCCACGTAGGATCTCACAAGAGTATGTTTTACACATTACAGCCTCAAGGCAGTCATAAAGTAATACTGAAGGACTCATAACACCTTGACCAGCTTCATGAGAAACCATGTTGCGGTGTGAAACCAACAGAGGTCTAAAATGAACTCTCTCCTGAAAAATAATGTCCCTCTCCATGCAACATCAAAATGGATGAATTCTTCCCCCAGATTTCATGGGACTTTCAGCCCTGACAGAGTCATGATCCCAAAAGCCAGTGTGGAAATGTCTCATCTCACATCATGCAACTTCGAATTTCAGAAGTGTAGCATCACATAGCAGTGGTCATTTTATATTGCTAGTTACTTTATTTAGAATGCATAAGAATAGGACCTGATTCTGAAAAGACAGAGAGGACTGAAAACCCCAAAATGTAGTTTTGCAGAAATCAAGAACAAAGTAACAAGACCTTCCTTCCATGCCCACTTTTCTACCTGCATTTGTCTCTCCAGCACCACTTATACTTTAATCAGTGAGTATCTGTGGATACCAAGTAAAGACAGATAAGAGCAACATGTAATATAATGAAATCACAAAGGAAAACAGCTATTGTTGGACACTTTCCTCTTTCAGATTTTTTTTTTAAGAAATTCCTTCAAAGAATGATTATACACAAAAGACCAGGAAAAGTTAGAGTATGTACTTAGACTTCCCCTATGAAGAAATACTATAAAATATTATAAATTATCAATTAAAAAATATTTGACTTAGACACATATAAGAATTCTGTACTACAACATACACAGTTGAATTTGTTTTTTGTTTTAATATGCTGCTACATGATAATTACTGGTGGATGGGGGTAAGTTGCTGTTCCCACTTTAAATGTTTCCATTATAAATTCTATTTTACAAGTGAATTAACTATGACAATACAGTTTAATAAGTACCAGACTGAACCTATGGGCTCTACTCATTTCAGTTACACAGCATGTAACTCATGTTCCTATTTGCTTTGAATAATAAATCTCTCTGCTAGAGCACACAACTGTGGTAGTTTCCCATCCAGATAATTACGTGTAACTCAAAGTGCATTCTATTAACACAATGGCCAGCTGATCACAGAGAATGGGGTGTATTCAGCCAGAAAGGGTAGGAGTAGTCCAAATGAACAATTTTTAATATATTCATAGTAGTCAGGTCACTGAGGTTGAAATCTCAAAGTGAGTAACTTATAGTGTGAAAGCACAATTTTCTTTTGAAGTAAATTATTTCACTTCCCTACTACTTTTAGGGGTGGATGTAAGTGAAGATCAAATAAATTACTTGTGACAGAATTCAAATCTCTGTAGTTTACAGATACCTGCTAGTGGCTGAGCAACTTGTGTAGTTTCCTCTCTGCATTAATTTGTCACTTTTTCATTAGAAATATCACTGATACACATAAATGTTATTTGTGCATTCTCTATATCTCAAATTATGTGCATTCTCTGTATCTCAAATTAATTTCAACTAGGAGAGAAAAAAGAGAGGTCAGTCCTACAGAGAAGTTATTGGAAGATGAACACCTAGGAGGAAACGTTGATGAAATTTTCGTGTGCTATGGTTCTTAACTAACATGAAGTATCATGCAAGGAACAAAGTGTACATATGCTAACTCAAGGTGCCTTCTGCTTTGTGTGGACAGATTTCTCTGTTCCTGTGCAATTATGCAAATATATGATTATATGCCTTATAATCTCAAGACCTCTACTTGAAAGCTGAACTGTTCTATTCTGGTGAATTTGGCTTGTGGAAGATGGTATACACTTTCCACCTATTTCACTTAAACATTATTACACCATCTGGGAAAGACTTGAATTTTTATGATTCTGTTACAGGATTACTGACCTTTGAAATAAGTAGCAGCCAAATACCTCTTCTCTAAGAAGATCTTCACTACATACAGTATTTAGGGATAGACAAAACATGCATAAGACGGAGTGTGGCCAAAGCCAGTTCCAAAGGAATAAAACCACCACCACAGACAGCTTTTCTTAATGCATCAATCATACCTCTTTTATGAAAACTTGATTCAAATCTAGAAAGCAACATTGTTTGGAAAGGAATATACACATATTTAAACTTTTAAGAATGTAGAGAAAGGGCTGGACCATCTTTGAGGAGAAAGAAAAAGTTATCAGAAATTGCACAATGGAAAGCCAAGAGGTTATACAGGTGAAACAATGGCATACCAAAAGGAGGACAGTAAGGTAAGCAGTGAAGATACTGGTTTTTTGAAAGATGAAGAATCATAGCAATAATCACTACATCGAACAAGGATACATTATTTCCTTAATGTTTAATGCTTCATCCCTCATCCCTTCATCCTCCCTCTAAATGGAAATATTTTTACATATGTCATTTGAGACTATTCTTTCTCCTCTGTAAAGCTTTCTTTGATGCGTCATTGAAATACCACATGCAAATGGCTTCTCTAAAAAATTGTTTGCTTCCTCTTTTCCAGACAACTTGACCTTGTTTCCCTTCAACAGGTGCATTCTACTGGCATCTGCGGGAAGGAAAAAAATATCTAAATTAAAAGGAACATTATTTATGTTCATTTTACAATTTCTGTTACACTCTGAGAGACCTCTGAATTCAGAAAGGAATGTTAAAGTGGAGAGCATTATATGGCTGCACAAAACACAGAAACCTGACATACTGGTCTATGGGCTACTCTAATCTTATGAAATGGCTTATGCCTTGTAATAAAAAAAATCCTGTCAGGACTAGCGGAAGACAAAGACTTTATGAAGACTTTTTTTCAATAAGAAGATGCATTAATTGCAGTCAGAAAGAAATCCCAAATATACCAAAACCAAAGGAATGTTTAACCAGATCATCTGATAAATATGTGCAACAAAAGGCAAAAAGATAGGAAAGCAAGAAACAAACTAAACAGGCAGGCTGATGGGTGGCTTATGACCCCAAATCAACTGAAGCTTCATTAAGGTGTTCCTAGATCACAAACCAGGCTTGATGATAACAAACAGTGAATGGTATTTTTATTGAAGTAAATACTACTAGAAGCAGCCAGCCATTTCATTAAGAAATTTAAGAGGATTTTAAAATTACTGTTAATGTAGTTATTGATATTTTGGAAGGTCTGGTTGGTTGTTATATGTAATCATGTTAATCTTTTTTTTTTTTTTTCCTCTTTTTGTTTCTTTAGCACTGGATCCAGCAGTTCCTTAGGCACCCAACCTCATGAACTAGGAGTCAGGGAGGGGAATCAGAATGAGGTCACAATTTTCTTCTTTTTTTATGTCAGTGAATAAGGGCTCATTATGAACAGGTATGCACATTAAAAGCCCTCTAAATCCTGGCAGAATGTGAAGGAGGAAAGAGCCACTTGCCCTCATTCAGTGTTCCTTTGCAGCTTACCTTTCTTGTTCAAGGTTAGATTAACCTCATTTCATTTTAGCTGTGTAAAGCAAGGTGTTCAGCCTGTGTTCATCTTCTATAATGAATAGGCTCTCCAACAATAATAATTCTATTTGTTTTAAGGCAGGTTAAATTATAACATTACCTCTCAGGTTATTTGTTTAATGCTGTGAAGCTGTGCCTACCTTATAGTTTACCTACACAGATCAAAATAAAACCTGTATGCCACAGTCCCAAACAGGAAACTACATAGTTTGGCCATGTTGTCTTAAAACTATCTGCATGAATACTTGCTTTCTGGCTAGCATTTCAGTGAAAAGACAAGTAAAATTATTTAACTTTATTTATAAAAATGGAGAGTTACTGATCTAAGCAAAACATTGTCTTTAAACATTTTGAACTTTATTATTCTAGTTTGAGCTTTCACTTTCCAAGAATCCTTGATTTGATGCTTGAGGACATAAAGGACTCTTTTCAAGTGGGTTTATAATTTTCTTTGTTTTATATAAGCAATATTTTGTTTTCAAAAGCTGTTCACTGAGATTTGCTCTAGTATATGAAATATCCTGGATTTCATCCAAATAGAATGGACACCTGGGAAAAAAAAAAAAAAGAGAGGAGGCATTCGATACTGAAGACCCATGGACACCTGGAAAAAAAAAAAAGAGAGGAGGCATTCGATACTGAAGACCCATGGTCACTGTATCTATATAATTTTACTGTAGAAGGATCACTACATTGCCTCAGACATACAACTTAAGAAACGGGAGTAACATAGAGTAATAGACGGGTTTAGGGTAACAGGGTGATTTAAATGCATAAAGGTGAGATTCAGTGTGGAAGAAATAGAATTATCCTGACCTACAATGAGAAAAAAAAATCTAGTGTAAAGACTGATAAGTTGACTTCACATTGGGCAGATCTAATTCCATTTCTGGCCATGTCTGAGCAAGAAAACAGACTTCTTTTCCATATATAACAGAGGTGGTGTGACTCTGGAGATTTTAGATACCTGTAATCTTTATAAACTAGTTTTGTTACAATATTGAAGATGGTAGCATTTCTGTGCATCTTCCCAATCAAAGGTCTGGCACTCTGCATTTTGTGGTGAAGATGTAAGGAAACTATAGGATGCAAGATAAAAAGCAGGTTTCTAGAAGTCTGAGATTCTATAAAGTTCTGCTTCCCAAAGGAAGGAGTTCTGCTTCGGAGGATTCAAGAAATGAGCATTATTTCGAATCGACCTCTAAATCCATGTGTCTAATCTGTTCCAATTCAACCTTCTTGCTGTCAGTAAGTCAAACAATAAAAGTGCAACTCATCTGAGAAACTCAGGTAGCCTTCAAGAATTCATTAATGTCTACATATCTGGAAACTTTAAATCTTCCAATTTCAGTGATAAATTAGGTTGCAGAGGGACTAAAACATTAATAATCCCCAAACAGTTACAAGTAGATCTATATTCAATAAAATACTACATTTTAAAGCAATGGTGTGACAAAGATCAAATGCAATAGAAATGGTCTTTTAAAGTCTTGGTCTGGCTTGTTTATACTCCAAAATCCTCTGGAGAAGGTTTTAAGGTTTATAATGCACATCTCTGTTCAGTTACATGAGTATGTATATGTATGCTATAGACTTCTTTCTGAAGACAGAAAGAAAAGAACACAAAAATGAGATGATTTCACAGTAACTTTATTACTGACCAACAACAATAACCAACAAATTTAATATATTATGGCAAACTCTGAAATTTCTGTATTATATTATGTAAGTCTCTCTTGGTGGTAGGTATGATGATATAGCTGTTCTATTCAAGTAAGACTACAAATGGAACAATCTAGAAGAACCGAAAGAAAGTAAAACTTTCATAATGTAGATATTAAAAACCAGTAAAGACAATATCGTCTCCACCATCAGTGCAGATAACCCTTAGTTTTATGGTTTAATTCAGATCAGAATAGGATCGAAAGAGGTTAGAAAATTCTACCACCTCTGGCTGGAATGAAGTTGCCCCGTCTGTCTGGACAAAACTGTCAAACACGTACACAGAGGGAGGAAGATAAAAGGACAGCAAAGAATCCTGTGATGTTTTGGGCTTTTGTTTGCTTGTTTGCTCATTTTTTACTGATTAATTTCTTTGTCAGATAGGTGAAGATAGCATGAAGGATTTCCTGAAATGTAGCAAATAACCTATACCTATATTTTAATTTTTTTAAAAAACAGTCTCCTAAATACTTTGTGCCTTTGAGCATTCAATAAACAGTCTTCATTTTGAAATGTTGATTTTAATGCCAGGAAAAAAAAAAAAAGATAAATTTTTTGTTGGCTACACCAAAGGAAATATGAGATATAAGGCAACTTTCATTTAGATGGAATTGCCATATGGAAACACTTATGGAATCACTCTACATTACCTACAACCAGATTTAGAGTTATAGCAGCTGGTTTTAAATTTATTTTCCCTGTATGTTTTCTCTAAAATAGTTGTGTAGACAGCATGAGTCTACTGAATGGGATTTCAGTTCATTACATCAATTAAAATAAACTTGTATTTAAACTCCTTTTAAATCATCATCTGCTGAACCAAGACTCATTTCTTTGTTAGGACTAGTTACTAATCAGTCTTAAACCCCAAGTCCTTATCTCAGCCTTTGGCTTCAATTTATACTTGAACTGCAAAAACAAAGGAGTCCCATAACCAGTTTTGCTTTGCTTCAGATCTGCAAATTGGATCATAATGACTGACTTTTCTGTCATTTCAGTGATTCCTGGACCATTCCACTCTCGGAGGCTGCACCCTCTTTCCTGTCTCATCCCACCTCATTTCCTCAGTGCAGCATGACTACTTCTCACATTCCATCTTCTTCTGCTGAGTTTCCCGATGGTCTTTCTGAGGAAGGCAAAAGTTTCAACCTTGGACTAGGCAGAGAAGATGAAAAAAGTAGTAGAGGTTTGCAGGTTTAAATGTGTAATGATTGCAAGGATATTGTTAATGGGGGATTTCTGTAATAATATTATTACAAGTTCTTTAATAGTATCAATGCTAGATTTTTAGATTTTTTAAATCAATTTTAAAAGAAAATGCAGTGTATATTGTTTAATCTGCCCATGATGCTCCCAAATCTGTGAAATTCTGAGAGAGCTAATGCACTTCCTGACTCATGTCATTGATATTTCATTCTCTATAGCCTTCTGACAACATGCAAAGTCATGGTAGTATCAAATGTTAACTTTAAAGTTTTCGCTGATGTTCTGTAATAAGGAAAATATTTAAGCTACTTGGACACGTTGTAAGAATTGTAGCTAGGAAACCTTCTTAGATAAAATTTTATCCTCTAAGGATACCAGCTTCATAGTTACCGTGATTTCAGGTAATAAAATTTCTTCAAATTCTTGAAAGTATCTTTCAAGTTAAGCTTATTAACTTTTATACAAATTTTATTTGTTGTTTAGTTGTATTGCAACTTCATTAATGGACTGTATAGCATGTACGCTGTAGGCTGGTGTTCCCTTTACAACATGTAAGAAACAGATTTTAAGTCCCTGGTATGTTCAAATGACAGATAAGAACTTACATAATAGGTACATGAAGAAATATGGATGGATTTCAGGAAAAGCCCTAAAATCCAAGTCTGTCTAAAAGTTTTGCACTGCAGTTATATTTATTTAGCTCCAAACAGCTTAACAGAACTAGACTTTTTGGTGGTGGTGTTGGGATTTTTACATTCACAACAATTTTAAATGAAGTGGAAAGTCCTTTCAAGTGACTTGTAAGATGGACAGACTATGCATGCTGTTTAATCATGTAAATTAGTAGAATATTGAACTTTGGAAATGGTGTGTTTGTCTGAAAAATTCACTATGCCTCATCCCTAGGCACTTCATCAGCTGCCTATGTTCTATAGGCAGAAAGTAATAATTGAAAGACTTCTACTGATATTTTTATCTAGTGGTGATAGTCTTTGTAACAATACATTTTTTGAAAGCCCCTGAAAACACCACACAATTCAGATTTCTATAGAGCTAATTGTTTAGAGAAAGTGAACATCTCAAATAAAGTTGAAATATCTTTTCATCAGTCACCAACTTTAGTTGCATAAAGACTTAATACCAAAATGCTTTTGATTATCTCATAAACTAAATAACCATATAAGTACTGCCCATAAGGATGGTTATGAGAATATGGAATTAAAAGATCTGAAAGATATATTGGACTATATCCACTGCAGAATCTTTAATTTAAAGTATAAAATCTCAAAAATAATACAGGGTTTTATAGAGAGCAAGAGCAAAGACCAAAAAAACAGAGAGGTGATACTTCTGAACATTTGAGAATGTCTGAGAATTGATGCACATACATTGTGTATGAACTACATTTTGCACATAGTGTAATTAGAAACTCCCACAGGTAAAAAGCTTAACAAAAACAAACAAACAAACAAAAAAAAAAAAAAACAAACAAAAATACACCACACACACAAAAAAAAAAAAAAACAGAAAAAAACTCCCACCAAGCCATAAAGCAATAGAAATCTATATGTGCTAACTGCACAACATTCTGATTCCTTAATGACATTTATTACAAAAGAAATCGAACAGAAAGAAATTACCAAAAAAAAAAAAAAAAAAAGAAACCACTACCTTCATCAGTCAAACACATAATCAGTGGACAAGAAAATTATTCAAAAAGTTGTGGGTTGTTCCATGCCACAATAAAAGGAAGAGCATCCAGGGAAGGATTTTGCAGCTTAGAAAACTCTATATTTTATCAGGCATTTCTGTGTTGGAGATAGTTGACTGTAATTGAATATACACTTACAGAGAGAAACCAATTACCCTTTATGATCCGTCTTCCTACTCTACCCATGACAGAACACATTGATCCACTTGATGAAAATGCTTCCAGCACAAGCTCTTGCTGCCAGTCTGTGACTGAAAAAGCAGTAGTATGGCATTAATTTTCCACTGATTCCTGGAAAGTGAGGCCGGTGAACTCAAGGATGCATGCAGCAAATGAACAAATCCATACAAACAGGAATCATACTCTGCAGATCTAAAGCAAATCAGGATTCTCCTTGACATCAATGATGAGAATATGTAGATGGAAAGACAAATATATATGTTGAGTTAGATTTTGAGTAGTCAGAATCTGAGAGTCTTCAGAACTATATATATGTAGTATTCTATGCAACTGCTGTATCATGGGTAATGCAAATGCTGTTACCATCACTTTAAGTTTGGTATTTATGAAAACATATTTTTGTATTGTAGCAATATTACTTCTGAATAATAAATAATAATAATAATAAACTCCCCAAAACAACTAAAACCAGAAGCCCAGAGTATTTAAAAATACACTACTTTATCAAGAGGCTAGTGATGATAATGAGATGAGGCAGGTTCAGGAGTGTACAGTTTGATGGATTGGACTCATGGCACGATAGTAATGCGAACAGGTTATTGTGGAAGAGAGGCTTTCTCTCAACTAAAAGATATTGATACAAATAAATAGCTGTATCTTCTAGTAGATTAGCATTTTTCTTCAGTGAAATCCTCAAATATCTTATAACACAAGTGTGAGCATTACTAGGTTGTCCTAATAAAATCTCCCATATTGCATAACTGAAATTTGAAGGCTGCAGATCAAGAACACGAAATTTTAACTGGGGCCTCCAAAAAAAAAATGCCACAAGAAAATAACTTCAAAGCCTAAGTACAGAATGATACCAGTGGCCCCAAGGTCACACAAATCACTACAAACTTATCAATCACAGAACCATAGAATCCTTTAAGTTGGAAAAGGCTACTAAGATCATAGAGTCAAACCATCAACCTAACACCCCCATAGCCACTAAACCACATCCTCAAGTGCCATGTCGACATATTGTTTGGAGACCTCCAGAGATGGTGGCTCTACCACTTCCCTTGGAAGCCTGTTCCAATGCCTGACCACTCTTTCCGTAAAGACATTTTTCCTAGTGTCCAATGTAGACCTACCCTGGTGCAATTTGAGACCATTTCCTTTCTTTTTATCACTTATTACTAGGGAGAAGAGACCAACACCAAACTCACTACACCCAACTCATTCACCAGCTGTGTTAGAAACTTATGTGTACTCCAAGAATCTCCAGGACTGCTTCCTGTCTGCTATATTGTATTTCCAGCAGATATCTGGTAAACTGAAGTCTTCCACAAGAACAGGGGCTAACAATTCTGAGACCTTCCACAGACATCTATAAAACACCTCATCATCTTCCTCATACTGGTTGGGTGATCTATAGCAGACCTCCATTGTGACATCTGCTTTATTGGTCTTTCTTCTGATTCTTACCCACAAGCATTCAACCCTAGCATCTCTGTCATCGTCATGCTAGAGACAGTCAAGGCCTTCCCTAAAGTACAGTGCCTCTCCTTCTGGGCACTCCAGCTATGGTATTCATCCCACCATGTTTCTGTCAAGGCAATAGTATCACAGTGTTCCTTCCGGATGATAGCTTTGAGCTCTTCTTGCTTATTACCAATGCTCCATGCATTGGCATAGATACACTTCAGTTGGGGTGTTTTCTTGAGGGGTAGGGGTCTACTCCCTGCTTGATCACTTCCAGGCACTACTGTGAGTCCTAGCTAGTCAATGGCCCTTGCATCTTATCACATGGCCCGCTGTCCCTTACCTTCCCTGAGATAATAGTGGAGCCATCACACCATCCCACACATTTCCCAGGCCTGTCTCCAGCGAGCCTGGTCCTTTCCCCCTTCTAATATAGATTAAAACTCTGTCAATAAGCCCAGCCAGCTCCTGTGACAAAACCCTTCTCTCCTTTTGAGAGAGGTGTATTCCATCTGCCTCCAGCAGGCCTGGCATCATGTAAATTGACTCATGATCAAAGAATTCAAGGTCTTGCTGGTGGCACTAGGCCTGAAGCAAAGAATCTTCCTCAATCTACCTGGGTTGGTCCCCCACTGGGGGGAGGGAGGACTTAACTACCTGTGTTGTCCCATTCCCTTGACCAATTAACTCAGGGCCCTTCAGTCTTTGACAGACCTCAGTTTTCTTTTATCTAGTTCATGATTGCCTATCTGGAAGGTCAATAGAGGATAATAATCTGTGGGCAGCACCAGGGTTGGGAGGTTTTTTGCCACCTCCTGAACTCTGGCCCCACAAAGGCAGCACACTTCACTGTGGGATGGGTCAGGTCAGCAAATCATACCCTCTGTCCCTCTCAGAAGGGAATCACCAACAGCAATAACCCCGCTATTTTTTCTTGGTAGAGGCAGTCTTGATATGTGGTGCTGACTGCCTTACCTTTGGCAGCTGCTTGGGAGTGTTTTCATCTTTGTTACTGTTTGTCTGTCCCTCAGAACCCAGAGCTCCATACCTGTTATGTAGGGGCAACAGGGCATGTGTGGGAGGTCATGAAGGGAGTCACCTGCTGTGCTGAGCAGGGATCTGTTTCCATTCACTGTCATTGGGAGCTCTAACTGATGGTTGAGAGTGTTTTGGGGAAAGCAGCGTGTGGACTCCACTGGTCTATCTCTGACTCACAGGTCCTGTTTTCCTGCCCTGTTCTCTGGCACTCCCTGGGTGAGTTTAAACAGCCTGTGGAGACTGTCTTCTTCCACGCTTTACCCCCCTCTCTCGTGAGAGATGCTGGCTCAGTGTGGGGGCTTGATAGCCATGTGGATCCCAGTTCAGAGTAAACAAAACAACCCATCTGCCAAGGTTTTCCACATTGCTGAACTGCCATGGGGATGGCTTCAGCTCTGGAGGCAGGTTTCAGCGAATGATACAGACCCTTGAGGGACACCACTTTTCACTCATCTCTATCTGGACATCAAGTCATTGACCAACAGCCTTGTCAGACAAACATCCAACCAATTCCTTATCCACAGGACAGTCCACCCATCAAATCCACATCTCTCCAGCTTAGAGAGAAGGATGTTATGCAGCACTGTGTCAAAGTCTTCATAAAAGTTCAGGTAGATCACATCTGTTGGTCTTCCTTTGTCCATTGATGTAGAAAGCCACTAGGTTGGTCAGGCAAGACCTTCCTTTGGTGAAGCCATGCAGGCTGTCTCAAATCACCTCCTTGTCCTCCATGTGTTCCAGTATAGCTTTCAGAAGGATGTGTTCTGGGATCTTCCCAGGAACAGAGGTGAGGCTGACAGGTCAGTAATTTCCAGAGTCCTCTTTTTCACCCTTTTTAAAAAAATGGGTGCAATGTGTCTCTTCCAGTTTCCAAGAACTTCACTTGAATGTCATGACTTTTCACATACTAGGAAGAGTGGCTTTGCAAGTACATCAACCAGTTCCTTCAGAACTCTGGGATGCATCTCATCAGGTCCAATAGCTATATATATATTGAGGTTCCTCAGGTGGTCCTGAACTTAAGCTTCCCTTATGGTGGGAAGGACTTTACTCAACTGGTCTACACCTAGTCGTTCATTGACTCAGGAGTGGAATGGAGCAAGATTGCCAATGAAGACTGAGGCAAAAATTTTATTGAGTACCTCAGCCTTATGCTCGGCTGTTGACACCAGTCCTCCATTCTCACTCCTCAGAGGGGAATAATTTCTTTAACCTTTCTTTGCTAGTTAAAGTACCTGTAGAAACCCTTTTGTTCTTTGCATCCCTTGCCAGGTTGAGCTCTAGCTGTTCCTTAACTTTCCTTACCTCATCTCTACACAACTGGAAAGCGTTCCTATACTCCCTCAAGGTTACCTGTCACTGCTTCCACTGTCACTGCAGTTCTTTTCTCCTTTTTATTTTGATGAACAGGTCTCCATTCAGCCATGCTGGTCTCTTCCCTTCCTTGTGTGACTTTTTACACAAGGGCCTTTAGAGGTCTTGTTCTCTGAGGATAATGTCCACAAAGATCTGCCAGGTCTGCTCTGCTCCCCTGTCTGTAAGGATCCTTTCCCTTGAGGTCCTACTGACTAACTCCCTAAGGAGACGGAAGGTTGCTTTACCAAAATTTAGAGTCCTGACTCTGTTCCTTGCCTGTCCTTATCCCTTAAGGCTGCAAACTCCACCAGTGCATGATCACTGCAACCCAGGCTTGAGTTCACTTGCATTTGTGACCATCAGGTCCAGTGTAGCATTCCCTTGGGTAGGGCTGTCTTGCTCATGCTGAGTTTTTCATCAACTGACACCCCCAAGTCCTTCTCCTCAAGACCATTCTCAAGCAACTCCTCACCCAGCCTAGATTTGTGCTTGATATTACCACAACCCAGGTGTAGAACCTTTCACTTGGCCTGGTTGAACTTCATAAGGTTGGCATGGGCCCACCTCTCAAGCCTGTCCAGGTCCCTATGGATGGCATCCCTTCTCTCCATGGTGTCAACCAGACCACACAGCTTGGTGTCATCCACACCAGACAGCTTGGTGTCATCCACAAAGTTGCTGAGAGTGCATTCAATCCCACTGTCCATATCTCTGACAAAGATGTTAAACAGCACTGGTCCCAGTACTGGCCTCTGAGGGATGCCACTCATCACTGATCTCTATTTGGACATTGAGCCATTTACCACAACTCTCTGAGCGAGACCATCCAACCAATTCCTTATCCAGCAAATGGTCTATCACTCAAATCCATGTTTTCCCAATTTGGTGAGTAGGATGTCATGTGGGACAGTGTCAAACACTTTACACAAATCCAGGTAGATGACATCAATTGAGCTTTTCTTATCCACTGATGCTGTAACTCCATCATAAAAGGGCACCAAATTCATCAGGCAGGATTTGCCCTAGGTGAATCCATGTTGGTTATCACCAGTCACCTCTTCTTCATTTTGCATACGACTTAGTAAATTCTTCAGGAGGATCTGCTCTGTAGTCTTGACAGGCACAGAGGTGAGACTGGCTGCCCAGAAAGATGTTCAGCACAGAGTGTGAATGTTTAGTCAGGGACTGATATTGCAACAGACTGACTCGGATGGCATTTGAAGCACTGAGGTGTCAGAACAATGTTGTCTCAAAATGAAACATGTAAGTTAAGTGATGAGAGGCACTCTTTTAGGGGAAAAGGATTAGATGAAACAGCAGAAAGATTGTTATTCAGAAAGGTTTAGTGCAGAGAGTCTTATAGAGGATTAGATGAAACAGCTATTACACTCTGGAAAACTGACAGCTGAGCAGTCTAGACACTACCAGCAGACATAATTAGGAAGACAGGAAAGGTGTCTGTCTCAGAGTGGCACAGAAAGGAAGCAGTGGACAAGGAAGGTAAAATATCTGGTGTGTGTTGGGGAAGATGCAAGAGCCAACAAGGAAACATCAGCACTTGCAAGGCCCACTGGTATGTTGGTGGCCATGGAGGTGGCCAGGAGTGGTCGGGCAGCAGGATTGAAAACTAATGGATTGACTCCCTCTCTGAAATGTTTATATACCAATGCACAGAGCATGGGGAACAAGCAGGAGGAGTTGGAGATCTGTGTTAGGCTGCATGATCATGACATAATTGGAATCACTGAAACATGGTGGGACAGCTCCCACAACTGGAGTAATGTCATGGATGGCTATGTACTGATCAGTAAAGATAGAGCAACAAGGCAAGTAGGTGGTGTTGCTCTCTACGTACGAGAGCAACTGGACTGTGTCGAGTTCCACCCAGGCGGGGAGGTAGGACAGGTGGAAAGCTTGTAGGTAAGAATTAAGGGATGTGGAAAGGGAGGCAAAACTGTTGTGGAGGTCTACTATAGACCACCAAATCATGCAGAAGATGCTGATGAGCCCTTCTACAGTCAACTGGAAGTAGCCTCTAGTACACACTCATGGGTGGCTTCAATCATCCTGACATTTGCTGGCAAACCCACACAGCCAGGCACAGCCAATCTAAAAGGCTCTTGCCTTCTTGACACATGTAGTGGAGAAGCCAGCAAGGAGAGGTACACTGCTGAACCTTGTATTAACTAATAAAGAAGGACTGGTTCTTTAAGGTCAGGAACAACGTTGGTGACAGTGATCATGACATGGTGGAGTTTAGTGTTATACAGGGTGGAAGCAGGGCAGTAAGTAGGACAGCCTTGGACTTCCACAGGAGTAACTTTGTACTCTTCAGAGATACACTTGCAGGAATCTCATGGACTAAGACTTTGGAGGGTAAAGGAGCCCAGGAAAGTTGCTCAATTTTTAAATGCCATGTCCTCCAAGCCCAAGATAGGTGTTCCCTTGAGTAAAAAAATGGGGTAGGTGTTCCAGGAAACCTGCATGGCTGACCAAGGAGCTTCAGAAGGAAACCTCATGGAAGAAAGATACTTCCAGTTCATGGTAGAAGGGACTTGTCACATGGAAAAACTATAGAGTAGTTGCTAGGGCATGTAGGAAGGCAACAAGGAAGGCCAAAGCCCTCTTGGAACTAAAACTGGCAAAGAAGGAAAAAGAGAACAAGAATGGCTTCTTCATATATATCAGTAGGAAAAGGAAGAATAAGGAAGGTGTGGCCCCACTGCTGAATGAGGAGGCAGCCCTGATAACTGAGGATGCAGAGAAGGCAGAGTTGCTGAATGCCTTCTTTGCTTCAGTCTTTACTCCTAAGTTTGAACTCCCCTATGAAGTCCAGACCCTGGATGAAGGAGAAGGAGTCTGGAGGAGGAAGGACCTTCCACTAGTTAATGAAGACTGGGCTAGGGATCAGTTACATAAACTGAATATTCATAAGTCCATGGGGCCTGATGAGACGTACCCAGGAGTATTGAGAGAGCTGCCTGATGTTGTCACTCTACCATTCTCCATCATTTTTGCAAAATCCTGGCAGACAGGAGAGGTGCCTGAGGACTGGAGGAAAGCCAATGTCAATTCAGTCTTCAAAAAGGGCAAGAAAAAGGTTCCAGGAAACTACAGACCAGTGAGCCTCACCCCCATCCCTGGAAAAATGATGGAGCAGCTCATCCTGGAGGTCATCTCTAGGCACTTGGAAGAGAAGAAGATGATCAGGAGCAGTCAGCATGGATTTACCAAGGGGAAATCATGCTTGACTAACCTGATAGCCTTCTATGATGTTGTAACAGAATGGGTAGATGCAGGAAGACCAGTGGGTGTAGTCTGCCTTGACCTTAGTAAGGCTTTCGACACTGTCTCCCATAACATCCTCGTGAGTAAGCTCAGGAAGTGTGGGATAGAAGAACAGGCAGTGAGATAGATAAGGAAGTGGTTACACAATAGAGTCCAAAGAGTGGTGGTGCCAGGTCCAGCTGGAGAGCTGTAACTAGTGGAGTCCCTCAGGGATCAGTGCTGGGTCCAGTCCTGTTCAACATCTTCATCAATGACATTGATGAGGGGACAGAGTGTCTGCTCAGCAAGTTTGCTGATGATACTAAACAGGGAGGCTTGGTTGAGACACCTGAAGGCTGTGCAGCCATTCAGTGAGACCTGGACAGACTGGAGAGCTGGGCAGAGAGGAACTTAAGAGGTTCAACAAGGATAAGTGCAGAGTCCTGCATCTGGGAAGGAATAACAACTGCACCAGCACAGGTTGGGAGGTGATCTGCTGGAGAGCAGCCCTGTGGAAAAGGACCTGAGAGTCCTGGAGGACATGAAGTTATCCATAGGTCAGCAATGTGCCCTTGTGACCAAGAAGGCCAATGGGATCCTGGGGTGTGTCCAGCAGACTGAGGGGTTTCTCCTCCCCTGCTACTCTACCCTGATGAGACATCACTTGGAATATTGTGTACAGTTTTGGGCTTCCCAGTTCAAGAAGGACAAGGATCTGCTGGAGAGAGTTCAACAGAGAGCTACCAAGATGATTGAGGGACTGGAGCATGTGTCCTAGGAGGAGAGGCTGAGAGCCCTGGGGCTTTTTAGTCTGGAGAAGAGAAGATTGAGAGGGAATTTAATAAATGTTTATAAATATCTGAGGGCTGGGGCTACCAAGATGATTGAGGGACTGGAGCATGTGTCCTAGGAGGAGAGGCTGAGAGCCCTGGGGCTTTTTAGTCTGGAGAAGAGAAAATTGAGAGGGAATTTAATAAATGTTTATAAATATCTGAGGGCTGGGTGTCAGGAGGGACTGGACAGGCTCTTCTTAGATGCACCCTGTGATAGGACAAGGGACAACGGACAAGCTACAGCACAAGAGGTTCCACCTCAACATGAGGAGGAACTTCTTCACTGTGAGGGTCACGGAGCACTTGAACAGGCTGCCCGGAGAGGTGGTGGAGTCTCCTTCTCTGGAGACTTTCAAGACTCATCTGGATGTGTTCCTGTGTGACCTGTGCTAAATTCTATGGTCCTGCTCTGGCAGGGGCGTTGGACTTGATGATCTTCAAAGGTCCCTTCTAACACCTAACATCCTGTGATCCTATGATCCTATGTCATTTTACTAAACACATGTGCTTAGTCTTTGAGTTTTGTAAATGTGAAAGCATATTACTTCAAAGGCTGTGTCTAAAATAAAGTGTCAAGAAGGATAATAGATAAAATATCTATACCCTTGAAATGCAGGACTTGCACATTAACAAGGAATTCTGGTGAAGAAATCCACAAAAAAATTGAGATGCAACTGCCCTGTAAGGTCTATACTCAGGAAAGTACACAAAGGAAAAAGATCCAAATGCTAATAGTAAGTCTTGCTCAGCAAGTTCCTAGAGCAAATTACCAAGATTTCCATTATATTTGGATGCAGTTTAATTAAATTATTCTACAACAACTAGCTGACTCCAACAATTAATAGATCATTTTTACTCATTCTTTTGAAATGTATTCAGTGTTATCTTCAGATGCATATGCAGCTATTCCAGTGTAGTCTGAGTTGTACAGCTCTGTATGATTGTTAGTATTTCATGAATAGCTCATAAATCACATGTAACTACTGATAACTCCACCTACAGTACCTAATGTTTTGCAATAGAAGTTAATTAAAGTAGTCCATTCAAAATGTTTAATTGTTTAAATATAAATTACATTTTTGTGCACTCTAACCACTGCAAGTCTTTTACTCCATTTGTTCTTTCCTCAGTTTATACATAATCTGAGGAATATGCTGACACACTACTTTTGACATAGCATCTGCCTTAATCGCCCTAGTGAAATGATCCTCAAATATTTGCTGAACTAATGGTATCTTGACAAAAGCACAGATACACCAGAATTGAAAGCTTTTACTGTATTATATACAGTAGACTGGGGCACAGAATATAATTTGCTGGTTTGAGAAAGATCTTTTTTTCCCTAACTTCAGTAAATTGCAATTTCCTAGAGCATGGATTCCACACTTTGAGAATAATACTTCTCTTCCCTTTTTACTATAATAAAGGTAGTAGTAGAAACTATATCTTACTGTTCTCATACGAATGCAGTACATATTGGCCTTTCTCAGACCTCTTAGTACTACTGCATTCATAAAGCTGAGACCTATTATTTGAATGTCAAAGTTAATTTGATTCAATATTTATATTTATGTAGCAAAGTAGTGAATAAAATGCTTTACAATGAAGTTAGATTACACAATGCAAGAGAAAAAGGGAAAAATTAGAAATCACTTTAAAAGTTTTCAGTCATATTTTGTCATTCACAACTAAAGCAGTAGTGTGGAGAAGTCTAATTTAATAGGCATCTTTTATCACATTTGAGTTTGAAGGAGAAAGCAGAAGAGAGACAATATCTCTAAGGGAGGATGGGTGAATTAATTCCTGCATTTTAAAGAACATGTTTTATTTGGAAAATATAAATCAAAACCACAAGGTATTTGTTTTCTGGGGATTTTTTTTTTTTTAATAACTGGGGACTTTAACTTGACATTTTGAAGTGACAGTTCCATGTAAAAAACTAGTTTCAAAACTTCCCTAATAAGTGATAGCATAAATTAATTTTAAAAATAGCTGTTTACAGAGTTTCATCACTTACAAGTTGAAAAACCCCAAACAACAAAAACAAACCACATTCCAAAAATACTTTGTTCAAAAGTACTGTAGAATCCAAGACCTTAAAAGTAGCTCTCAATTGTTAATAATTACATGTACTGTAACAAGTTAAACCACTGTGAACAGATTAACTTGCCTGTTTCTGGCAAACACAGAACTGAGGGAAACTAACACACAAATCTCTATCTCTGGTTTGAGATAGAGTTGAGATCAAAAGAGTTTAATATAAAATAGTGTAACATAATGCACAACTTCCTTAGCTTAGACTGTTTGAAGAAAAAGTGCAGTGAAATGCAGGAAAAAACCCAGCATAAAGCAGAAAAGCAGAATGGTATGCAACTCCCACCCATCTCACCTCCAGCCATGCAGAAAAGAGCCAAACCAAAAGCAGCAACTAGAATGAGAAGCCTCTCATGTTACAATATGAACTTCAAGCCCCATAAGACTTTGCTCCAGCCAGCACTTCTGTTTTGAAGCTGGCATGAAGCAGGATGGTTTTGAATAACAGCAGCAGCTTTAGACCTAACCTGTGAAATGTACTAATTCTAATTTCAAGGACTGTAGAATGGCCACATGCTCTTTCAAAATTAAGGGGGAGGGAGAAGCAGAGAATTTTTTTTTTAATTACCTCCTCAGGAATTTGTACAGCAAATTAATCTTTGAGTAGTCTGTGCTTCGGGATGCCAGAGAAGACAAAAGTTTCAGTTTGAGATTTGTATAATTCACACTACAGTAACATTAATGGTTTGAGTCTTTTTTGCTATACATTTATTTATTGGTAAACAGGGTGTGGTTTGTTCACAGGATGTATTCTGTTCAGTTGGAATTTTCAGAAGTATCCAGTACCGGCCTTTATCACTTCTAAAAGGTTTCTTCTATGAGTACATACAGTCTAATTTCAATGTAACCTGTGGCTTTTTGACTCTTCCCTGTGCATTTCAATGTCAATGCCAAGTTCTACCTGCTATAAGTAATTATTTTTATTAAAGCAAACATACTATGTTGAAAAGATTAAAATATCTGAAGCTTTGTGGTTTTGTTTTATGTTTTTTGTTTGCTCATTTGTTTAAATATATGTTTTATTATAGCAGTAGCTGATATGAAGTACTCATGATATGCAAATGTTTACTTCCATCTGGGCATCTCTTCATTATTCTAATTTAACAAATTTCCAAACCACATGACAGAGAATAAATTGTCAAAGAATCTATTGAAGTCCCATGGACAGAACACTGTTAGGGTGTGCTACAGCCAGTTTTGAATTTATCTACTTCTGTATACTGTCTAGAAAGGCTTTATGAAAGTATTTATATAGGTTGCTTTAAAGATTTGCTTTACTAGCCTTATCTGAAATATTCACTATTAGCTTAGCTGAAATATATATTCATGTATTAGTCAGGAATACTAGTTTCAGTGATTTGTTTTCTTTTTGTTTGGGGTTTTTTGGTTTGTTGTCTTTTTTTTTTTTTTTTTCTAGAAAGATCATTCAAATTAATAATAATGGAATCATGGAATAATGGAATTGTCTTGGTTGGAAAAGATCTTTGAGATCATTGATTCCAACAACACATCTATGCATATTTTGAATACCCCTAGGGATGGGGATTCAACAGCCTCCCTAGGGCACCTATTTCAGTGTTTGAGAATCCTTTCAGTCAAGAATTTTCTTTCAATAACCAGTCTAAATCTCCCATGGTGCAACATGAGGCCATTACCTCTTCTATCACTTATTAGGGAGAAGACACACACCTTGCTACAACTTCCTTTCAAGTAGTTCTGAATAGCAATAAGATCTTCTCTCAGCCTCCTTTTCTCCAGACCAAACAACCTCAGTTCTCTCAGGAGCTTGCTCCTCAGAAGACCTGCTCTCCAGGACTGTATTACTTTATTCTTGTTGAAGAGAGTAATTTACATGAGAGTAACTCAACTGCCTAACAGTTAATTAGGTGAGTAAAGGAAGACATATCTGAGGATCTATGCAAAACCCTATGTATATATACATAAAGCAGAGAAATCTGGAGTTAGAGAGAAATAGGGGCAACTAATGTCACTCTACTTCCTAACTATACTAAAATATTTTAATGATTTTTTTTCCTTTAATTGGAGTTTTACAGCATATCTTCTAAGGAAAAAAGATAAAAATGAATTTTAATTTTCAATAGATGCAAAATGACATCAGTACTGCTGCTCACGCTGAGGCACGGGACGATGCATGGCAGCAAAAAATGTTCTGATTTTTCTGACCTGTCTTAGTTCTGGCAAGGCAGTGACTCTTTTATAGTCCACCCACAAAGAGCACTAGTGAAGCAAGAGGCAAGGACAGTTGAGCTTTAAGTTCAGAATCACTAATGGAAACTTTATGTTGTAAAGTAGATTTTTAAATGCAGACAGTGCTTTATTATAGCTTGAACATCACAAGATAGAGTTATCTTGTGCTTTCCAAAGTGACCTTCCAGATACACAAAATGTGATTTTCATCAGTATTTTTGGGCTTACCTTAACCTTTCTAAAAAGCACTTTTTCTGCTGCCTAATAATATAAATTAGCAATATATCCACCCTGCACAAAGCTGAGTCATGACCTGAAGACGTTATAAATTTAATAATCAGCATCTTTCAAACCATCCCATGACTTCTACTTAACATGATCCCAAAAGTCACCACTCTCTCAGTTCACCCATCTCCTTCTGAGGGCACACGTATTTATGTCAATGTGCAGAAAGAGGTAGTAGGAAGCAGCTTATTGTGTCAGAGGTGAATTAGAGTTGCCACCTGATATGAAGAAGAAAAAGGTAAGGGTTTTGTGGCTGGCATCAGTCTGAGTGACCTGATTAAATTACTGTGTTGTAGGGTGCTCCGAACCCTCCTTCCCTCACCATCTGTGGAGGTTTGAATAGGGGAAGACAAAGGCACGAAATTCCTTTCCCCTTCCCCTGGGTCTTGAGCAAGGAAAGGTAAAAAAGGCACCTTTCTTCCCACTGGTGGCTGAAGTCCCTCACGTGTATTTATTCATGGGAAAGCCTGCTCTGGAATTTGGGATTGTCATTGGCTGGGTTCTTCATGCCCAGTGTATATTGGCACTGGACACATTGTCTAGTGAAACCTTAAACAGAGTGACCAGAAAGTGGTCTGGAACTCACTTCGGGGTTCATTTTTTGGACTCAGTTTAGGGATTCGTGCTGGGACTTGTTTTGGACTCACTAGATTCGCAGTGAAATTGGAGAGATTTGCCTGCAGCATCCAGATCTGGCTTCTCCCCGGACCTGCCTACCCTGGGTTCCTGCTCCCTGCCCCGTGCTAGAGTGACCCTGACTGTCGTAACCTGCGGCTGTTTGCTGGGAACGTGTCGGCAGTGTGGCTTCACTTGCGCTGCTGGGGCAGCAGTGCTCCATGAGATTTGCCTCGTGAGAGCCATGTGTAAGGACACTGTAACTTTGGTGGTCCCTTTTCTGTGGATTTATGCCACATGATCCACAAATTGGATTATGAAGTTTGCAGTTCTGGAGACTGTCGCCAAAGAGAGATCCAGGGACCACCTTCAAATTTGTACTCTGTCCTCCTGAGTAAAATCTGACTCTTGGCTTTCCCTGGGGTCCTGGCTTGCCTGACTTTATAAGTGGGGAAAAGTTTAGCCTTTTCCATTTTCTGAATTCTCTAAATTGTACTAAAGTTGCCCATAAGCATCCTTGTAGAATTCACGACCAAATAGAACCTGTAAATAAAATTTAATCAGCTTTGTACGTAATTTTGGGGCAGGGTTTTTGGGAAAATAAAGATAACTATATTTTTGTAATTCCTGCCTTGTTAATTTGTTCCTAATCAAAACAGACTGTAATGGATTAGTGATGGTTTCTGAATTGTGATTAGACTCATGGCTAGGGTTAGGGCTGAGAGGATTTCTGATCAGGAGCTAATGTGCGAGGTTTAAATCTGATACATAGAAGTTCACCGGTTTTAGCAGTTTAGCATTTGAGCCTGGCCAAAGTGTTGAGTAATCGTTATTGCATGATCAAGTCCAGCTCTAGAAGTTAGAATTCATAATGTTTCCAAGGTAAGAGCTAATTGTGAGTACTCACACAGCTTCCCAGGCTGTTTGTACAGGTTGGTGCTTGGAAGTCACTATCACTGTTGTTATATGCTCTGTGCTAACAAAGGCTAAGGAGGTAGCACAAAGTAGTATTAAGATACTAAAAAAAGAAGTCTATTTAGATTTTTGGAGTGATTTACCCACAGCTAATATTTTCAAAAGGAGATAACTTTGAAAGCATTCTGGTGTAAAGATGGATTAAAGATCAGATCAGACTGCCAGACTTTTCCTCATTATAAGTGTTAGGATTACATCTCAGTTCATTATTTTAATGAAGCAATCTACTATTTCCACATGAAACTCTTTTGCACAATTCAGAAACTTACCCATGGCTATAATGCAGACATCTTATTTTCATAAAATGAAAATCTCTGTAAAGCCTGGAAATCTATCTTCTGAAGTATGTGATAGAGTGTTCCAGTCTGGGTAGCTGATAAACAATGTAGCTGTTGAAAAATAATTAAAAGAAAAAAACCCAACACAACAGGAAAACACACACACACACACAAAAAAAAGTTTGGATTTGAAGCCTGATTAATGGTAATCTTTTCAGTATCTCCCTCTATAATTCAGAGAGCAATGTTGCATTACACCCTGAGTTCCCCTTTGGCTGCTCAGCATGAGTTTAATATCAAAACATGAATCTGTTCACAAAGGAGGAACTGGAGTACCAATTAGGCTTGGCTCAATTCCTACTGTATTTACCATTTCAAAACACAGAAGGATTATGGAGATAGAGAAATATGTTCTCAACAATCTGAAGCTGTGGAGACAAAAGTGCCATATTCATCACAATAATCCCCCAAGTGAAATTTCTTAATACCTCATATCCTTAAGTAATTGAAGGGCAATCCATTCTTTCTGAATTAAGATATTACCAATCTTTTTAACAAGCAAACTGTGAGTTATGAAACAACAATCATCTAAATGTCTGGTGCATTTTTACTACAGTAAAAAACAAAAATCATTGAGATGTACAGCTGCTGATGAAAAGAACTTGTTATCCAGGTTACAGATATCTATCTATCTGTCTATCTATCTATCTATCTATCTATCTATCTATCTATCTATCTATCTATCTATCTATCTATCTATGATTCCTTTTTTAAAAATAAATAACTTCTGTAATTAAGCACTGCAAGAAGTTGGATAAAAGTTATGAGAAGAGTTAAATGTGAAACTAAACAAAATCCAATAGTGTTTTGAAATATCAGTGTACTTTCATAGTTATTATCCCTAATTTGACTTTTGAAAAAATTAATTTGGATTAAAAGTGTACTTCCTGTAGTAAAAGCATAAGCATTATCACCATTTTAAATACATTTATCCAGACGATTCTAAGGAACTTCTCTTTTGTTTGTTAAAATAAGGTAATATTTTTCTTCTTTCCTTATTTTCAGTATCTGGAAACATTGCACTGTAGAGTTAGTGCTATCATTTTAATAGACTGTGTTAGGTAACACCCTGTACGCTATGAGGATTTAATCAGAATACTTTTTGTACAAAATTACTTTGTAATTTTTTGCAAAATTTGCCAAAATTACTACAAAGAGAAGTTTGAGAGATTCCCTCAAAAATATATGCCTTGAAGGCCAGTATTCTGGGTGATAAAGTGCTGGTTTATGTGAGGGAAAGAAACATTTTCTTCAGATGTTTAAGGCTCTCATTATAGTTTTATCTTGACAAATAGAAATTTCTTGATCAAAATCTGTTCAAGAATAATACTTTCTTAGCTCATTTTACAACTATAAATAAAAGTACATTGTGTTTTTGTCACATATTTATGTAATACATTTAATAGTGCAATACTAAAATCTTCATCTCTGGAATAAATCTCTGTGTCTGTGGCACAAATTTACCCTCTTAGAAAATGTAAATTTCAAACATAGAGATGCCTTGCACAATGTTTCTTGCATGGTATGGAAATACCAGATCACTGAACTCTTCAACAGAAGGGTCAGGTGAACTCTCCTATGGCAGCTTAAATTACGCAATATCTCGGAAAAAAAAAAAAAAAGTATTTTACACAAGGTGAAATAGAACTGCAATGAGTGGATGTCAGAAAACTAATAGACAGAAGTACTAAGAAATTAGGCTACACAATAAGGGTTGTCTTTGTCAATCCTTCTTTTAGAAACTCATTGACAAAATGGGATTCACTTTCAGATGTTGCTGGTTATGTTCAGCATTATGTTCACTGTTAACCCACACTGCTCTGATGTTCTTTGCAGGAGTTCTCAGTTTTTCCAAATCACAGCTCAGTGGTATTTTCCTGTCTTTTTAATACTGTAATTATACTCTGTTTTAAAATGAATGCTGTATATACTGATCTGGATGGGAAGTCAAGGACTGTTTTATTCAACAAACATTTTGCCTGCATCATGCCCCACAAAACTGATTTCCCTTGCAATTTAAGATTTGGCTGTGTGCTCAGAACATTTTGCTAATTAGATGTGGGATAAACCAGACAGCAATAAAATTTCATTTGCACTGGATACAGAGCAATACATTTCACTTAGAAAACTCCTTTTCACTATATGAATCAGGGTACTTTCTCAAAGTTGTACAATAAGCTGCATGTCAAGAACATGTCTCGATGTGCCTCCTATTTTTAAGCTTGAAATGACAGCACATGTACTTTTCAGTTTAAAAAGTAATGGAGTTCCACCTTTTCTATAGCTTACTCTTGGCCAAGAAATGGGTTGGTTTGACTCTGGTGGTAACAGCAGGTCTTGTGACTTGAACAGCCTGTCCTGTTAGCTGCTGAAGAGGCACTGGGTTGAAGTGGAATGCTTTAGTGTATGAGCAATCTTGGGACTGGTCCAAATAGCATAGAAAAATAAATATAATGACCTAAGTTCTGCATTTTTTATTTGGACATTTAGCCTGCCTAAAGACCTGTTATGATGAAGTTATTAGTTTGTTTTGGGGTTTGTTTGTTTTCGGGTTTTGTTGGCTTTTTTTTTTTTTCATTTTGTTTTGTTTTTTTACATTGGGCAGCTCTTAATATGGGTTGTGTCACTGGAAGCATCCAGACTTGAAAGACAATTGGAAGCTTCTCCAATTCTACGTCTTGAAGCCTGCATTAACCATTATCAACCCATCTTCACACAGGATTTAAAGCCAGCTGACTAGATAGGAAAGAGCTGCAGTGTTTCCAAGAGGTTACCTGAACTGACAAACCTGGGATTGAAGGCATGAGTGAAAATTACCTTCTCCACAGTAAAGACATGAATATCTTATGCACAGAAAGCAGAGATAGTAGGGTGAAGTTCCTGATGGTACACACACACAGAGTGCATTGATTTTATTGGAAATGTCAAGCACGAAAGATCTGCTTTCGGGAAATGACAGGCACTTACAACTCTATGTGAAGCCCATAAGGGTTGTGAATGCTTAGCTGGCACTTCAGGCCATTCATTTCAGCTGCTCAGCAGTGTAAGGTGAATACGTGATCCTGAAAGTCAGTACACTAATGTGACTTCATTGCTTTAAAAAAGAACTGCTCTAAGCAAGACAAATAGGATTTGTCTCTTAGTTCTTAATTTTATGCTGTAGACAGCACAATATTCTGCTAAATTAATCTTTGCAACACATCTGCCTTTCTGATCCTCTTACCCTGTAATTCCTGGTCTTTACTCCACAAAAGAAACATCACAACTACCCTTTCCTATATCTTTTTGATACTTAGATTGTGCTTTATTTCCATACAAGCAACTATAAAACCATAATGCACATTAAGCATTTTCCTTCATCCAGTGTTTGACTCACAATTTTTCTGAACTGACTGATTCAACTGACTGTTGAAAAGAGTTTCCTCTTCTAAAATAGAGAAATACTGGTTCTGTAAAAGGAAATCCCAAGAAATGTTACCTTTTCCAATGTAGGAGTCTCTGTAAAGACATAAAAGTGTTGCCTGTCAAATACAGCACTATTGAACCTAAGTGTTTTGTGATTGCCAAGGGTCAGAGTTTGGCTGGCCACTAAATGGGTGACAGATGTTCTTCACTAAACCATCACACTTCCTGAAAGGGAATAAGGTAGAGAGACTTTACAGTGGAAAAGAAAAATTAAAAGTGTTTTAATGACAGTAATAACAATAAAATGAAATATATATAAACTCAGTATTGAATCCAACCTCCTTATGACTATTACATCACATCCACCACTGATGTTGTGATAGAAGTCCCAGAATGGACTCAGCAGCAGATGGGAACTGAACTCTGGAGTTGGATTCTGGAATTCATGAATTGGGATTGAAGGCAAAACAAAGAGTACTCTTCAGATGCTGTCCACTGAAGCTCTATACTGAATATGACACATTTGGAATTAGAATAGCTCATTATTCAGTTTAGGCTCACCTCATCTGTCTGCCTCTCCCTGCAGCTGCTGCCTTTTACACTGCATCCCCTCATAGTACATGACATTCAGCAGTGAACTTGGTCTGCAGACCTTCTTTGTCACTAACTGTAAATGTCAAGCATTATAGCTACTAGAAGCAGACACTGAAAAAAAATGCTTAACTTCGGAAAGTGCAACAATTTAGAAGAGACAGAGATTAAAAGCAAGATCATCAAACAGAATTAATTCTGTTCTAAGTCTAACCAGAGCAGCAATATTAGAGATGTCTTACCTTTGAGTATGTGTAGGAAGATTTTTTTTTTTAATGGTACTTTTTGACCTAAAAGTAATCTGGAAAATAAAAATCTCTACTATAAAGCTGAAATATTTCATCAATTTTAAGTACAGATCTTACAGGTCTTAAATTCACTAGTGTAATTAAGGTGACAGCAATGTTTCCAAGAACTATAATATGGATGGAAGTCTTTCATATATATCCAGTGAATTTAATTGACATGTATTGCTACTGAAATGATTGACAATATCGATTGCTATGTCTTATACATATGCCACAGTGAATAGAAAATTAGCATCATTATGTTATTTCTAGTGACACTCTAACTACCTCAAAAGGATATATACACAGCTCTTTTGCTTTCCATTGGAGTGTTCTGAAGTCGTAGAAATGAATGGAAATAGCACATGTATTTGTCAAATGTTCCAGCTTTTTTAATATCTTTAAACATGGCCAAGACAGATTGCAATTTAAAATAGGTCTAAAAAGTATTCATCTCCAAACGGTAATGTAATGGAAAACCATGTAATATTATATCTACTTGGTGTAATGTTTCATCTGCAAGATCCTTCACTGGTTGGAATTTGCCTGTTCTAAAAATTCTCCAACAAATAAATACATATAAAATAAAGAATGATATTTTGGAAAGATGTCTAGAGGTCTAGTTCAACTTCTATGATCTTTAATGAATTTCAAAATAAAAACATGTGATGAGAGTTTTTATCACTAAGAATTTGGAGAAAGAGATCATAAATGAATGGCATATACTCTGTGAATTAAGAGTGCACTCATACAATTAGAATTTTGTATGTGCATTTCAAAGATGCAATAGAAACTGTATTGTGATCTGAGTTTCTCTTCACTTAGAGTAACTGCAGGGAAAGAGTGCCAAATTGTAGTAGACTGGACAGTTTAAACGTGTGTTGGGCTATCTATATACAGGTAAGGAAGTGAAACATCTCTCCGACCTGAGAGTCGTGGCCAGAATTTTTAAAAATCATCCCTTAAAACTTTCAAATGCCTCATATCACTGGAAGGGAACTGTAATAAAGATTAAGCAGCTAAGAATCCTACTCTATTATGTCACTGTGGTATGGGCTTTCAGACTCTTGGGATACAAGTTACTTCCTTACTGCTTTGCCATGTATCACAGAAGTTTCCATGCTTATGTCCACTTTACCCTTAGAGATACTTATGTTAGCAGCTATCAAAAGGGTTCATGGTGGAAAAATATCCTGTAAATATTTAAATACCTAGACAATTTCATATTTGGAGCCCTGTCTCTATGACTACATCTTTACTTATAAATTAAACTTTTATTCTTTGAAGCACTGAAGCAAGCAAAGTGCAGAATGCTGTCTTTATACAATTAAATTCTTCTAACTTCTGAAATAATGTGTTCACATTAAAATGTTTGCTGCCAAAACATCTTTTGCTGGTACACTGATTCCTGGAAAATACCTTCAACTTGTTTTGGAGGCTTCTGGATGACGTGGTTTAAACCACACTGGGAAAATTTTATCACATTCGTATAGTCATAGAATCACAGAATGGCTTCAGTTGGAAGGGACCATAAAGATAATTTAGTTTCAACCTCCCAGCCATGAGCACAGACATTTTTCACTTGACCAGGTTGCTCAAGTGTTAAAAGCACATTTTTCAATTTAGAAGAATGGATAATATTGATAAAAACATCCTGTATCCTATTTTTCTAGGTTTTAGCAAGGATAAAATAAAATAACTGAAAACAGAGCATACTTGCAACACAACTAATGAACAGTCAATGCATAACATCATTTGGAATTTTTACCATCTAGCCAGTTCATCTGACAGACCAAGTCTCCACTCAGAACACTCCTATTTGAAGACTGCTGTATTTTTTTAGATAGACTATTAGCTTAGGAAAACCTTAGTGTCATTGTGGAACAAATCCAACCATATGATAATCAGACTCAATAACCTCTTCACTGCATTAATTACGATTTATTTATACAAACCTGATTTAGTCCTTTTTGACACTATTCTGCCCTATTCTGTTTTTGAGATGCTGATTTGCTACAACAACCCCGTGCAATGCTACAGGCTGGAGACAGAGTGGCTGGAGAGCAGCCAGGCAGAGAGGGACCTGGGGGTACTGGTTGACAGTAGGCTGAACATGAGCCGGCGGTGTGCCCAGGTGGCCAAGAAGGCCAATGGCATCCTGGCCTGCATCAGGAATAGTGTGGCCAGCAGGAGCAGGGAAGTCATTCTGTCCCTGTCCTCAGCACTGGTTAGACCACACCTTGAGTACTGTGTCCAGTTCTGGGCCCCTCAATTCAAGAAAGATGTTGAGTTCTTTGAACGTGTCCAGAGAAGGGCAACAAACCCTATAAGGGGCAACTGAGGGAGCTGGGGTTGTTTAGCCTGGAGAAGAGGAGGCTCAGGGGAGAGCTTATTGACATGTACAACTACCTGAGGGTGGTTGTAGCCAGGTGGGGACTGGTGTCTTCTCCCAGGCAACCAGCAACAGAACAAGAGGACACAATCTCAAGTTGTGTCAGGGGAGGTTTAGGCTGTGTTCTTCACAGAAAGAGTGATTGGCCCTTGGAATGGGCTGCCCCGGGAGGTGGTGGAGCCAACGTCCCTGGCTGTGTTTAAGAAAAGACTGGATGAGGCACTTAGTGCCATGGTCTAGTTGATTAGATAGGGTCGGGTGATTGGTTGGACTTGATGATCCTGGAGGTCTCTTCCAACCTGGCTGATTCTGTGATTCTGTGATTCTGTGATTCTGTGATTCTGTGATTCTGTGATTCTGCGATGTCTTTTGGAAATTACTCAATCAGACAATAGATATCTACCTCTTCGACAAAGCTATATCAGGTTCTTTATTTTGAAGGAAACATCCATCCCTTTTCTAAACAGAAAATGTCAAAGTTTGAAAGCAATGTATTTTCACTAACTTGCAAAGAAATGTAAAAAAGTGCAACTGCATGTGGTTTGTGGCTGAATCATTTGAAATCCAGCAGGTTTCTGTATCTTTAGAGGTATCTCACAACACTAGCCCATATGAAGTTGGTATAGAATGACTTTCCCCAGTATAAAAGAAGACATTTCTGCAAAACTATTCTAGTAACTCATCAGTAAAAAAGAATTATAGGTGATCTCAGTATTGTGGTTTCTGCCAGGGATTAAATGTCACATACTAAGATTTTATTGACTCATTTTCTGCCATGTCTGCTTAAAGGGATGACTTTCTAGGCAGGATTGAGTGGATAGTTACTCACTGGTTTCTCAGTCTCTTAGGATTCTAACCATGGCATTTATCTTTCATAAAAAAGTACTTACATAAAGTAATAGCCACAGGCAAGTTGTCTTTGTGTGCAGAATATGATTTTTACTATTATATTTTTCTAGGAAATAGTCCTATTCCTGGAGGGGATTATCAAATCCATGGTGTTTTCTTTGCTTTACAATAATTCTTGTTTTTATTTCTCCTCCCCCCTCCCCCTATAAAGCCACTTATATTTGTGCCTTTACACTGTTAAAGGAGGGTGACTGTTTAAGACTTTGGGTGTTACTAATAGTAGCCCAAACATTAAACTTTTTCTAGTAGGTTTGAACTCCCTTCAGTTATTGTGCTGTACAAGTGCGTCTGACACTGTCTGACATTCAGCCTTCTGGTTACATATTACCTACTGAGCATCTGAGGTCTTTGGCTTCTAAGAATTCTGAAATGTATTTATGGATCAATAAATGTGTTTAAGTCACTCAAACCCTGACCTTGAACGTATTTAGAAGTTAACTGCTGCTAAGGAAGCTAAATGTTGAAGGTACTAAATGGTCTCAGAAAAAGTTCACTTATAGATTGCTGATCTGGTACATTTGTATTCTAGATGCAGAGTTAGAAAATACAGAAGTCTGTATTGTAAACTGAATTAGATATGTGACTATAATTTCTTTCTGTCTTTTTCCTTTACCACAAAGACAAACCTTACTGACTTTGTGAAAAGCGAGAATAACCATAGGAAAACTTCAAAACTTTCAACTCCAGTAATTGGCCAAGCCTATTTTTCTTTCACTTTCTGCTGGAACGTGTCCAGAGAAGGGCCACAAGGATGATCAGAGGGCTGGAGCACCTCTTCTATGAAGAGAGATTAAGAGAGTTGGGACTATTCAGTCTGGAGAACAGAGGGCTCTGAGGAGACCTTATTGTGGCCTTCCAGTATCTGAAGGGGGCCTACAAGAAAGCTGGGGAGGGTCTTTTTAGGATGTCAGGTAACGATAGAAATAGGGGGATGTGATTGTTTGAAACTGTCTTTTTAATTTTTCTTTGCAAAGTTCAGAACAGAGAAAGTGAAAGAGTATAAATAAGTCACTATTGGGTGTAAGAAAGCAAAATAACGATTGTTCTAAACACTTCCATTGGATAGATAGAAATGTTTAAGAACTATTACCCAAAACAAAGTAGGCACTCTGCACATTCTGAGTTCTGCAGTGGGGGCAGTTGCTGGGCTGTCTGGCTGCTGTTTCTTCTTCTCTTCTGGCTGAAGATAACACGTACTGACTCTGGCAGCTAAGTTAACAACTTTCTGCTTAAACTCTGCTTCTCTGTCCTGGGGGGTCTGGGGGGAAGCTCCTGGGAGAGAGAGAAGCTCCTTTGGGAGGGTCCCCTTGGGGGGAAGCAAAGGGAGATCGGTTGTGTTTTTCTGTTGATTGTATATATTTGTAAATGTTGTGAATTTTGTATATTTGTACATATTCATTACATTTCTTCGTAGATTTTAGACTCTGCTTGTAAATACAGCCTTCATTTGCTTCCAGACTGGACTAGCCTGGTTACTTGTTGGTGGGGGGGGGGAATTTCAGCTGACACTGACACACTTTTTTGTTTTTGGCGCTCCAACTCGGGACTTGATTGCTTGTATGATTTATTTCTGCTCAGATTAGGAAGCAAAATGAAGCTATTTTGGATTCTGAGTCATTCTATTTCATCTATTATCGGTGCAATTGTCTACAGATGGGTCGTTTCCTGCATGATAGACAAGATTGTGAGATATGTGGCATATATGTCATTTCTTTGGGTTAAGAACAAGTTACTGAATGTTGGTGAATTCTGTTGTGGTCTTATTGGGCTAAGAAGATATGGTAACTCAACTATGGATCTGCTAGCAGAAACATTTGAGTTTGTTACTCCTCTTACAGCTACAGAGGTTCTTTGGTACATTAGACATCTTGTGCTAATCTTAATTTTGTTGCTTCTTGGAATAATCATATGGCTAGTGATAGCACTGTGTCAAGAGAGACATAAGGCTACTTGCTCTTCCAACTCTGCTGTGAATGTGAAAACCAATCCAGTGAATTTGGTGGCCACTGTAAGCAGAAAGCGTAAAGGAGCTGCAGGAGGAGATGCAGATGCTGCAGGAGATGGTGCAGATGGAGATGAGCGTCCTTCTACTCAGGGTCCTTCTGTTAAGAAAGATCCTTCTGGTGAGGAAGAGAGGGTTAGCCTTAAAATTCTGGCAGACCTCTTGAGACCCCACATGGATGATGGAGATGTAGGTCAGGATGTAGACCCTAGTAGATTAGCAACTGCCGGCAGACCCTCTGAACTCAAGGAAATTCAACGGAGGATTACAACAGGATTATGGGGACAGCAACCTCAGGATGATGATGATGATGAGGATGAGGATGACATACAGTCAGCTAATGCACCCAGACAGGAAATTAGACATGTGAGGAAGGATTACATCAGAGGAGATAATGAGCCAGTCCTGTCTTGGCTAGCCAGGTGTTTTGATATGGGAGTCCCAGCATTGGTGGTAGGCGACAAGTCGGCCTCTCAGTTGGGGATGCTCTCAAAGGATACAGGCATAGACAGGCATCTAGGCAAGTGCATTGGTAAAGTTTCTCTGTGGGCACGCCTCCTACTGGCAGTCTCACTGAGGTACCCCAGCAGAGATGATTTACCATGGAACCCTAAGCCTTGGACCACAATAGCTGAGGGAATCAAGCATCTGAGAGAGTTTGCTGTAAGGGAAATAATGTATGGAGATCATAAGACTCTGAATCCTGATGAAATTCCTGTAGGAACAGGCCTTGCCAAAAAGCTCATTAAGCTTGCTCCTCCTAATTATGCTACTATTCTGGCAAGCAGGATTGTGGCAAGAAATTATGGTGGAGCGCCTCCTACTGTTGGCCACTTCACTGATCAAATGAGGGAATTGGAGGATAGTCTTGCACGTACTTCTTTGGTTTCAGCCATTGAAACTTTGTCTGGAGAAATAAAGAATTGCATGAAAGAGCTGAAGGAGGAACTTAAAACCTCCATATCCAGCTTGATGAAGGGGGATGATTCTGATTCCTCTTCCTCCAGATGGATACAAGTTTCAGCTGTCAAAAACAGACGTGCTCCAAGGAGGCCATTCCAGAATAGGTCAAACCAAAACAGACAGCAGAGGCAATCACGTGGCAGTATCTGGATAACTCTGCGTGATCAGTTTGGTGAGAACATGAACAGATGGGATGGTCAACCAACTTCTGATCTTTTCAAGAGGTTACGGGAGCTGCAGATTGGCAGATCCCGAGGTAACAATACCAGGAGGGTAGTTGTCGCTTCCTCAGTTTCCCAGAACAACTCTGATAGCTCCAACAGTGATCCTGGTTCTGGTGCTGGACGTTGTTCCAGCTGTACATGTGGAAGTAATCCCCACAATTAGGGGTGCCCTGCCTTCCGCCAGGGGGAGGTAAGGGATAATGGAGATAACAGAATCTATTGGGATGTGTACATCCAGTGGCCTGGCACTTCAAAATTTCAGAAGTACAGGGCCTTGGTTGACACAGGAGCTCAGTGCACCATAATACCATCAAATTATCAAGGGGGAGAATCTATAACTATTCAGGGAGTCACTGGTGGATCTCAAGAGTTGTTTAAGATAGAGGTTGACATAAGTTTAACTGGGAAGCAGTGGAAGAAACATAGTATTGTAACAGGACCTAATGCACCCTGTATTTTGGGAATTGATTTTCTGAGAGAAGGGCGTTTTAAAGACCCTAAGGGTTACAAATGGGCTTTTGGAATAGCAACTATAGAAATTGATGGAGGAAAATTGAAGTTGTCCATTAGACCTGAGCTTTCAGATGAATCTGCAGTTGTGGGACAACATGAGATAGAGGATGTAAAGCTGCTGGTTGCTTCTCAAACTGTGCATCACAGACAATACAGAACCAACCGTGACTCTTTGGTGCCCATTCAAAACTTGATTCGTCAGCTGGAGAGTCAGAGAGTCATCAGCAAAACTCATTCACCTTTCAACAGTCCAATCTGGCCTGTGAGAAAGCAGAATGGAGAGTGGCGTCTGACAGTTGATTTCCGTGCCTCGAATGAAGTAACTCCACCCATGAGTGCAGCTGTACCAGACATGATGGAACTCCAATATGAGCTGGAATCCAAGCAGGCCAAATGGTATGCTACCATAGACATTGCTAATGCTTTCTTCTCTATTCCCATAGCAGAGGAATGCAGGCCTCAGTTTGCTTTCACCTGGAGAGGCATTCAGTACACATTCAATCGTTTGCCCCAGGGGTGGATTCACAGTTCAACCATCTGCCATGCAGTGATCCATGATGCTTTGGAGAAAGGTGGAGCTCCAGAACACATTCAGTTCATCGATGACATCATCGTCTGGGGTGAGACTGCTGAAGAAGTCTTCGAGAAAGGTAACAAAATCATTGACATTCTCTTGCAAGCTGGTTTCACTATCAAGCGAGACAAGGTGAAGGGACCTGCCAGAGAAATCCAGTTTGTGGGAGTGCGGTGGCAAGATGGTCACCGTCACATCCCAATGGATGTGATAAACAGAGTCTCCACCATGGCAAATCCCATCAACAAGAAAGAAACTCTGTGTTTCTTAGGTACAGTGGGATTTTTGAGACTGCACATTCATGGATACAGTCAGATTGTGAAACCTCTATATGATGTGACTCAAAAGAGAAACAGTTTCCAATGGGGTCCTGAGCAACAAGCAGCCTTTGACCTATCAAGCGAGAGGTAGTCCAAGCGATGGGTCTGGGACCTGTCCGAACTGGTCCAGACATTAAGAACATTCTGTACACAGCCGCGAGTGACAACGGTCCAACCTGGTGCTTATGGCAAAGAGCTCCAGGAGAGACACGAGGACGTCCTCTTGGTTTCTGGGGTCGTGGCTACAGAGGCTCAGAGGCAAACTACACTCCAACAGAGAAAGAGATTTTAGCTGCTTATGAAGGAGTGAAAGCTGCTTCTGAAGTGATTGGAACTGAGTCACAATTTCTTCTAGCTCCTAGATTGCCAGTTCTGAATTGGATGTTCAAAGGCAGAGGTTCTTCACCACATCATGCAATGGATGCTACCTGGTCTAAGTGGATGGCTCTGATAACACAGAGAGCTCGAATGGGAAATCTTGAAAGGCCTGGTTTGGTGGAGGTGATCACAAACTGGCCAGAAGGCACAAGCTGTGCAAAACCTCCAGAGGAGAGAGTAACTCGTGCTGAGGAAGCTCCTCCTTACAGTGATCTGTCTGATGATGAAAAGAGATATGCTTTGTTCACAGACGGTTCCTGTCGTCTAGTTGGGAACAAGCGGAGATAGAAATCTGCAGTGTGGAGCCCAATGCGCAGAGTTGCAGAAGCGAGAGATGGAGAAGGAGAATCCAGTCAATTTGCAGAGGTAAAAGCTGTCCAGCTAGCTCTTAACGTAGCTGAACGTGAGAGATGGCCAAAGCTTTATCTCTACACCGACTCGTGGATGGTAGCCAATGCCTTGTGGGGTTGGCTGAAAGACTGGAAGAAGAATGGCTGGCAGAGGAAAGGAAAGCCAATCTGGGCTGCAGATCTGTGGCAAGACATTGCTGCTCGCATTGAGAGAATCCCAGTGAAAGTGAGACACATCGATGCTCACATTCCTAAGAGCAAAGCTACAGAGGAACAACAACACAACCATCAGGCAGATCTAGCTGCAAGAGTTTCCCAAGTGGACACAAACTCTGATCCTGATCCTGACCTTGACTGGAAACACCGAGGTGAGCTGTTCTTAGCTCGGTGGGCCCATGACTCGTCAGGACATCAAGGCAGAGATGCAACCTACCGATGGGCTCGTGACAGATCCATTGACATTTCCATGGATGCTATCACACAAGTCATCCATGACTGTGACATTTGTGCTGCTATTAAGCAGGCAAAGCGGATCAAGCCCTTGTGGTACGGTGACCGATGGTCCAAGTACAAGTATGGTGAAGCCTGGCAGATTGACTACATCACTCTACCTCGTTCTCCATCTGGTAAGCAGTATGTGCTGACTATGGTAGAGGCAAGCACTGGATGGCTGGAAACTTATCCAGTTCCTCATGCAACTGCACCATTCTTGGCCTGGAGAGACAAATCCTGTGGAGACACGGAACTCCAGAGAGGATTGAGTCAGACAATGGAACTCACTTCAAGAACAATCTCGTAAAAACCTGGGCCAAAGAGCACGGCATCGAGTGGATATTCCACATTCCCTACTATGCACCAGCTGCAGGGAAGATCGAACGCTACAACGGTTTGCTGAAAACCACTCTCAAAACCATGGGGGGTGGATCTTTGAAGAACTGGGAGAAACATTTAGCACAAGCAACCTGGTTGGTGAATAGTAGAGGTTCAGTGAATCGAGCTGGTCCTGCCCAATCAGATTTGTTGTGAAAGGAAGAAGGTGATAGAGTTCCTGTTATCAGAGAAAAGAATCTGTTAGGCAAAACTGTTTGGGTATTTTCTCGTTCAGAAGAGGCCAAACCTGTCCGAGGGGTGGTTTCTGCTGAAGGTCCTGGTCACACCTATTGGGTAATGAAAGAAAATGGTGAAATTCAGTGTATTCCACAAAGAAATCTAGCTTTGGCTGAGAGAGGTTAAATTCAGAGTGTTGCGCAGATACAGCATCGCGCCCAAGAGGAGAGTTCATGAGATCTACAGTGCACGAACCCTGAGAGCCCTGAGTCACCTGAGAGTCCCTGTTCCTTCCTTCGCTCCATCTGTGAGGAAACAAGCTGTTTGCTGTTTTTCCTGTGATTTGACTCTTTTGAATCATCTACATCTGAGATAGCCGGAATGGACTATGATCTTTATTCACCTATTGTTGTAGATGTTATTTTAGATTAGATAAATGGTAGAAGCAGCCAATGGAATTGTTTAGAAGGGGTGGACTGTGATGGTTTGAAATTGTCTTTTTAATTTTTCTTTGCAAAGTTCAGAACAGGGAAAGTGAAAGAGTATAAATAAGTCACTATTGGGTGTAAGAAAGCAAAATAACGATTGTTCTAAACACTTCCATTGGATAGATAGAAATGTTTAAGAACTATTACCCAAAACAAAGTAGGCATTCTGCACATTCTGCGTTCGGCAGTGGGGGCAGTTGCTGGGCTGTCTGGCTGCTGTTTCTTCTTCTCTTCTGGCTGAAGATAACACGTACTGACCCTGGCAGCTAAGTTAACAACTTTCTGCTTAACAAACTCTGCTTCTCTGTCCAGGGGGGTCTGGGGGGAAGCTCCTGGGAGAGAGAGAGGTCCCTTTGGGAGGGTCCCCTTGGGGGGAAGCAAAGGGAGCTTGGGTGTGTTTTTCTGTCGATTGTATATATTTGTAAATGTTGTGAATTTTGTATATTTGTACATATTCATTGCATTTCATCATAGATTTTAGACTCTGCTTGTAAATACAGCCTTCATTTGCTTCCAGACTGGACTAGCCTGGTTACTTGTTGGTGGGGGGGGAATTTCAGCTCACACTGACACAGGGGAACAGAGCACATACAGAAATACGTAGATTCGGATTGGATGTTAGGAAGAAATTCTTCACCATGAGGGTGGTGAGACAGTGGGACAGGTTGCCCAGGGAGGTGGTAGAAATCTCATCCCTGGAGGTTTTTAAGGCCAGGCTGGATGTGGCTCTGAGCAACCTGATCTAATGTGAGGTGTCCCTGCCCATGGCAGGGGGGTTGGAACTAGATAATCCTCGAGGTCCCTTCTAACCCTAACAACGCTATGATTCTATGATTCATCAGGAAAAGCACCGAATCATATTTCTCATTATAAAAAAAACTAAGCAAACTACAAAACAACAAAAACAATAAACAATCAAAACCACAAACAAAACCAAAAGGGAAATTTGACAACTTATCCTATTTTGAGGTGCTCTTGTGCAGTGCTGAATGATCCAAATCTCGCTGGATGACCACTGTTAAACTGTTTATTTAGTAAATATTCTATTTTTGAAGTATAGCAGATCAGCCATGCAAAGTCAGGATTGTAAATTATTATATTATTTTGAAAGTGAAATGTTTCATGGCTACTAGAATTCTTAGTCCAGATGGCTCATTTGGAAGATAATGACTTAATAACTTTGGCTTATGCCACCACACTTCATGTAATGAAAATCTAAAGAGGAAAGTTCACAAGGATCAGGGTGGAAACCAATCTATTCCCAAAGTATGAATGCTAAAAACTAAAAATATGAATAATTTTCCATAGAATCACAAAATATATTGAGTTGGAAGGGACTCATGATGGTCATTGAATTCAAATTCTGACTCCATGTGGGACAACTCAAAAGTTAAACTCTGTTAAGTTGCTGAGACTCTGGAGTATGTAAAGTTTAATAAAATATCTATTATTCTACCCCTTCTTTGGACACATTCTAATATTTTTATCTCATTATATCATGGAGATTGAAACTGCATACAGTACTTAAATGAGGATGCACCAACACTGAATATAATGAGACAATTATTTATTTTAACTGGTTAATTAACCGTGATTAATGCACCCCAACATACACTTGGCCCCTTTGGCCACCAAGACACGTTTTGACTTACTTTGAGCTCACCATCAACCAATCCCCCCAGATCCTTTTCTGTAGGGCTACATTCCAGTCTTGTGTTCATTGCTCTTGCCATACATCCAGGATTATATCATCCCATGTGAAGAATCTAGTATTTGCTCTTGTTAAACTTTATATGGTTGATGATTGCTTAGACACTGATAAAAACATTGAAAAGATTTTCTTATGCTTTTATGGAAGGATACAGTAGTAGTTTGCCTTCAATGTGTCCATTCCTTGTCTTTTTGTTTTACTCTAGCCCCTACATCTCCCCCTCCAAAATATCTGTCAGAAGCCTAGATTCAAGAAAGTTCAGACCTGTGTGGAACTGCTAGATTTATATCATGATGTGTGGTTCATGCTAGTTTGAAGCAAAAAGTACAGTGGACTGAAAGGAATTATTTAAAAAATGTTATTATTGAACTTCAAAGGGTTGGGAAAAATAGAAAATAACTCATTATGTTTCCTTTACATTCCATTTTATTAGATCGCATTTCTTACAGTTCAACAACAGAGTTCTGAGGGTCCTTAGCAGTGGCGCAGAGTCAACATGGAAGCCTGTGGCTAGCAGTGTTCCCCAGGGATCGGTACTGGGTCCGGTTTTGTTCAGTATCTTTAACAGTGACATGGATGAGGGAATTGAGAGCACCAAGTTTGCTGATGATACAGAACTGGCGGGGTTGGCTGACACCCTCTCAGGCTATGCAGCCATCCAACGTGACCTGGACAGGCTGGAGAGCTGGGTGCAGGCAAACCACATGAAGTTTAATAAGGACAAGTGCAGGGTCCTACATCTGGGGAGAAATAACAACAGGCACCAGTACAGGTTAGAGGATACCCTGCTGGAAAGCAGCTCCACAGAGAAAGACCTTGGAGTGCTGGTGGACAGCAAGTTCTCCATGGAACAGCAGTGTGCTCTTGAGGCCAAGAGAGCCAATGGGATCCTGGGATGCATCAAGAAAGATGCATCCAGCAGATCTAGGGAAGTTCTTCTACCTCTCTCCTCTGCCCTGGCAAGACCATACCTGGAATACAGCATCCAGTTTTGGGCTCCCCAGTCCAAGAGAGAGAGAACTGCTGGAGGGAATCCAACAGAGAATCACCAGGATGATTAGGGGACTTGAGTATCTCCCCTATGAAGAGAGACTGAGATCCCAGGGGCTGTTTAGTCTTGAGAAGAGAAGACTGAGGGTATCTGATCAACGTGTATAAATATCTGAGGGGTGGGTGCCAAGTGGAGGGGAGAAGGCTTTTTTTGGTGGTTCACAGTGATAAAACAAGGAACAACAGTTTCAAACTTGAACACAGATGATTTCACCTCAACATGAGGAGAAACTTCTTTACGATGAAGGTGACAGAGGACTGGAACAGGCTGCGCAGGGGGGTTGTGGAGTCTCCCTCTCTGGAGATCTTCAAAATCCACCTGGATGCATTCCTGTGCAGACTACACTAAGTGATCCTACTTTGGCAGGGGGGTTGGACCTGATGATCTCTTGAGGTAGCTTCCAGCCTCTGATATACTGTGATACAGCTGGGACCCACATCTAGTTATAACAGAAACACTGAGGCAGAAAGGGACCTCATCTAGTCCAAACCATTTGCTGAAGCAGTATCAGCTGCAGCAGGTTGTATACGGCTGTGTCCAGTTGTGCACATGAAATAAGATCTTTATTTTAAGTTGATTATGGATCATCACCATCTAAGGGTCATTTTATCTGAATATTCTGAGTGGATAGTGATTATGAATATATGATTATATATTTCTTCTGAAGACAATCTAAAGCAGATACGTTGCAATTACTAAGTTTACTTCATATTGCAGATAACGAAAATAAAGCAACTCACTATACAAGCACAATATATAGGCATGTGTACTGATTTTGGCTAAAATAGAACTAGTGTTCTTCATAGTAGATATCACAGTGCTAAGTTTTGAGACTTGTGACAAAAAGTATTGATTATACACCAGTGTTACACCTATTGCCTAGCAGTGATTACATAGCATCAAGGCCATTTCTGCTTCTCACACCACCCTGCAAGCAAATAGGCTGGGAAGAAGCTGGGAGCATAGGCAGCTGGGACAGCTGGCCCCAACTGACCAAAGGCATATCCCATTTCATGTGATGTTTTTCTCAGAAATAAAAACTGGGGAAAAAAAGGAAGGGTGGAATGACACATTTTTCTCCTCAAGTAACTGTTAGATATGATGGAGCCCTGGTTTCTTGGAGATGGGTGAATATATGCTTCTGAGGTATATGTTTCTGATGCAAAGTAATGTATGAATTCTTTCTTTGCTTGAACATGCAGCTTTTGCTTTACTTATTGAACTGTCTTTAGTTCAACCCACAAATTTTCTCACTTTTACCCTTTCAAATCTCTCTCCCACTCATCCCACTGCAAGGGACACAAGTGAGCATCTAGATGGGGCTTAACTATCCTCCTGGGGTTGACCAACAACATTACTGTGTATGGTACATGGGTATGTACTATTGCAATCAATTCTTAGCTTCTTACAGTCCTGAAAGAAGAGAAAACAATCTAGCAGGATCTGGCCTGACTGAGGATGTGGCAAACTACATTCAACTGCCTACTTTATGACAAGTCTGCCTAAATGATGTTACACTAGTCATCAGGAGCCTCAGTGAAAGTTTCTCTCAAAGGCTACAATAAGGATAAAAAGATGCTATTGCAAATACATTCCAAGAAAGAATGGTACCCACGCTCTCCTTTGTGTGAACTAATTGGTCAGATACAAGCAATAGTGTAAGCAACTGCCATGGTACAACACCGTGCCTGAGCCAAAAATACTTACTGAGAGGCAAACTAGCAGCTTGATCCTAAAACAGTGTTTATGGAATTAAAGAACTCTCAGGTGAGCTTCTAGTGAGTTCTACGTCTCTGCTTTAGTGTATATATGCACCAAATTTAGTAAATCTCACCTTGTTCTTTTCCCATTTCTCTACATCTGTGTTTCTCCTTTTCTTTTTAAACTGATCACTTCCATTTCTTCCCCAATTTTCCATTGCCTTGCAACTTTTCCCTCAATTTATTTGTTCCCCCTTATTTTGCCAGCCTCAAGACTTAACAAATTATAGATGGCTGCTAATTTTCTTACTCAACAATTATACACCAGCTGCTGTTTGTAAAAGAAAAACGACAACTTAGTCACTTCCCTGTCTTTACTGAACTGTGGGCAAAAGATTGAACTTGTTGCAGAGAGGAACTCTCTAATCAGCCTTCCTTTACAGTCACATTCATGCTTAAAAGAATTCAGAAAAATGAATCATTCCAAAAGCTGATAATACATTGCTTTGCACCTTGGGAGAAGTCATTTCAGGCTCTGGCAGATGAGTTCTGGCATCAGCAATTTAAGACAAAATTGTGCCCAGCATTCTGCCCACCCACAGATTAACCTTCTGTAGCAGTGTGCAGAGGTTGTGTGTCACCTTGCTTTACTGCTCCCACTCATTAGCTGGTCTCTCAGATTAAGTGAGACCTGAGTCTGGGGAAAAAAACATCTAAAATCTGAATATATTGTTCTTTCTTTACTGTAGATGTAGTTTTTATGCTTATATTCCTTCTTTAAAATGGTGATTATAACTTGAAACAGATGAAACTTTTGGTGATCAGGGAGGACAGAATGGAGAAGACTATTCTGAGAGGAAGAAGTTAACTGCGAAGCTGTAAAGGAAATAAAATAATTCCCATTATCTTCTTTTTTCATTGGACATTTGTAGGTCTGCATATATATTACCTGAGTTCTCTAAGGTAATTGCTAATGAACTGAGAATCTCATTAGCCATCTAGTTTATTGCTATAGATGATATGAAAATATCTAATTCTTCTAAATACACTGTAATCTGTTCTTTAATTCCTGTGGGGTGAGGATTTTATTCTTACATTTTTCCCTGTTGTTTCAGCCATCTGGTCACTGTTGACCAATTCGGTCTAAACTAATGCAAAGTGGCCCTAAATACCTTGGTTTTCTCAGTACCATTAACCAGCAATTTTCCTTCTCTGTGAAGAGGAAACGATCCTCTGTTTATTTCTTCTTTCTCTATTATATATAATGACAGTGTTTTATTATGTATTCTTGACATCTTTGCTGACACCATCTTGAGTAGAGTGCCTTAAATTATTTCATTTTGTTTATCCTCATCCTTCCTAATCACTGTCTTCTTTGAAGTAAATGGAGATAATGAATGCATTGGCCAAGTTGATGTCTTGCTATTCCTTCTATTAGAAGGGGGGTTTAGGATTAAAAAAAAAAAAAAGGAGAGAATTGTGGGGTTTTTTTTATTGCAAGGGAAAAAAAAAGAACAGAAATATTTACTTGCATAAACAGTAACATTGACTACATACCGTAACAGTTTATCAGAAAGAAGGTTGTGCTCACTCATGTTTTCATTCTCGGGACAGATCATGAGCTGTCCTCAGAATCTGTGGTTTACCTTTGTAGCAGAAGTAATTCTTCCATAGAGAACTGGGACAGAGCTCAGTTTATTAACACAGGAGTGGCAACAAATGATCCTGCGAATTGTTTTGGTCTATTACATTTCAGTATCACTGAGGAAACTGCCTGATGCATACTAAATTTAAAAAGAAAATTTGTTAGGAAACTGCATAATAAATACAAATGAAAGAACACCAACAGGACTAAATTAGAGTCATGTTGTAGAGAAATAAGAAAAACAAACAAACAAACAAAAAACCATATCCCTGCAAACAACTTTTCAAGACAGTTCACTTTCTTTGGAAGCTATTACTTCTCATAGTTAGAAAAGTGGTTTTAACTTCTGAATCTGTTTTAAATTCTGAAATTTTAAATTGATTTTATGCTTAATACATTAAAGTTATTCTCCATAAAATCTAATATTTCAGAATAATTAAGGAGTAATATTAGAATGCTTTCCTTTCTTCTTCTAAGAATTATCAGGAGAGGTCTCCTGTGCTATGCCCTGAACACCACTTTCTTTCTCAGCCTCCTTTACTTTTTTTATTTTTTTCTTTATTGATTTATTTTTTCCTTCCCTACTTTTTTCCTTTTTGCTTTCTTTATTTCCTTATTTTTGTCCTTGTAAGGACTCCATGATCAAGATAAAATCAAGATTGGTGCCTCTTTCAACTTTTCTTAATAGGGCTTGCCAGAAATAAGGAATAAGTAAAGGAGAAAACAATTAATGAAAGCCATAGGAAATCCTCCTTATATTGAATACTAAAAAAAGAGACATGTCAACTCAGTATTTTTTTTCTGAAATTATATGTCTAAGACTTATCATAGAACTAAGATGACCTGAAATCATACCCTTTCCTTACGTTATGATCAATAATCCTTTGAAAAATTAATATGATGAATTGCTTGCATTTAAAAGACTACCTTTCAGACCTGTCACATAGTAATAGAATTTCTTCACACTCTTTGTCCTTAGTGATACCTAGAGAGGTACTAGTTTCTGCCTCTTTGGTTAAGAAACTATCACATAGACAGATAAGTTAAAAATCTCTGCTTTCTAGGAAAGTATATGTTCTGTTAACACTTAACAAGTTTTGAGACATTTATTGTTCCAGCTCAACTCTTCTGAAGACTCCCAAGCAAGTACAGATTTGGCTTCCATATTTGCCTAGGTGTAAATCTTATCTTTGGAATTTCTGTCTCAGTTTATTGTGAGCTCTTGTGGTCATTGCAGGCTTGCTCCCAGTGACTGTTCGTTCCCCCTGGTTGATACAGCAAAAAAAAAAAAAAAAATTCAGTTCCTAGTCTGAAATCTGATTTTTTTTTCCTTTTGTGTTCCGTGACCTCATCTGATTGTGCTCATGCCAGGCAGAGTAAAGGCCACACTTAGCTGATTCATCCCTTCAGATTTTGAGCAAAGTTGGCAGCTTATGAAGGATTACAACCTCTGTCACCAAGTGAGACTTAAGTCTGGAGGAATAAAAACAGTCTGAGCTGAGTAGAATGTGATTCATTACAGATATTTCAAATTTCACTTTTTTATCTTCTCTACTTAAGTTTGAGCAGAAACCATACTATCAAGATAGGTTTTAAAAGCTCGATATTCATTATTATTCATTATGATAAACTGTAAATCAATGTTAACTTTTCCTTGCTAAGACACAAGAAAAGACCATCAAACTTATTTCTTGGTATTAAATTTAGCAGGAGCGTAGTTTGGCTCTTCCAAAGTGAATGAAAACAGAGATACGATCCACCACTCACATGAATATTCCACAAGACTTCTGCACCTTTAAGAGAAGTGTCATTGAGAACTTGTGCAAAAGTTAGGGCATGACTATAAAACGAAACATCAATACACAACTGCATTGAATATGGTGTTAAAATAATTTACATCACAAAGGAAGAACCCTCTTCATAATAAACATATAAGAAATTTGGATGTTTATGATTATCTTGAGCTTATTCCACCTCTATAACTACAGATTCCTGGGGAACAGTTTGCGTGGCACAAGGGGATTAAATGCAGGGACAATATATACCTTTTACTCTGTATATGTACATTATTTTAGCCTTAATGGAGATTCAGCAAACATCAAGAATACGTAGGTCTTTGTGCTAGAAAGCTAGAATCAAAACTTACGTTTATTAGTAAAACATACAGACAGTAAAATGAACCAATCAATTACAAATTGCACCTTAACTGGAATGTATCTTTAAAAATCAGAACAAAAAAAAAGAGGACAACTAGAGCCACACAAGCATTCACAACTTAAAAAGAATAATAATAACAAGGGTTAATATAAACAATGAGATATTAAATAAAAATTAATTGAATTTATGAGACAACAACTGTATTCACAAAGTGTAGACCATGGGCAGTCTATGAAAGCTCAAATCTGCAGCTTGTCACAAAATAGTGTGAAGAACCAAATTTACTGTTTTCCTCAGTTTCATGTATGATTGTGTTAGTTATGGAGAAAATCTGAAAGCTAAAGGCTTGTGAATTTGTATAGAAGTCCATTAGGGGTGACTTACAGAGAAGCCCCAAAACTCAAAATGTCTTCCACTGTCTGGGTGGAAACATCATTGGCTGAGTTGTCTAGAAGTACTGGAAGCTTGCATTTCTCATTAAATTCAGAACTATGTGAAGACATAGACTACAAACAGCCATTTTTCCTTCTTAATGGGTCACTCAGATATTCTACAGACCAGCCTCTGAATGTTGAAATGAACGCTAAATAATATGAAATTCTATCACTTAGTCTACTCAGATATAAGTGTTCACATTTCTCTCAAGATTAGTGTTCTAAGACTAGTGTTAGTCTTATTCACGCCTTTCTTTGGGCATGCTATAAGTACATTTTACGACTGCTCTGGTTTGACTGAATTTTAATGAATTTACAATTCTCAGTGAGATATGAAATCACTTTAAAAAAACCCTCACCTTATTTCAGAAAAAAAAACACCATACATGCAGTGGTTCTTCTGTCACTCATTAAGACTTCAGTGGACATGATGTATATGGATCAAATAAAGTATATATCCTTTTTCTATGCTAATGCCTGAGAGATTGTCAGGGAAAAACAACTTTTGTCAAATTTAAGGTAGTTAAATATATTCACACATGGTAAAAAATATGGCAAAACTGAATACAGAGCTTTAATAGAGTAATAAAAAGCAAAGTATACATTTGATAATAGATCCTGAAGTTCATCACATGTTTGTCTATTTTTTTACAATATAGGAAACTACTAAATGAAAAGCTCTTACTGCAGCCTCTTGGGGATATATTGAAAAATAGTGATTTTACCTTCACAGTTAAATTCTCTGTAAATGACACTGACATCTTCTTTTAGCTAAGCACCAAATTAAACAGAGGTGGCATTGGTAACAGTGTTTAAAGGTGACAAAAGCAAAATCCTCTCAATCCATTATTGATATCCAAATTAAACAGAGGTGGCATTGGTAACAGTGTTTAAAGGTGACAAAAGCAAAATCCTCTCAATCCATTATTGATATCTAGATATATCTGAGGCCAGCATTTACAAGGATTTTTGACTGCTCCAATAGAAATGTACCTGACTGAAGACCGAAAGGTTTAGCTGTCTTTTTTTTATGCCACTGTTACTACTAACACAACAAAAAATAACAGAAATTAGATATTAAAATATATGCAGCAATCACAACTTGGAAATTAGTCTTCTGCATCTCAACACAAAGTGCCTGGAAATTTCACTTGAGCACAAAATCCTCTTGCCTTTGTGGTAGAAATGGAATTTCTGCTGTTTCGTTCTGTCCCCAAATATGCTTTGAAAATGTTTAACATGATGATGTTATTTGCTAAATGCATCACACAAATCATGTTGTAAACCCCATTTCTGACAATTTTATATGTAACCCTCTGTTTGGTAATTTATCCCAAACCTAACGTATTTTTATCTAGAACCAATAGCCTGCAGGATTTGTTACAGGAATGCAGGAAGCCATATGGGTAGATTCTTCTCTCATTTATACCAGAATAAATTATAACTAATACTACTGAAGTCACTGGAGTTTCACTTGTTTAAAGAAAGAATAAAAATGCTCAGAACCAACCCCATCTTATCAGTAAGTTTTCTATCTTAAGGGGATCATGCCAGGCAAGTTTTAATTCTGCAACTAAACTCATCCTTTAATCCACTCTCAGTAGAGTTATTTAAACATTTTAAACAGCAGTAAGGCTTTATGCCATTATCTTGCCACCTTTTAGTCAGCCATTATCCAAATTTCTCCCTTGAAGCCATATTATGTCATTGGAGCAGTGCCAAACAGTACTCATTGTGTCATTTTTTTAATTTAGGGACAATATTTAAAAATCTTGAAATATTTATAGCATTTGCACATTACTTAGTGGAGCAGTTTGGATGTAGTCACATCTGTTCAGAACTTTAGAAGGTCAAGGACATTTTGGAAACTGAAAAGCTGTCATTGTGAGAGCATTCAGTAGCTTGTAGTAGGCTAATAATGTATTGTTATGCCATGCTTGTTTGCTATAACCTTTGATTCACAGCTATAGTGAACATGGACCTTTCGAGAGCCTCGGTTCAGAAGAGGTTAACATAAAATTACTAATATTTATCAAACTTCTTAAAAATAAAAGTGGCATATAAAGTCAATATGTCAGGTCTTTCTTTGAAACTATGATGCCTCTGTCCTGTAAAGCATTATTTGTGCCTATGTGTTACTTGCAATAATTATAACTACTTTATCAACAAGGAGACTTGAAGCATTGGCTTGTACTAACCAGAAAGTGAACAACTGTTCTTCACACCTCCCCACTAAACTCTAATAGGACAATTCATTTTTGATCTACTTTACTCTATCCTGTCACTTTCTTTCTAAATTAATCAAATCACAAAATAGCTTTAGTGAGGGAAACCTAACACAAAGTCTCTCTGCCTATCACTGGCTATTAATATTCCAAGGTGACAGGATCTGGCCTCCAAAGTGTGTAATATTTTAAGGTGACACATTTTATGTAGTACCCAAAAAGTGTAATTTTGTTTTCCAGAAAGTCTATGCTAAGGACAAGGAAAAGCAAAAGAATTAATTTCTGCTTTCTAGTTGACTTCTCCTTCAAATAAAGAAGTATAATCCAGGTGTATAATCCAGACAAATACCAAGCCATTTTAGAAACTCTTCTTGTGCTTTCTGATAGGAAGAAAGGATGATATTAATAGCAGTAAGTATTATAAGAAGACCTCATTCAGATTTTTTGAGCTGTCATTGTGTAAGCATCTATGAGTTAAGTATATTGGTGTTCATTATGTTGATAAATGCCTATATGGAAAGATGGAATGGACTCTTCATCTTAACAGCTAGGTTGTTTCTTTTGGATCTGCTAACTGAACAGCAGGAGCAAGTGATGAGTGAGTGAATATAAGTGGAGACTGAATAGAGTGGGCAGGAAAATGCCACTTACTTCCCCAGAGCCTCATTGACCCCAGTGGAGTTTTGATCTGCTTCTGTAGTGAATCTTCACACATGGAATAGCAAGTTCTTAGTTTTGGTAACAGTATAAACTGAAATAAAACATAATTTACTTTATAATTGCAGAACTGAAAATCTCATGTATGCTTAAATAACTAATGGAACAAGACATAGAAATGAGGAACATATTTAAAACAAATGAACCTGTTTAGAAGTTGGTTGTCTCATGTAACTACCACATTTTGTACACTTCCATGTCTAGCTTTTATGCTAAATCTTACAGGAAACAATCTGCATAATTGAGTAATTTGCATATGTTCACCTTAATCAGAAGGATAGATTTCATGCAGCAGAATGAATGTGCCATCCTATTTGACAGCTTGAGTGAATAAAGCCTACAGGCTAGCAACACAGTATGCTTCTGTTTGTTCTGCCTTTCATCATTACTCATTATATTTGTATGGTGAAAACTGGCATAGCAAGGATCTGCAGTCCTGAAAACACAAGAAATCTGAAAATCTATTTCTATTCCTGTTCCTTCCCTGTGTTAATTGTTAGGTATTTCTTTTTAATGCTCCTTAAATGTTCTTTCTTCCTCATACTTGGCCTTATTAACAGTTGTCCCCATACTTCACAACTTGGCTATCATGTATGATATTGGTTAATCAGCTGCATTAAAAATCATGCTTACAAACACGTTGGCAGAAATTGCTAAATATTTGAAATACGTAGAGCAGCCCTTTCTTCTCTGCAGTCTGAACAAAATCCTCTCAGAGGATACAGAAAATGGCCTTGTATTAGTTTTAGCTCTCATATTTAAAATGTAGTTGCAGTGTATTTAGACACTGTGATGGCCTCCAGGACAAGTGTGAAGTCTTAGCTTAGTATTACACTAGAATTTCATGCCTTAGTTTAAAATAAATAATTATTGTCACTCATGTAAAATTGGACACAAGCTTCTAGTCACAGATCCACTCTGAATTCTCATTAAGAGATATCATCATTTGCACTAAAATCCATTAACTTGTTCCTACTCTTTCTTGGGAAATCATTTTGAAGGTTGGCAAATATATATATATATATATATATGTAAAGAGAAAAAAAAATCCTCACTTGTTCTGATGATTCTAAAACATATGCCTAGAAAATGTGTTTTGCTGAGTCTTCTATTTTTAATAGCATCTCAGTTAACATATTGAGTGCAACAACTTGCTGACTGAACACAGTGCTCAGAATACTTAAATTTTTAAAACTGTAAATCTTGCTATCTTGAAATTTTTCTGTTAAATTATAATCTCCTCAGAAAAAGTAAGAAAAGAACAAGAAACACAATAAAACTTACTGGTTTTGTTCTTTTCCAACAAAGAAATTCTCAGAGCAAATGATGGTCTTTGGACAGAAATACGTGAATCACATCATTCTTTTATTTTATTTAATCTGAACTAATGCCATTTCAGCCACTGGAGCATGCACTTAGCTATAAACAAATATCTCTGCCAACAGTCAAAGACAGGATTCTAGTTGAGTTGTGTTCTCAATAAAACTGTTCCTACGCCCCAGGATGTTCTGCAGCACAACTCCAATCACCCTTCTTTAACAATAAAATTATCCCATATGTAAAAGCTCTTGCCCAGATTGAAAAAACCTTCCTTGGCAAATGAAACATTAGTTGCTGTCAACAAACTGCAAGTTTCCTCAGCAACAAGGGTCAGGATGGACTGAAAGATGTCTGTCCTTAGAAATGCCGACTTACTCTTTGGTGCAAAGCAAAGGACAGAGGACAGGCAAGAACACATAATGCAAAAACACAGTGCATGCCTAAGGTTATTCCTAAGAACTTAAACCAGCTGAATGCAAGTAAATTACAACTGACTTCATTCCTCTCAAAAACACCTTTAAACTTTTAAAAATATTTAGTCTTGACAACTGTTTATAATAATGATGATATATAAAATATTTCTGCCTATCAATGCCCAGCTTTTTTTTAGTGAGACTGGACAAAGCACTTCAAAAAGCTTTCTTCCAGGGTGGTATAACCTTTTTCTTAACTTGGATGAGATCAAGGCTAGGTTTCAAATTGAACTACTAAGAACAGTTGTCTTGGAAGTTCAGATTAATTTGGCTGAATTACAAATGCAGTATTGTCTGGGAGATGGTTAATTAAGATGCGTAATGAGCAATTATATGTTTCTTCTGGCCTGACCCAGAATAAGATGCTTCCTACAGGAAAATCACAATTAATTCAAGCGAAACAGAGGCTGCCTGTTTTAAATACTTGAATGAGTGAATATTAAATGTATTCCTCTTTCATCCATACTTTAAATTTCTAATATGATATCCAAACAAGACACGAGGCTGTCTTCCTACTCTAAGGATTTCAAAGTAAAATAGAAGTGCTACAGAAACTTAAGTCAATTCCTAAAGCAATTTGCTATGAGAGACACATGATGAGAAGATAACATTATCTGTTGAAAGATTCTTAAACCAAATAATTACATTAAAAATATTAGCTTTGCAACTGGATTTGTAAAACAGACTTGAAGGCATTCCTTTGAGTAACTAAAATGGAAAAAGACCTTGACACAGACAGGCTTCTCAGCAGTTATCTGGCTCAGGATTGCTTTCATTAACTACTGTGAGATGCTGGTCTGCAGTGATAGCATCATTATGCACTGACAACATGCCTTCAGATGTCCTCTCAGCTGGACAAGAAGGTTGCCCTGCAGCACCTAGGGTAGTGAGAGACAAAGGTGCAATGCCCTGCTGGCATCCTTACCATTTCAGGCTAGGAGGTACCATTGCACCTAAATGGTGACTCTTGCTCTCAGTGAGCACATGAAGTGTCCCGAGACTTAGGGGAGATATAAGGATAAGACTCAAAGCTTTTTCTAGAGTTTTAATTTTGATTTAATGGCATATTTGATTCTGTGTGCACACCTGCTGCTCTTGAACCATAGTTAACTGCCTGAGTGAACAGTTTGCCAGCTATTTATCTACACAGGCAACATAATGGCCTGGTTTGAAAAAGAGGACTGACTTGAAACTGCATAATTGCTTGAGATACCAGCACCTTAAATGTGCTGGTCAACATCCTTGGTGAAGTGAGCTGGAGAGTCCTAGACAGCTCTTGCTGTGAAAATGATCAAACTGTATGTAGATACAACATTTACATCTGTCACCCAAGGGCTGTTGGGGGGTCACAGGACAGTCTCTGTGAGGAGAGGTTGGGGTTGCCTCGTGCTGGACACAGCTCCAATGCACTCACAGCAGGCCATGGCTGAGCCTTGCAGCCACTAAGGTGGCACCTTAGGGAAAGCCTTTGTAAGGAAGGGCAAAACACCTCTCAGTGGCCACTGGAAAAGTTTGGGAAACAGCCTTGTGAAAATCAAGGTGGAATGACAAGAGAAGGAGGTACTCCAAGTATCCCACCATGGGTTTTCTGCAACCCCTGGAGAGAGCACGGTGCACATATATTCATACTGCAGCCTATGGACAACCCTGTGTCAAAGCAAACAGGCATGCCTTGGAGAAAGCTGCAGGCCATGGAAAGGCCATGTTGCAGCAGAAGAAAAGTGTAATGAGGAAGGAATGGCAGAGAGGAGCCCTTATAGACTGACTGTAATCACCGTTCTCCATCTTCCTGTAGCACTTGGAGGGCAGAGGTAAGGGCAGGAGTTAAGCTGAGCTAAGGCAAGGAAGAAGGTGTCATTTTAGTTTTTGTCTTTGTTTCTCACCAAATTGTCAAGAATTTCTCACCTAATTGTCAAGAAATTGGCAAGTCAAGTTATGACAGTAATTGCTAAGTGATCTCCAGATTCTTATCTCAACCCAGGAGTTTTCTCATTTTGCTTTCTGCCCCTGTGTCCTGCTAAGGAAGGGGAGTGAGAGAACAGCAGAGTGGGCATGTGGTATCTGACCAAGGTTAACCATGATAAACACTAGAAATTATTCATGTAGATGCAGAGAATATTCTTATGTCCACAGTTGAGATATTTAGGATATATTTTATATCTAAGTAAGATAATTAATAGTGATGAGTGGTGCATGTGCTGTTGTGTCTTATATGACCATGGTCAGCTGGAGAATAAGAAATGAGGAAAACAGCGGTTTGAAGAGTTCTATGCAATCAAGTTAAAGATGCTGCTGTCAGCAATGAAGACACCATTTCCCCTGAACATTGAGTGGCCATTCTGTTCAGAAGATTAGACTCCCCATGTGAGCATTATCCTGTGCCAAGATCTCAGTAGCCTGGTTTCTTTTTTTCATCACCAGTCTGTCTCTGAAAGGTCTACACGATAACACTAAAGAAAACTGAAGAAGCCTGAATGCTTTTTAAAATCACCATCTGAGGTTAAAATAGTCAGTTCAATGTCAGTCAGCCAATGTTTAGAGAATGTACAGAACGGAAATAGCATACCCTGGCTGATCCTCTACAAAGCACTGATCTTCAGGTTCAATAAATAGGGTGGCTCTTTATTTTCCTGTTTGTGTTATTGATTTTCTTCCATCTTTCCAACGTGTATATACTGAAGGAGTTCACTGACTTATCAGCTATAATTACTCACTGGTAAATTTTTGTTAAAATCAGAACAAAACACCCTCCAACACCACTACCAGCATGTACTAAGTAAATTTGTTACGTATGCGCTGGAAAGCCCATAGGGTGTTTCATTGTGTACATATTTTTTTCAGTCTTAGATTTTTTTTTTTTTTAATTTCAGAAAAAATAATGCGAGGTGTGAAGGAGTAAATCAAACCTTTTCAGTGACTTGAGCAGAAGCTGTGGGTACAATCAGATACATATATTTTAAACACTGAGCAGAGTGAAGCTGTAATTTAAGACAGAACCTAAAAGCTAAATGATAATAAATATTTACCTCAAATTATAGTGATTAATGCCCTACACTATTCCTGCTGTATGATGTATTAATATCCTTTTGGGATATTGACAGCAAACTATTTCTGTAGTTCTCTTGAAATTTACTAAAATAGATCAGCAGTTTCTTAGAATATTGTTTCTTAATATTTGGAATTAAAAACACAGATATGGAAGTCAGATTTTGAAAACAAAGAATTTAATACTCACTGTTTTATATGAAACTCCAAAGAAAAAAATGTATACTTTAAAACATTCTCCTAGTGTTATCAGTAATTTAACAGAAAGTAATATCTAATTTGAAGAAATACAAAGTTATTTTTCTGTTGCTTTGTTTTGTTGTGTTTCTGATGAAAAGTAGTAGTGAAAGATATGGAGAAATAATTATGTAGTGAGCTAATATAAAGACTACAGGTTTCTGTGTCTTCATATAACAGATTTTATGTTTGGTAATTAAAGACTTTTATATTTCCACTAGCTAGCTGCTTCCAAAAGACTAGCTTCTTAGCATAAAATTAATTAACCTTCAGAAGACAATCCAAGATACTTCAATGACCCCACTGCTGCCAAAAAAAAAATAAAAATCACATTATAGTATCTTTCACAAATCTTCTAAAGGCATTCTACAATATATGTGGTAAAATAGTACAAAATATTACATAACATTTTATTTTACATTGTGTGCTAGGTAAACACAGAAGGCAATTAATTTCTGCACCACATATCAGAACAGTGTCTCTTCTCACATTTTAAGAAGTATGGAGAACATGTAGAGGATAATGTATCAGTTTCTCTCTCCTTACTCTATATCCTGTATGTTTAATATTCTACTCTCTGACCTCCTTTCACTCTCACGAAGAAAAAGCATCACACAGGTACTAAATATCAGAAGCTATTGGAACAGGTCTGTTCACAATTAGCGTCTGGAAACCATCATAACTTTGGTCCAGATTTCAAGTTTTTTTAAAATATCTTATCTATATTTTTTTTTTAAAAAGCAAGGAAAATCCAGTACCAAAGCTGAAAGGAGGGTGAAAATTTAACTTCTAAATCCTTCTGCCTTCTGACCAAGAAATTTGTAGATGGTTAAAGAAAAACACCCAACTTCACCAAAAATTGTACTGAACTGAAATTTAAAAAATCTGTTTTGATTTAGACAGTTTTAGTGAATTATTTAGAAATGGATTATATCCTCAAAGAACAGAATCTGTAGTGGCTAATGATATGAAGTTACTCAGTTACTTTTATGTATCAGATACTGATCATATACTTTTGAGTACTATAGAGACGTTAAGCGTGGGTAAGAGCACATTGAAGCCGCAAGATAGAATGCTGAACTGAGTCTGAAAGACTCCAGTCTCTGTGCTTCATTTCCTCTACGAATGAATAAGTTATACTGGCTCTTCCATTTTAGTTTCCTGATCTGTAAGATGAGAATAAGTTCTACTAAAAAAGTCTTATGATCAGAAGATTTAAAAGCAGGCTTTACTGTTGTAATACATGTGCTATATATAGAAAATCACATTCTTACACAGAAGAAAAGATCTTTCCATATGTATTGCACATAACATTGTTATACTCTAGTTCTACATCTGTCACTGTCAAATATTTGCCATCTACGATGTTGCTACTTAAGGTTAGACACAAGAAACTGAAAATGGAGAATGATGCAATTTGATCAAGTCCTGTGTGCCAAGACTAGTTCTTCTTTGTATAGTACCAAGTTTAATAACTACTTATCAGTAGATGCATCCTGTAATCTTCAAAACCTATTGGGGCATTTTAAAATTTCTTACTATAAGGTAAAGTCTGATTTGCTTGTTCTTTGCTTACAACATTCGCTTTCAAAGGAAAATTTCTCTTTTTTTATTATTCTGTGATTCTGTGATTTTTCTATAAAGCTAACTGACTTAACTACAATACATTTTATTATCAGAATGCCTGTATAACTCTTTCTTTCCTAAATCACTGTAATTTCTTGTCACCTCAGTCAGGGAATGCTTCATCTGCCTGTCCTGGAAGCAGCATTACAGAATCACAGAATCAATAAGGTTAGAAAAGACCTCAAGGATCATCAAGTCCAACCTGTTACCCAAGACCTCATGACTACTAAACCATGTCACCAAGTGCCATGTCCAATCCCCTCTTGAACACCTCCAGGGATGGTGACTCCACCACCTCCCTGGGCAGCACATTCCAACGGCTAACAACTCTCTCAGTGAAGAACTTTCTATTCACCTCGAGCCTGAACTTCCCCTGGAGCAGCTTGAGACTGTGTCCTCTTGTTCTGGTGCTGGTTGCCTGGGAGAAGAGACCAACCCCCTCCTGGCTACATCCTCCCTTCATGTAGTTGTAGACAGCAATGAGGTCACCCCTGAGCCTCCTCTTCTCCAGGCTAAACAACCCCAGTTCCCTCAGCCTCTCCTCACAGGGTTTGTGTTCAAGGCCTCTCACCAGCCTCATTGCCCTTCTCTGGACACATTCAAGTATCTCAATGTCCTTCTTAAATTGAGGGACCCAGAACTGGACACAGTACTCGAGGTGTGGAGTGACCAGGGCTGAGTACAGGGGCACAATGACTTCCAGATAAACTGTTTGGCCACTGCCCTTTCTCCTCCCTCCCTGTTGCAGTGGTCCAGGTTGAGGTCAAGGAGCCAATAGGCAGGCACCATTGAGGCTGCCTGGGGGGTGTGGAAGCTGGACCCAGTGCCTCACGTTTCATACAGACAACTGCACGTGTCAGAGGCTAGTCGAGAAGGCGTGTACAATTTGCCTGCCATACAGCACTTTGAACTGATTGGTGATATTTGACAAGGTAATCTGCCATTGGGCCCTTCATTTTTCAATAAAAAGGAATTTATAGCGGATGATTCGAAAGCCCACACCCTGTTCGTTAGAGGGATTGAGGACAGTGACAATCACCCAATTTGTGCCTGACTTTGGGGTGATTTCCTGCAGTTGTCCTAGCAGCAGCGTGGTGGGTTCCGAGCCACACCACAGCAGTGTGCTCTCTCTCTCTCCCTCACTTCCCCCAATTTGGGATCTGTCTTTGGATTATCTCTACCCTTTGGACTACAAATTGCAGCTCCGTTCACCTCTCCATTTAGCAAAAGTTTTGGTGACTAGAAGCTCAGTGGTTCATGAGTAACTAAAGCTAATTCCTTGGTTATTTCTAAAGTTCACAGACTGTTTCTTTGTGGCTTAACTCCACAGCAAGGCCAGGAGGGTCTGTCCTGCCTCCCAAGGCGGTATTGCTGTTTGTTTTTGTGTTATAAGAGTTTCCAGTTTGTTCCTCTGCATTCCAAGTTTCTGACTTTTCTAGACTGTTATTCCATTGTTCATTAATGTCCTATCGTGTTTAATCAACCTATCATCGACCAGGCATACAAACCTGGATCAAATTAGCGTGGAAAAATAATTTTTGATATCTAATAAATCATATTCATAATTTTATCATATTTCTGGCTTATAAATTTAATCATAAATCATATCACTGCCTTTCAAGGATCCAAGGCCCAGCATTGATATCATGGCTCAGGAACCAAAGGAATTTGTTACCTCTTACGAGCAAGCAGTGAGAAATTCTGGGGAGCAGGGCTAAGCAAGATAAGAAATGTAGACAGAAGAAGGAGTATAGAGATAGAGATTATTAGTGCCTCAAAAATTTAAGGTGGAAAACCAATTAAATGGATAGGGTTTTAAACCTATATATCAATGTCAGAGGACTTATAGGTTACAAGACAGCAAGCTGCCCACACTGAGGACTCCTTCCTGACGGATTGATGCCTGCCTGGCCAGAAAAGGTTCTTTGCATGTCTTGCTGGTGTGTTGATCCCCTTGTTGTTTGGTGTAGCAGTTTCTTTAATCCTTGTGATCTTGTGTGTGTTTTAACCCATGAATAACTGTTTTAATTTTTATGTGGGTGTGCACATATAGCACATATATGTGTGTATGCATATGCACATCCACATATATAAACATATATATACTTGCAAAGACTTCTCCTGCTCAACTAAAAGGTGACTAATTACAATGAACTCAAAAGAAAGAGTAATACAAGTAAACATTTAGATAATTTTTATTTTATTCTTAAAAATTAAATCTAAGAGATCAGTTAGTGTCCTTTGTTAATATTACAAAATAAGTTTTCTAGTTTTGGCTAGGATAGAGTTAATTTTCTTCCTAGTAGCTGGTACAGTGTTGTGGTTTGGATTTAGTGTGAGAATTATATTGATAACAAACTGATGTTTTAGTTGTTGATAAGTAGTTCTTGTCGTAAGTCAAGGACTTTTCACCTTCCTGTGCTCTGCCAGTGAGCAGGTGCACAAGAACCTGTGATGTAGCATGGCCAAGACAACTGATTTAAGCTAGTCCAAAGAATATTTCATACCACAGGACGTCATACCCAGTACACTAGCTGAGGAGAGTTGGCTAGGAAATGTCAGTCACTGCTTGAGGAATGGCTGAACAATATTTAGGGTATGATGAATTAGGCATAACTTAGCTTTTCTTGTGTTAATTTCTCTCTCTATTTTAATTTTTTTCTTTTTATTTTGTTACTGCTATTATTTTATTTTATTTCAATTTTGAAGCATTTCTTAACTCACAAGTTTAACTTTTTTTTTAACTTCCTCCTTATCCCACTAAGGGGAGCAGGGGAGTGGCAGGTTATGTTGGCACTTAGTTGCTGGCTAAGGAGAAAACACAACAGCAGAACACAGTAGTATAAAATCACATCTATACAAGCAGGTAAATTCCATGATTTTCACCTCCCCTGGAGAGAATTATTGAAACTCTGGAATGGCTTAAAATAAACATAATTAATAACTCTCTATCTATTCTCAGTCATTCAGATACTCCAGAATTTCAGTATGAAAGGTTGACTTTGCTGAAGGACAAAATTAGGCATTCTAAGTCATCAATTAAGATGCAAAACTGAGTGGTACCTATTGCTAAAATATAGTCTATTTGCATACAAAAAAAATGAGTGTGAAACAAATCAGAATGCTGTTTCTGGAATCTAAAGTAACTGAGACATAAACCTGAAACATAGCTTTTGCAATGAAATAAATATCAAGTGCTTCATAGCACCTAGTCGATTCACTTCTTCATCCCAAACTGAAAATAATTTACGTGATACATCTTTTTTTCATTATACAAATCAGAGAATTAAAAAACCAAACACATGAACACAAAAATGAACAAAACCCCACTCAAACAAAAAAACCCACCCACAAACCAAACACAGCATAGCTGGACAGTTACAGAATGATTTAGCTGCATTTTGAGACTCTTACACCAAAAATTCAGTCAGCAGTCATCTAAAGTCAGAATAGTTCACACTGCTCAAACCCTTTAATTTCCTTTCTTGTGGAAGTTGTTCAAGACCTATTTTTATGCTTCTGTGCCTTGTAACAATAAGACATGTAGATAAAAGAAGCCTAAATACAGTAAGGATCTAAAAATCAACTTTTCTTAATTTTTCTCACAAGAGTAAAATCAGTTGGTGAATCTGCATTCCATAAATGACTTCCCTGATTTTTCTGATACCAGCTGAGCTCTAATCACCACCTCCTGTGCAGTATATCTACACGGACAAAAGGAGCTCATATGCATATGTTAAATATACTGAATTTCCTGTCAATGTTTTTAAGCATCTTCAGCAAAGCGAAACTAATGTTTTCCAATGAAGTACCACACTACTTTTAAAGTAGTTGAAATCAACTCCTTTTGGAGTTTGCATATGAGAGGAAAGTGCCTGATGACATGCTGCATCTACACATTTATGCAAACAAAGCTATTAATGGAATACTAGAGCTATAAAAAGAAGAATACCAAAGTAAAATATGTCAGAGATAAATTTATTCACTATGACCTTAATTCATTCTTTTTCACAGTATCTTCATTACAATATAGGATCTAATTGAATAATCTTATAATATGTTTGAGTTTCCTTATTAAATCTGCACAGGTTACTAGAGAAATAATTTGTAATGATGATAAAATGGGATAAAAAGTAAAAAAAAAAATGTGCCATAAGTCGTTCAAAGAAATCATCTGTAAAACCTAAACCGTACTCCTGAATTAACTGGCTAAAATAAGTGTGCTAAGCATATTCATTCTGCTGGAACAATGTGGCTGTGTTCTGCATAATTTTATTTTTTGTTGCTTAAAAAAAATTAAGTATTTATTAGTCAAGTATTCCCAGCCATATGTCATGGTCAAATATGTCCATATAGGTCTTTGCTAACCTTGAAAAAGATAGGCTGTGATTCTGTGACTGGTTCAAAATCCAATAAAGAGATTTCCACATCCCTTAGCATTTAAAAACCTGCTTCTAACTACTTTCAGTTTATGTCAGCCTTTAGTTGTAAAATTCAGTATAATCTACGCAAAGGAAAGAATGCAAGATGTGGCATAATGAAACAAAACTATGCTTTTTCTTTCCTCAGTAGCTATTTGACGTACCGTATATATCTAATCACACAGTCAGAGACCCAACTCTCTTTCATGCTCTCTGTCATAGATGTTGAACCAACATAAACACCACATTTATCAGTTTCCAAAGGGTTCCATTTGAGTCTTCCCCCCTTATCTGGTCTCAAAACTGACAGTCTTGAATTTTACAGTTTTACATTCCCCCAGGTATGACGTATGCTTTTGATTTTGTAAATGCTGACAACTCTTAACATCATTATGTGCTATAGAATGGACTTGCTAAGATATTACTGAACTGATTACTTACTAAAAAGTAAAACTACAGAGATTATAGGTGGCTGTCAGTGTAAAATTTCTGTTAATTTTCTGTTAGTAAGTTTAGGAACAATCATAAGTAATTCATGCACATACATGGGATCGGTATGTGCAATCTTGACAAAGATCTTGATGGGATCTTGACTAAGATCTCCAGAAACCACAGTGCAGCTGAACTTCATGTCTAACTTTATCTGCTATGCAATCAGAAAAGGATTCATAGAGTTTATATATATAAGAGACACAGCAGGAAAAGAAAATAATATATGGGGAAAAGGAACTACAGAGATTGAAAAGGAAACAGCCAACACTAGATAACAATAAATGAAACTTGATTAGCTCTTCTTTACAAAGCTTTCTTCTGCCACTGGCTATTTCATCTGAGCAGACTTTGGAAATCCTGTTTACTATTGGCATTTATGCATACAGCCATTTGCTTTCCGATACAATCTTCTAGGCTGAGGTTTCCTAAACCCATCAATTTAGCTCACTTTGTGTTTCCATATTATCATTATTTTATGATAAAAAATAATATAAACATCTAATCAGAAATTAGAAAGAATAATAATTTCTAAATTGTTCTTGTATACTTAACACAGTCCAGCCTTGGTTCTTTGACATTAACCTTTTGAAGTACTTCGGAAAACACAGCAATATATATGTCCTACAATCATATGCACACACAGTGAAAGAAATGAGGGGGGAAAGTATATTTAATGAAGAACTATCATCCAAAGCTAGATAAAAATGTGTAATCTAATGGAATTCTTTAAAATGTAAATAAAATTCTCCTGGAGTCAGAGTCTGCAGAGGTGTGGCTTGTAGTTTACCAATTTATAGTTTAATACAGGGGCTGCCTGAAACATCAGAGACCTTCTTCAAATATCTTTTCCAGACAATGAAAAGGAAATATACTTTTTCACTTGTCTAAGGGGCTTTAAAAGTAGCAAACATTTCTTTATCACATCTGATTTCTACCTCAGTAATAGTCACTTTCAGGTGATGCACTCATTCCATAAATTTAGCCAGCTTTTGTCTCAAGTTCTTTATCTTCAGAAATCTTAACTTTTGTCTGGTAAAACTTAATTTTCTTTTCTACCAATTTCTAGCTCATTTCTCCTACAATAACATTTCATTCAGAGCACTAAACTTTAAAAATTTTTAGTAAAGAGAGTTTAATAAGTTTGATTGACATATGCATCAGCAACGTTAAAATTAATCCAACCTTTCAGCAGATTTTGTTTTATATAATCTTTTGCACCTAGTTAGTCTATCAACTTTAACACATTGTACTATTAAATCCAGATAGCCTTGACATACATACAGATGGGGTAGTTACAGCACCAGATTGCCTTTCCTTGATGTCTGAAAACTGTCTAAATGGTGCTGTTATCTCCATGTCTTGTCTGAGCTACTTAAAACCTTGATGAAATAGCACCAGGCAGCTGTTTGCTCCCTTCACATTTTTATTATTGCTTGCACATTTCCCAGTGACTCAATTACTTCCTTATATGTGATGTCCATAAATCCAGCTATTTTTGTAGTGCCAGGTCATGACTATTTCAGCTGTTATTCAAAAAGCTGTCTGGGTTTTTTTTGTGGACAACATAATCAGAGACTCAGAATCACTCTTGCCAACAGTTATCTACTGGAAATGTTGACTGCTGCAGTGAGATGAAAGGCCCATAATTCAATTTGATCAAAACGCCTTAAACAACTGTATGCAGTCATGAAATTCTATGAAATATTGATCATTTCTTTCAAGTAGCTCTGAAATAACCCACTTAAATCCTTGCAGACATACAAAAGTTTCTTATTTTAATTGTCTAAAACTGCTAAAGATCTTTTTTATGCTGTTGTTAATAACTGAATGTATTCAATAATGTTTATCAATTAAATTATCTGAATGTTTTTTATACCTAATTAGTAAGATATTCAATATATGTCAAAGAGAGACTTGAAGGAGGTTTAGGATAACCATTATTTGTTTTTAAAAGATATTTTCTTTCTTCAGAATATCATGAAGATTAAGTACAATTACTCATCTTCCTTCATATAAGAAACAGTCTTTTTATTACTGATTGCCATAATAATACTACTTAACCTTTGCAATGCACATTTCAGAGTGCAGAGGTTAAGTAATTAATCTTTCCCAGCCTGCTTCTGAACGAACTTCAAAGACATTTACATCTTCATTTCGTGTTGATGATGGAGGGGTGAAGAAATGGTTTGCCCAGGGCAAGACAAAGGGGAAGGGATGAGACCAACATTATGAACCGAGACCTCTTTTATTCCAAGAGTACACTTTCTTCCTATGATAAGCTAGCATTTACATCTATGTTTCTCTTCCTCCCCTCCAGTTTTAACAGATCATCCATTCAAAAAAATGTTTCCATCTATAACAGTACTTTCCTGAAAAATGTGACGATTTTACTTAAGGTAATATTTAATTGTCATAAATAACACTATCTTTTTCTGTTTCCCCTTTCTAACATTTTCCGTATCTTGTGTGTTATGTATTTCTATATTCATGCACCTTAGCACACAGTATTGACGTTGGCTACCACTTGGGAGTACATGACAACATTTTTGAACAGTCTGTACATTATAGAGCATTTGTGCTATATTTTTAGGATGCTATAAACTTTGTATGTTTTTCCCCTTATGCCATAGCAAAAGATCACAAAGATTGAGTATCAGCTCATTACTGATGCTCACTGGGCCCTTGATATCATCTTTCATTCTCTGCAGCCCTTGATGCCCACCTGCAAGTGCTACCAGCCTGTTTTATTAATATTTTTATATCCCATTTTCCACCTTAGTTTCTTCTGGTATTATATTTTGGGCATACTGTGAACTGTGCTTTCTTAGTTTACGGGAAAGACTAAAACATAGAAGAAGCTGATGACATAAAATCTGCTTTGTTTACTATTTGTTTTATCATACTTATATGACAAATACTGTCAAACCCTCTGCTTCATGGATAGGAACTTTATTTACAGACCGATATTAAAGTAGATCAAATATTCCAGCTTTCCTACTGAGGAGCTCACATATTACAAGTCAGTCACCATACTACTACATGATACTGGGGGCAGGGGGTGTTGGGGAGGCATGTGTGTGCAGGTAAAAGAAAGAAAGAAAGAAAGAAAGAAAGAAAGAAAGAAAGAAAGAAAGAAAGAAAGAAAGAAAGAAAGAAAGAAAGAAAGAAAGAAAGAAAGAAAGAAAGAAAGAAAGAAAGAAAGAAAGAAAGAAAGAAAGAAAGAAAGAAAGAAAGAAAGAAAGAAAGAAAGAAAGAAAGAAAGAAAGAAAGAAAGAAAGAAAGAAAGAAAGAAAGAAAAAAGAAAAATTAGCTTTGAACCTAGGCTATTTTCTAGTTAGTAATAGCAAGAAATTGCAAAAAAAATGGAAGAAGTTTGCACCAGTGAAGAGGGGTTTTGTGGTATTAATATACATCTGCCTTACAGATGAGAGAGAAGTTTGTTCCATTAGCTTCTGTGTGCTATGATTGAAAAGACAGTAACATCAACACGGAACATATATTTTTTGTCCTCAGTCAGATATGGAAGTTATATATGCTGACAATGGGAATATCAGGTCATAATATTTAACATCTTGACATGCTTTGCAAGGTTGATAAAAATTTTTGATTCCTTGTTTAAATCTCTAAATATTCAGGATTAAAATGGGACACATATGATAAATTATCTCACATCCACTTACTTCATGATTCTTTATGTAAAATATTTGGTTACTGTTTGTTACAATTAGATAATTCAGAAATTTCAGATTCAGTCTAGCAAATACTATTTTTATACTGGCTAGCACATTACTTTGGGTTCCCGAAATAAAAGGTGTTAGATGAATGTTATTTTTCTTGTTGTGAAGGACATCTATTACAACACAAAATTTAAAGTAAGTTTTATACCACTGACTGAAGTGTAACTTCTCCTGAGAATGATTTAAGTATTTATAACTATTACTGTTATAATTTGATCATCTGTCTCCTATGGTGCTATGGTATCATGTCATGTTTCAATGAAGAGGGAAATTACCATTTCACTTATATCCAGGCAAACCTGCTACCTGGTAAGTTGAAGGAAAACTATGGACAATATACATTTTAAGTTTTGAGACAGAATGATAACTTGAATATTGTAACTACTATTACAAAGCCACAAAAAAAAAAAAAAAAAGACTGTACTAAGACTGTACTAAAGCTGAAAGGTAACTAATTACCTCTCTACTGCAAGTCAGAACATGTGAAAAGTTGTCTTATATCCACACTGTCAAGATTTTTCCACTAAAACAGAAAATAAATAGAAGCAGATTCATTGTATAAATTTCCACTGTACTTCTTCACTGTTTGAGTATTGACAACGCATACTTCTTAGGTCTAGGCATTATTGTCATTTAGAAGGCTAAACAGGAAGGAAAAGGATGTTTTTTTATCCCATTTTGCATTGAAACTAACAAAAATTGGATTGTTTTCTATTTAAGATAAACAGAACTTCTGTATACAGAAGGAAGACTTTGTAGTATTAGCACATTTTCGCTGTCTGCTTGGGAGATAGAATGATGTAATTATTGTCTAATAGTTTAATTGGATTTTATGTGATTTTATGACCAGAAAGGTGGTTCCTTTATATGAACAGTATTTAGTTCAGTTACCAATTAAACTCACCATAAATGAAGAAGTGGCTAGTATACTTAATGCAACATCACACTTCACTTCTGAAAATTAATTTGAGATTGTTTATTAAGACTACTAGAACACTTCCTTCTAATTTTCATGACAGGAAATAAAGCTATTAGGCTAAACACATAATCTGTAACTTCCTGTTACAGATTAAATCCTTGGTTGTTTTAGCTGTAGTGTTCATCATCAGTAAAGGTAACCAATAGGAAGTTAATATATTTTAATGGTTTTAAATAAGCTGAGCATTAAATTGAATCCATATCCAGATTTAAAACCCTCTACTTCCCCCCCCCAAAAAAAAAAAAACCAAAAAAAAAGAAAAAACAAAACACAAAACACCTTTCAAAAGAAAACTGGATTAAACTAGTGTTAATAATTTTACTAAGAAAAGCTGTTCTCTGAATTTGGCACTGCATGCCACAAATTCCCATTGTAGCTGGGAGAATTAATTTCTCACCTAACTTGAATCAGAGTAAGTATCCAGAATATGGATAATATTATACAGGGGACAAAATATATTTCCTTTTTCTCTTAAAGTATTAGAAGTTATCTGTAGCAAATATTTTATATGTTTTAACAATTGTTGATATTATAAGCTATAGCTTGTCAGACACTATTGTGGATGTTCCTGAAAGATTATACAAATACTGTAAAGTTATCTTCTGCCAATTGCAGATCCTTTGCAAAGGACAAATATTTTGGCAGTCCTTAAAAAGCTGCCTCATGAGAGAGCAGGAAGCAAGTTTTCTCCTAGTAATCCCAGAGGTCCTAATTACTTCACAAAGGATAGAGAAGACATGGGACACTGACTTGCTCATACACAAGCATAAGTCTGTGCATAAATAGTTTAAATAATATGAAAACTGACACAGCTTGTAAAATTTCACAGCTGCTTTGAGAAAAAGGGTAGTTTTGGGGTTTTTGTCTCCATCTGGAAGCATGCCCTAAAGGCTTTGAAGAGACCTGGAGTTAGCCAACGCTTTGAAGTGGTTCTGACTAGCCTGGCTCCTACTCTTAAATTCCGCAAATAAGAATGAAGGCTCGTTTTTTGGGGTTTTTGTTTGGGTTTTTTTGGTTTGGTTTGGTTTGGGTTTTTTTTAAGTTGCCTACCTCTCATTACAAAAAAAATCAACCCAACCCAAAATCCCACACAATAAAAAGAACAGGTTTGATCAGACTAAAAATATTGTTTGTTTTAAAAGTAGATCCAATGAAAAATTACTAGGTCAGGCACAGGGGAAACTATTGAAAAAAACCCCCACCAAAAACAACACCAAAAAAATCACAAAACCCCCCAAAATTTAAACAAATCACACACAACTTTTTGTTTGTTTACTGTGTCCTTGGTCCATTTTGACCTTAATTCATCACTTACTGCAAATTGCAATAAACTCCTCATAATCTGAAAAAAGTTTTTTTCCTGTTATCTCTGATGCCTGGCCAGATGCTTCTTTTCTCATCTGAGCATCCCGATCCTTTGGGCTTCTCCAGCATTTTACTGGCTCTTTTGCCTTCTATATCTTACATTCTGTGATACCTTGTCTACCTGGAGCATGGTGAGTAGCTCACTGAGGAAAACACATTCTCACACATGAGAAACACGACTTCCAGCATGTTGTGAAAAAAGACCCAAACAGACAACTTACATTTTTATCAGAATGTACATACACTGTGATATTGTATCATATTTGTAGAAAAAAAATCTATCCAATGATTTAGCATAGTTATTCTTAGCTAACACAGTACTTAGTGACAGATTTTCAGTAGATTATATTTGTGATTTCATCGAGCAAAGAGGCTTCACACTGCTCCACTCCCTTAATGGAACATAAGGTCAAAAAACAGTAAATAAAATAAATTATGCCCGTTTCTAGCTCAAAGTAGCATCCCAGCATTATATTTAAGTGTTTATGTCTATTTTGACTTCTGTAAAACAACAAGAGGGAAAAAAAAAGTGTGATTAGGTTGTAGGTAAAGGTCCGTCCAAATGTATTAACTTAAGAGTTAGACTTGAGTATTTAAATATGTGTATAAATCTGAGTGAATGAAATTCCTCTTGCTGAGTCTAGGGAAAGATACTCTGTTCTATTAGAGCTCTTAAAGAGTGGAACAAGCACTTAAAAGAAGCAGAGCAGAACGAGACCAGAATTTCATAGTTAAGTGCAAATTGACCAATTTACCCTGGTAATGGTGAAATTTGTCATCCCCAGTAGTAATGACTGTGAACTATCTTGTTTACACAGTATAGAAGATTAAGTAATATTTTCAACTTTCCTTTCTGTCTTAGAAACACAATATGATTATCTTGCAGCATTTTGAGAAGTCAAATGCAAGCAAAAATTGCATTAATTTAATCTGGATCAGAAGATACCTCTATCACTCAAGATTAAAAACCATAAAACGTGTTAACTTTAAATTTTCAAGGGTTCACATTCATCTAGTATTTATTGAATTTTCATAAAATAGTGATAAACACGTTGTCTAATAGCAATTAAAGAAATATAAATACTTATGTTAATATGAGAAAGTGCTCCATTAAAACATAATTACAACATATCATCAAATATATAGCACAATCATTTTACCAGATCAAGTATCAGCAACTTTTGCATATTTATAAACATTTGTAAAAAAGCATTTTAGCATGTTCTTTATCCTCCAGAAACGTGGTGGGACGATTCTCACAATTGGAGTACTGCACTGGGGGGTTATAAGCTCTTTAGGAGAGACAGGCAAGGGAGAAGAGGAGGAGGGGTGGCCCTGTATATTAGGGAATCTTTTGATGCCTCAGAACTCGAGGTTGCAGATGAAAGGATTGAATGCTTGTGGGTTAAAATCAGAGGGAGGCCGCACAAAACTGACATCCTGGTTGGAGTCTGCTATAGACCACCCAACCAGGATGAGGAGGCCGATGAGATATTCTATAAGCAGATGGAAGCTGTCTCAAGATCATCAGACCTTGTCCTTGTGGGGGACTTTAACCTACCAGACATCTGCTGGGAACTTAATTCAGCAGAGAGGAGACAGTCCAGAAGGTTCCTAGAGTGCATGGATGACAACTTCCTGATGCAGCTCTTAGGTGAACCTACCAGGGGCAAGGCTCTGCTTGATCTGCTGTTCTCAAATAGAGAAGGGCTGGTGGGAGATGTGATGGTTGGAGGCTGTCTAGGGTGCAGTGACCATGAGATAGTGGAGTTTTCAATATGCAGGGAAATCGGGAGGAGCAGTAACAGAACCCTCACTTTGGACTTTCGGAGGGCAAACTTCAGGTTGTTCAGGCAACTTATTCGGAAAGTTCCCTGGGTAACAGCCCTTAAGAACAAAGGGGTCCAGGATGGTTGGACCTACTTCAAACAGGAGCTCCTAAAGGCACAGGAACTGGCAGTTCCCACACGCCGTAAGACGAGCCGGTGGGGAAGACGACCGGCCTGGATGAGCAAGCAGCTCCTGAAGGATTTAAGGGAAAAAAAGAGGGTTTATCGCCTTTGGAAAAGGGGGGAGGCAACTAGTGATATGTTTAAGGATGTTGTTAGATCATGTAGAAGAAAAATTAGAGAGGCAAAAGCACAGTTAGAAATTAAACTGGCTACTTCTGTGAAAGACAACAAAAAGCATTTTTATAAATATATTAATGCTAAAAAGAGGGGCAAGAGGAGCCTCCACTCTTTATTGAACGTGGAGGGTAACATTGTAACTAAGCATGAGGAGAAGGCTGAGATTCTAAATACCTTCTTTGCCTCCATTTTCAACAGTAAGGCAGGAGGACTTCAGGATAACTGGCCTCCTGAGCTGGTTGATGGGGTCAAGGAGCAGTGTTGTACTCCTGAAATCCATGTGGAATTAGTTCGAGACTTGTTGAGTCACTTGGATATTCACAAGTCCATGGGACCTGATGGGATTCATCCTAGGGTGCTGAAAGAGCTGGCAGATGAGCTGGCCAAGCCTCTCTCCATCATCTTCCACCAGTCCTGGCTCACTGGAGAGGTCCCAGAAGACTGGAAACTGGCCAATGTGACACCCATCCACAAGAAGGGATGAACAGAAGAACCTGGGAACTACAGGCCTGTCAGCCTGACCTCAGTGCCAGGGAAAATCATGGAGCAGATTGTCTTGGGGGCAATCACTGCATACCTGAAGGATAGCCAAGGAATCAGGCCCAGCCAACATGGATTTAGGAAGGGCAGGTCCTGCCTCACCAACCTGATCTTCTATGATCAGGTGACCCACCTGGTGGACGTGGGAAAGGCTGTGGATGTAGTCTACCTGGACTTCAGCAAGGCCTTTGACACTGTCCCCCACAGCAAACTCCTGGCCAAGCTGTCAGCCTGTGGCTTGGACAGCAGCACTCTGCGCTGGGTTAGGAACTGGCTGGAGGGCCGAACCCAGAGAGTGGTGGTGAATGGTGCCACATCCAGCTGGCAGCCTGTCACTAGTGGTGTCCCCCAGGGATCAGTGCTGGGCCCCATCCTGTTCAATATCTTTATTGATGATCTGGATGAGGGGATTGAGTCCATCATCAGTAAATTTGCAGATGACACCAAGCTGGGAGCAGGTGTTGATCTGTTAGAAGGTAGAAGGGCTCTGCAGAGGGACCTTGACAGGCTGGACAGATGGGCAGAGTCCAACATGATGGCATTCAACAAGTCCAAGTGCCGGGTGCTGCACTTTGGCCACAACAACCCCATGCAGAGCTACAGGCTGGGGTCAGAGTGGCTGGAGAGCAGCCAGGTGGAAAGGGACCTGGGGGTACTGGTTGACAGGTGCCTGAACATGAGCCAGCAGTGTGCCCAGGTGGCCAAGAGAGCCAATGGCATCCTGGCCTGCATCAGGCATAGTGTGGCCAGCAGGAGCAGGGAGGTCATTGTACCCCTGTACACAGCACTGGTTAGGCCACACCTTGAGTACTGTGTCCAGTTCTGGGCCCCTCAGTTTAGGAAAGATGTTGAATTGCTGGAGCATGTCCAGAGAAGGGCAACGAGGCTGGTGAGAGGCCTTGAGCACAAGCCCTATGAGGAGAGGCTGAGGGAGCTGGGAATGTTTAGCCTGGAGAAGAGAAGGCTCAGGGGAGACCTCATTTGCTGTCTACAACTACCGGAAGGGAGGTTGTAGCCAGGAGGGGTTTGGTCTCTTCTCCCAGGCAACCAGCACCAGAACAAGAGGACACAGTCTCAAGCTGCACCAGGGGAGGTTTAGGCTGGAGGTGAGGAGAAAGTTCTTCACAGAGAGAGTGGTTGGCCATTGGAATGTGCTGCCCAGGGAGGTGGTGGAGTCACCATCCCTGGAGGTGTTCAAGAGGGGATTGGACGTGGCACTTGGTGCCATGGTTTAAATAGGCATGATGTTTAGGGTGACAGGTTGGACTCGATGATCCTTGAGGTCTCTTCCAACCTTCTTGATTCTATTCTATTATTTCTATTTGTTTATCCTAAAATTAAAACAACTTTTAGAATATATATTTGTGATTTTATGATGAAGATTCTCACAAAGAAAAAAAAAAAAAAGTTGGGGAACTTAAAACTTGTGACAAGTGGAGGAAGATTGCTGTCCTGCAGGCTGAAGAACTTTAGCTTCAGAGCAAGCACCCTGGGAAGCCAGAATCAAGTGTATGTGTGAGGAAGAAAAGGTGAGTGATAAGGGTCAGAGACTGCTCCCTGTAAGGACAGAAATATCTACCTGATCCAACCTGTCAGGATCTAATTTGCATATCTCAGGAGGCTTGTTTCTTATTGGGTGCTCTGTGGTGAGTTGACCTTGCTTGGCAGCCTGTTGTGATTTAGGTGCAGCAAGCTGATGATCGGTATAGAAGTGCCCATACAACTGCCCCCCTATCTTCTCCCCCAAGTAGGATGGAAAGGAGAAATTTGGAGCAAAATTAAAAACTCTGTGTGCTGAGATAAGGAGAGTTTAAATGAACAATAATAAGAATGAACGAACACCAGGAATAAAAGCAGTAAAGAAGTAATATTTAAAATGAGTAACATAAAATATGACACGCTCACCTGATGCTGCCAATGCTTGCTGCACATGTCAAAATCCATGGTGCCAGAAGGCTGCTGCCAGCCCTCTCCTTATGTACATTATTGAATGCCTACCCCACTGGCTGGTTCAGCTGGCTAACCTGAGTGTGGCCCCTCCCAACTTCTTGTTAAGAAAATTAATCCTATCCTAGCCGAACACAGGACACTGCCTCAGGAAGACAGGGGAGAAAATAAAATGAAAGAGTTGGTTGCTCAAAATAAGGACAGGGAGATTTCTCAGGAATTATTGTCATTTTATGTATATTGATAGGCTAGGGCAGGTTTTTGAATGTGCATCAAGATATGCTTATAGGCAAATAACCAGGGATAGGAATAGGTTCAAACAGGTGGATGTTTCGAGCTGAGACAGTGGTCTCCTAGGCAACATAAATATAGAGATTCTTCCTAAGCGGAACCTGATGACCTATGTGCAGGGTTGAGTCCATAATCACTGGTAGTGCACCAAGAAATTTAATGTGCATGGGATGGAATATCTAGAGTGTCTGACACCATCACACACACTCATAATCCCTGGTGTGATGACTACATATAATTGCTACTTGAACTGGTCATTATGACATGGCTGGGCAACATATGTGATCCTTATGCAATGTCTCTGCACTTTTGTTAGAAAATTGCATTTATCTTCAATATATTTCACAGCTTTTTGGGGATGAAAAATCTGTGAGGAGGTCTACACTCAGTATACTGAATTTCTGTCTCACTGTATTTGACATCTTTAAACTCTCTTAACTCTGTGATTGCAAAGGAAGAGCAGTGCTTCAGGTACCTCGAACCTCTGCTTTAACTTCTTTTTCTTTTTTCTTTCTTTTTTTTTTTTTTTTTTTGACAGCTCAGCAGACCAACAGCACTTACAGCCTTCTGATTAAAGTATGGGGCTTTCTCTGATGGGAGAGACAATTATTTCCTCTACATGCTCAGCTTGAATCATTATGTCATCCATTACCTAAGCTCAGAGCCAGTTTCTACTGTCAATGTAGCAACATATTGATCCAGCCAATTTGTCCGCACTGGTGAAATTCTTAGCAGCCCATTATATATGCTACTTTAATACTAATGGATTTGACATTCAGATATGGAAGAAATATAGGATGTAAGTTAGCTTTCTGTGCTCAGAGAAAACCCTGCTCCACACTTTCAAAACTATTTGCCATTAATTGCAGATGCCATTTGCCAGCTCTTGACTTCAGAAGTTCTAGTCCTCCCACAACTTTGAAATGTGAAGCAGAACAATCCTGTTTACTTCCCTGTTACTCCCTTGCATGATCCTGAACTCCATCATCTCATGGTCACTGCAGCCAAGGCTGCCCCCAACCTTCAAATCCCCAGCTAGACCTTCTTTGTTCATTAGCACAAGCAGTCCAGCAGTACATGTCTCTGTTTCTGTCATTCATGAAAAAAAAAAAAATCTGTCTATTAAAACTCATCTTGACTAAAAGACATTGAAATTTTGTCATCATATTGCCATTTAATTTTTTTCCGTGCACAAATCTTAAACAGACACTATCATAAACTCCAAAATTTCAGCTAATAATTCTAAAAACTTTGTGAAAAACACAATCTAGAGATTCTGGTTACATTAAAATTACTAGATGAGAGGAGAAATGAAACTTAATTGCTAAGTGCAAAATATCACAATTATAGGTGATACAATGGTCTAAGAATCTGGGGTTGGTTACTGTGGATCAAGGATTAGTAATACCCTGTTTGTTTTTTCACAGGCACAGTTTTAGGTGGCTAAAGCCACAGCTGAAAAATATTTGTGATATCTGTTATAGAATCATAGAATTATTAATGCTGCAGAAGATCTCCAAGATCATCAGTTCCAACCATCAACCCAGCACTATAACGACCACTAAACCATGTCCCAAAGCATCATGTCTACAGGTCTTTTGAACATCTTCAGGAACTGTGACTCCACCACTGCCCTGTGCAGCTTTTTCCAATGCCTGACCACTCTTTCAGTGAAGAATTTTTTCCTAGTATCCAACCTAAATCTCCCCTGGCACAACTTGAGGCCATTTCCTCTTGTTCTATTGCTAGTTACTTGAGAGAAGAGATCCAATGCCTGACTCACTACAACCTCCTTCCAGGTAATTGTAGAGATCAATAAGGTCTTCTTTCAATCTTCTCTTCTCCAGATTGAACAATATCACTTTCCTCAGCCATTCTTCATAAGATATGTTCTCCAGATACCTCTCCAGCTTTGTTGTTCTTTTCTGGACATTCTCTATCAACTCAATGTCTCTCTTACAATTTATTGCCCAAGACTGAAGACAGTACTCGAGCTGGGGCCTCACCAGGGTCAAATACAGGGTCACTATCATTTTCCTTCTCCTGCTGTCTGCACTATTTTTGATACACTTCAAGATGATTGGCCTTCTTGGTCACGTTGCTGGCTCATGTTCAGCCAGCTATCAACCAGCACCACCAGATGCCTATCTACCTGTCAGCTTTACAGCTACTCTTTCCTAAGTCTATAGTGTTGCATGGGATTGTTGTGACCCAAGGGCAGGACCCAATATTTAGCCTTATTAAACCTTATACAACTGACATCAGCCCATTGATCTAGCCTGTCTAGATCCTTCTGAAGAGCCTTCCTACCCTCAAACAGCTCAACTCTCTTACTCAGTTCAGTATCTTCTGCAAACTTACTGACGGTGCTCTCGATCCCCTGGTCTGGACCATTGATAAAGATATTAAAAAGAATTGGCTCCAAAGCTGAGCCCTGGGGAGCACTACTTGTGACTGGCCATCAGCTGGATTTAAACCCATTCAGTGTAACTCTCTGTGCTCTGCCATCTATCCAATTTGTTACCTAGAAAAGAGTACCCTTGTCTAAGACATGAGCTGCCAGCATCTCTAGTAGAATGATGTGGGACCTGGTGTGGAAAGCTTTATTAAGTCCAGGTAGGCTACATGCATGTCCTTTTCCTCATCCCCTAGGTGGGTTAGTTGTTCATTGAAGGAGATCAGTTTGGTCAAGCAGGACTTGACTTTCATGAACTTTCTTGGCTGGACCTGATCTCCTGGTTGTCCTGCACATGTGAGTTCACTCAGAAGAAACCAGTCCATAATATTTCCCAGTGCAGAGCTCAGACTGACAGGTCTGTAAGTTCCCTAGATCCTCCTTCCAGCCCTTCTTGTAGATGGATATCACAATGTGAAGCCTCCATTTGTCTGGAACCTCCCCTGTTAACCAGAACTGCTGATTCGTGACAATGAGTTGCTTTTCAATCTTCTCTGCCATCTCCCTCAGGCGAATCCCATCTGGTCTCCTAGACCTGTGAGTGTCCAGGTTGTGTATCAGATTGTTAACTGTTTTTTTCTGGATTATGGGGGGTTTATTCTGCTCTCCAACTCTGTCTTCCAGCTCAGAAGGTTGAATAGCCTGAGTATAACAGGTTCAACTATTACAGACAGGCAAAGAGCACATTAAGTACCTTAGCCTTCTTCTTGCAATGGAGTGGTAATGCTTTCCTCTCCGTTGAATAAAAGTTGGCTCTTTGTTGTTAATTTATTTGTAAAAAACCTTTTTAAATTATCTCTTTCAGCTGTGGCCAGATTGAGTTTTAGTTAGACATTTTCATTTCTGATGTTCTTTCTTTCGATAATTTTCTTGAGCTGCCTGCCCCTTCTTTCAAAATTGATAAACTCTCCTTATATGACTGAGTCCCAGTGAGCCTGTTCAGCCAGACTGGTTGTCTTCCCTGACAGTTCATCTTAAGACACTTGGGAACAGTCTGCTCCTGCACCTCTAAGACTTCCTTCTTGAAGAACTTCCAGCCTTCCTCAAGCCCTTTGCCCTTCAGGGACCTGTCTCCCAGTGGAGTCCCTCAGCCAATGTTCTGAACAGGCCAAAGTTTGCCCTCTGGAAGTCCATGGTAGTGATTTTGCTGACTTCCTTTCTGACATCACCAAGAACTGAGAACTATCATTTCATGGTTGCTAAGCCCAAGACAATCTCTGACTGTAGTCTACCTGGACTTCAGCAAAGCCTTTGACACTGTCTGCCACAAGAACCTCCTGGCAAAGCTGGCAGATCATGGTTTGGACAGATTCACTCTGAAATGGGTCAAGAACTGGCTGGAGGGCCGGGCCCAGAAAGTGGTGGTGAATGGTGCCACATCCAGTTGACAGCCAGTCACTAGTGGATCAGGGATCAGTGCTGGGCCCCATCCTATTCAATATCTTTAGTGATGATGTAGATGAAGGAATTGAGTCCATCATCAGTAGGTTTGCAGATGACACTAAGCTAGGAGCAGGTGTTGATCTGTTGGAGGGTAGAAAGGCCCTGCAAAGGGACCTTGACAGGCTGGATGGGTGGGCAGAGGCCAATGAGATGAAATTTTTTCAAGGCTAAGTGCAGGGTTCTACACTTTGGCCACAACAACCCCAAGCAGCACTGCAGGCTGGGGACAGAGTGGCTGGAGAGCGGCCAGAAAGAAAGGGACTTGGGGGTGCTGGTTGATAGCAGGCTGAACATGAGCCAGCAGTGTGCCCGGGCAGCCAGGAAAGCCAATGGCATCCTGGCCTGTATCAGGAATAGTGTAGCCAGCAGGACAAGGGAGGTTATTCTTCCCCTGTACTCAGCACTGGTCAGGCCACACCTTGAGTCTGGGTTGGAAGTGACCTCCAAAGGTCATTTAGTCCAACTCCCTCTGCAGTAAACAGGGGCATCCTCAACTAAATCAGGTTGCCTAGAGCCCTGTCGAACCTCACCTTGAGTATCTCCAGGGAAGAGGCCTCAACTACCTCCCTGGGTAACCTGCTCCAGTGTTTCACTGGTAAAGAACTTGTTCCTAACATTCAATCTAAATCTATTCTTCTGTAGTTTGAAGTCATTGCCCCTCATACTATCACTACAGGCCTTTGTAAACAATCTCTCTTCATCCTTCTTGCAGACCCCCTTCAGGTACTGCAAGGTCATTAGTAAGCCATGCATCTTTATTTTTTTCTGTATTTTTTCAATTTTACTAATGCTAAGAAAAATTAGGACACAGTACTTGAATGTGTTTCTTACTGTAATATACAATGCAGTATATTATCCTAGCTAATGTTCTCTCTCAGAGACAAAGTAACAGAACATCAGCTGAATTTGGTTGCAAATCATCTTTATTAATACTAATTTTCATCCTGTTCAAGCAAAACATTTGTTGACTCTGGCTAACATATTAAGAAATAAAACCACCAAAAAGCAAACAATAAATAAACCAAAACACACCAAACCAAATTAAACAACAACCAACCAAACAAAAAAATCAAATCAAGACAAAACAAGCCCATAAACTTCCTTTACCTGTATCTTATTGTTTGGAATTGAAGGTTTAGGGCAAACATAGAAGCTGCACAACTAAACACTATGTTAAAGTATTGTTTACATGTTTTATTTCTCTTTCAACCAGCATCGATATTTTGTTAAATAGAAGACAAGAAGAAAAAGTGAAAACAATGCTTTTCTCTTTCTGGTATACTAAGGAATGACAGAATTGTCACACTGATAAAAAATTCCTGTTTCTCAAATCAGAAACTGCAAAACTGAGCACAAGTCAGGTGCTTCCTTCACCACAGCCTGCAAAGCAAGATACTCTTTTCTATTCTTTGAGAGCACTTTGCCATTCTTAAAATGCAAACTTTCCTTCCAGATTCGACATAAAGTTTCAGATGGTCCTAGAATTGATAAAATGTGAGCAGATCCTTGAAATATGCTTACTAGTAATAGAATGGAACTCTATTTAGACCTAAAAGGACATAATATGAAAAGAAGATATTTAACTTGCAAGTCCTACTCAACAAGAATTGAGACTTAATATAAGGATTTCAAGTATTTCAATTGACTTACATGAGATGACATTAAACGTAGTATCTGATACACTTCATTATTTTTCAGGGTTTCTGTTTCTTTTAGTTGAGACATTTGTGATTTTGAATAAAGTAGCAATACAGTTTTTAACACCAGCTGAGTAATGGAAGGATTAAGTATAATTTATTGATTTTCTTATTTTCAAAATGTACAAATGTCATAATAGTTACTTCATATCCTGGTAATATTTAATAGCTATTGTTGACCTTGACTTAAGGCAACAGAGCTGCTAGTCTACTTTCTACAGGAAAAAAGAAAAAGAAAAAGAAAAAGAAAAAGAAAAAGAAAAAGAAAAAGAAAAAGAAAAAGAAAAAGAAAAAGAAAAAGAAAAAGAAAAAGAAAAAGAAAAAGAAAAAGAAAAAGAAAAAGAAAAAGAAAAAGAAAAAGAAAAAAGAAAAGGAAACAGAAAAAAAGAAAAAAAAAAAGAAAAAGAAAAAAAAAAGAAAAAGACAAAGTTTCCTGAATTTTGTTATCTTGAATTCAGGTTTTTCAACTCCCCTTTCTTTATTTAGTCTCTCCTCTGGTATCTTCAGTTTTTCTAATGAGCATTTGTGCATCCTAGAGTAATGAATGTTTCTAAAGATAAGCACAGATGTTGATACTCAAGTCACAAAGACATAAAGTACCAAAAATCATATCTTAGAGTTGAAAAACTGAAATCTTTCAGCCAAAAATTTCAAAATAGAAAAGAGGTGTCTCTTTTCCCTCAGTTGAAACCACTTTTCAGTTTGAAAATTTTTTCAATACCTGAATCTTCTGTAAATAAAATGCTCATTTTAAAATTGTACAGCTGAAATTATACATTTCAAAAACATCCTCCCTGTGACTGACTGAGGAAGATCTGAGAATGTACATTATGCAAACTGATATCTAATATTTTAAAGAAAAATTTTCTCAGGCATCCTATTTTGGAAAACAAGTAGTCAGTCTTCTTCTTCTTCAGTGGGAATAGGTGGATCACTCATGACAGTGGGAAGAATTATATCTAAGACTTAAGGAAATAAGACATCCTACTGTAGGAATCAGCTGTTGGTAGATATCAATGTTATTAAGAATTTGTAGTACTCTTGAGAAAGATGAAAAAAAATCAGACAAAATGAACACAAATTATGTCAACAGAAGTCCTTTGACACGTGATCTAATTTTCTAGGCCTGGAAATCTTCAATCCGAGATGATATATTTGGATATACAAATTTTTCCATGGCTACAATTTTGCCCTTTGTTTGATTGTTTTAAAGTTAATTTATTTGTAACTTCATCCTAAGCAGTGGAGATTGAAGCTTTCTCTTTGTTCCTTCAAGCAAAATATTTCTTCCTTAACAATGAGGACAGATGAGATATGATTACTGTTTGGAAATAGCTATGATAATATGATGATCCCTAAGGTTTTCAGACAATGTTAAGACCTGTGATAAGGAAAGGTGAGCTATCATCAAAATAAGAAAGGATTTTGTTAGTCACCTTTTACAGACTCAGAAATAACTCTGGATGTCTAAGGATTTGGACTGAAAGCTGCTGATCAAACTATTGTTTCAGAATGTACAGTGGTTGCTCAGTTATGTCTGTGCTTTCTGGAATATTACTACCACAATTACTAAATAAACTGGAAAAAATATTCACAATACAACCTCAAAGATGAACCAGGGATAATAGCAATGTAAAATCACAGAAGACAGTCAAGAATTTGGAGCATTAAAGATACAAATGTCTGTAAAATTCAAGTTAATAAGGCAACTATCACTTATTTTGGAATAATACATTTCTTTAAAAGACACAATTTTGATCTACCTTTCCTTTGTATTTGTGCTTGATATATTTATAGTTTGAGGTTTTTTTAATTGAAATAGCATAAAGAAAAAAAAGTGAATTAGAACAGGAAAAGAGACAGTGTAAGTTTTGCTCTATGTAACAGTCTAATATCTGCAAACAAGCATACATATATATGTGTCTTTAAATATTTGATTTTTTTTCCTAAGATTTCAAAAGAATTATTTACTATGTGAAGAGATGAATATACATCAATGGTTCTGCTCATGCAGGAGTGTAGGCACAAGAAGTTCACTCAGTTTTACTCAACGCATGGCACAAGGTAGTTCACCCATGGTCAGGTATAAAATGCCCTCAGGCACTGCACTAGTGTTTAGGAGCAGTATAACTCATAAGAGCTGTTTCATGTCAGTGAGTATTGGCAGAGTCAATGTTCCTAAAATTCTGGCTGATAGCTTGGCATTTGAACTGCCCTTTCTCTGTTTTAGTCAGTATTTGTTCAGGAAATGAAATAGCTATTAGTCTAAATCCCCCCCCACCCCCCCCCACCCCCCCTTTTTTTTTTTTTAACAAGTAAACAAACAAACCCTTCATGGCAAAATCTTCATTCCCCAAGGGATTTTTTACCATTTTCTCAAACATGATGTCATTTTAACTATTGCCTCTTTCTTTTTATTCTATTTCATTTTGAAGTCTCTTTAAATACAGATATTTTGGCGAAATCAGTTGTGTAATAGAGAGGATCTGTTGCTAAATGTAATGTCATGATAAGACCTGTACAACAGGGTTTTTTTTCTGTTCATGTAGCTTTAACACAGGGATTTCATAATAGAAAGCCAACAGAAGAGGGTATGTAAAAGACCTAAATTCAGCACTTTCCTAAACTAGAAGAATTTTGTATGTTTTTTCCTATATTGGGTCATTTCCAAATAGATTGTAAAGATCAACACATTTAATCAAAAGAGACAGAGAGAAATGTTGAAATGCTGCAGAGCAAGAGACATCTTCCACAGAAATTTTCTGGCTCAAAAGAATCATATAGGCTTATAGAAATCAGATACATAGTCTAAGAATAGCTGAAATGATCCTGCTTTAATGTGCTCAAAATATACAAGAGTTAACCGTGGCTGCTATAACTTCAGAAGCTCTGGTGGAAGGACGACATCTATTTCTATCACAGAAGCAGTGGCTGAATGTGAGAAAGAAGCACTCTCTTCTCCAGACACTGTCAGAGGAAGAAAGATGCTGGAAGGTCTTGAAGGGTGAGGAAGGCACCAACAGTCACTTTCCTTCTTAAGACTCGGTTCCCTGTGTTCCCAGGCTGGGTTTGGTGCCTGAAAGTCCTGTGACCTCTGCTCAGTGTTACTGGGAAACTGGTTTTGAGTATGTGAGCTTAAGCCATATAGAAGTGTCACTGCTGAAAAGCTGTGAGCAGATCAGACTTTCAAAAGGGAAAATACTAACATGAAAAGGTATAAAACATTATACAAAATCCTTATAAAATCAGAAGATAGAAATTGAGCAATATCAAGGATGACCAAATAAGAAGAGAGGCTGATGTTTGACTGATGGCTTGCTGGTCATCAAACACTTCCAACAAGGCTGGTGAGCCTATTAATGATTAGCCTAGTAGTTTCTTAGTTGAAGTTGTCTCTTCTGTATGTATTAGCTAATAAATAACCATGCTCCACTCTCACTTTGCACATATATTTTCAAATTGCCTGACCTGAGTGACCCAGAGAAAAAGTGGGAAGGAGAGTTACTGAACACAAGAGTAGAGAAGGGGTTGAGGCACTGTTAACTGCAGGCAGGAGAAAATTGTCTCCATTCCCCTAATGCAGTTGAGACTTGAAGCAGCAGCTTTGAAAGGGAAATTAGCATTTGGCCTTAGCCATTTTTTCATGCGCTAGCTTATTTTCTTTAATGTAAAATCATGGTATAAAAGACATTCATTACTGGAAATTCGTAAGTATGAAAATCTTAGGTCTGCTAATAGTGTTCTCTCCCTTCCAAAGAGACTCTATAAAAGTAAATGTAATGAGAGTGTCAAGAAGAAAAAGAATAATTAAGAAAAGGAAAAGAAAAAAGGGATGAAAGGGAAAACAGATAAGGAGCAACTGTTTAAAATGGAAAACAGAAAATTAATTAGGGAATAGGAGAAAAAGATATATTAAAAAAAATATTGAAAACAAATTTTTTACATTTTTGGGTTTTCGTTCATATACTTCTATATCATTCTTTTGTCCACTGCAGGCTACTAAAAATCCCATTCTCTGCATATTTTGCATTATAGAAGATTATAACTGCACACACACAAAAAAATTCATGGTAGCTACCTGCAATTGAGCGAGCTTTTTAAATTCTGACAAATTACTCTGAATAATAACCATAGAAATGAGTGCTCTAAAAACATTAGTCTCCAGGAATTCCATGAAAATCTATTTCAGACAGATGTGAAAGCATATCTTGTTGTGCATGTAGAGCTCTTTTCTGAAACTTCTTCCAGACCGATCTTATTCTTGTATTATTTATCATTCTATTGTCTCTGATCTATAATTCAAAAAGAAAATTCCTTTGATTAATATATATACCATATATTTCCAAATTGGGGATGAAAATTTTAACTGCTAACTGTCCAGTATTGTTGTCAGACACAAAAGTGTGAGGGTGGAGAATACTGATCAAGTCATTCTGTCCAAATTCTTGCCAATAAAGGGCATGCTCCACCTACTTTAATTGCTGTCATTATCATAAAATAACAAGCATTGCAAATACTGCTGTACTTTCTCACTGTACAGCTGTAACTATTGAAATTAAAAAGTTTTACCTTCCTTCTGTGAACTAGTCATGTCCTGCCAGAAACATGAATTATATCACAATTTGCTCCAGGGTCAGTCTGCAATCAGGTATTTCTTTCAGTCTTCTCAGTAATTACATCCATCCATTAAATTACAAAAATTCCATAAAAGTGAGGATAAGTATTCGTAAGTATACTGCTGATGAGTTGAGCTCTAACATTGTAATAGGTATCATTATATTAGATTATGATATATTGTTTCATGTTTCTTATTAAGATTTCATTGAAAGTTTCTAATTATAATGGTGGTCCCTAATGCTACTAAAGGAAAGCTTGTGGCATATAGTTAAAAAGCTAAGTTTTGACAGGGTAAAAATTTGCAAAGACACAGATGTGCCTAACTTGCATTGAAGTTCAGTATGTGTTAGCTGTCTAACTGCTATTTATCCCTTCAGAGTATAACTGAATCATAAATGTTCTTTCCCTTTGCACAGCTTGGGGCATGCTGAGGAGGGAGGGCAAGAAAAGATTTACTTTTAGTATTTTCAAAAACAATCAATAGAAAAACCTCACAATTTCCATGACAATTACATGAGTGTAGGCAAGAATATATTAAAAACCCATTTTCTAATTACAGAGCAAACAATTCTTGTCCTTCACTGTAATTCTAACTTCCTACATGTATGTAAACTATGTGTTTTAGATTATATATTTATTATATAAAGAGAATTGTATATAAATACATATCTAAATAAACGAACACATACAACTATGAAACAGATCTATTATGAAATGTGCATGACTCAAATTCTTAATATGATTGCTGAAATTCTCTTCTATACAACAATCTGGAAAAGGAAGGCTCATGTGTCTTCAAATGTGTTACTCAAATTACTCTTAAAAAAAAGGAGTGTGAAGAATATTCTGAAGGGATCAAGGTTGTGAAAAGAAGATGCTAATACATAAGTGAATAAGATTGTGCTGAGTACTGAACTTTCCCATCAAGATAAATTAACAAAGAAAAAAAAGAAAAGAAAAAAAAAGAATCTAAGATGACATAGATGTCACCTTGGCACAAAATATAGCAAGTAGGAAGTGATAAGGAGAAATAATAAAATTACAGTGAGGGTTAAAATCAATCACAAATGTGAACCTTAGTCTTGTTTGGCAAAAAAAGTCACACAAGGCAGGTGGAGACTACAGCTGTGTGATGGCAGCACAATATTAGTGATCTTTAATGGGATCAAGTGTACCCTTAGCAGGTTTGCAAATGATACCAAGCTGAGTGATGCAGTCAATATGCCAGAGGAATGAGATATCATCCAGAGAGACCTGGACAAGATGGAGTAGTGGACCCAGTTGAACCTTATGGTGGTCAACATAGACATTATCCTGTCACAAAATATGACAGATGGGAAGTGATAAGAATAAAGAATAAACCTCATGAGCTTCAACAGGGCCAAGTACAAGGTCCTGCAACTGGGTTGTTACAATCTGTGTTATTGATACAGGTTGGAGGATTATGTGATAGAGACCAGTGGAAAGGAAAAGGAAAAGGACTTGGGGGTACTGGTGGATGAAAACTGGACATGATCCAACAATGTGCACTTGCAGCCCAGAAAACTGATCACATACTGGGCTGCATCAAAAGAAGTGTGGCCGGTAGATCAAGAGAGGTGATTCTGCCACTCTGCTCTCCTCTGGTGACATGTCACCTGGAGTACCATGTCCAGCTCTGAGGCGCTCAGTACAAGAAGAACATGGGCATCCTGTGGTGGTTCCAGAGAAAGGCCACAAAAATGATCAGAAGGCTGGAGTATCTCTTCTACACAGGCAGGCTGAGAGAGTTGCAGTTGTTCAGGCCAGAGAAGGCTCCTGGGAGACTTTATAGCAACCTTCCAGCATCTGAAGGGGGCTTACAAAAAAGGGGAGGAGGGATTGTTTGCAAAGGCATTTAGCACTAGGACAAGAGGCAATCCTTTTAAACCAGAGAAGGTTTGGACCCTAGATTTAGGTTGGACCCTATGATATAGTTCTTTGCTATGAGGGTGGTGGAAAAATAGAACAGGTTGCTCAGGGAAGTGGTGGAGTCCCCAGCCTCAGAGACATGATGGGGCTCTGAGCAACCTGATCTAGTCAGGGATGTCCCTGCTTACTGCAGGGGGGGTTAGAGTAGATGACCTTTAAAGGTCCTTTCCAACCTAATGCATTAAATGATTGTGTGCTGTAATATAAGTCTGTGACATGAAATCTCTAACCTGGACACCCTAAAAAAATTTGCTGTTGTCTTTCTTGTAGTGTTCATTCAGGTAGAATAAGGATATAGCTTAGATTTTGGCTTTATCTTTTTTTTTTTTTTTCTGTCCATAGACACTCTCTTACTTTTGTTTGATGTATATGAAGTGATTTCTCAGGAGTTAGAAAATCTGATCATTTTACAGGAGAAAATTTGATAGATAGTAATACTTACTGCTGCTGGATTCTATCCTACAGGCTTTTGGATAACGAAAGAAAAACAACTTTTGTCTTTTTGTCACCACAGACCTTAAAGTGGGGCAGGAATCGCTAGCTGAATAGTTGATTCCTATAATTCCTGATATTAATTCTATGTACCTAGGAAACCTTTTTGAGGATAGTCCCTCAATATGGATGTTCTACTCTAACCCATCGGTGTGAACGCTGTCTCAGTTTATGTCACAGTTCACAGAAAATTATTTTATTCAAGGTATCTGAAACTTCAGTCCAAAATATAATCTAGATTTTTGACTCAAGTCAGCATAGATGACAACTGAAGAGCATCAGACTGCTTTAATCCAATACTTTCATAAACCCATTCATTCCAATTAGAGATAAGGCCTCTCTATTCAAAAGCTAAAAGTAAACGAGGACACAACAGCTTGTAGGTGCAGTAGCTAAGGTAGAGGACTGAGAAATGAAACCATGACCTATATATGATGCTGTCTGCACTCTAAAACCAAAATTCACAGATAGAACAACAAACCATAGTGATACTGCTACCATGTTCATTCTAACATTTTCCTCAAAGTTTTTCTTCACATAAAAAAACCCCACTGCTTTTTGTAAAAGATAACAATAATTAAGAAGGTAGCAAACACAGGTAAGAAAAAAACCCCCAACATCTACAAAATAATTTTTTTGGAGGAAATGTAAATGTATTTCACAATTATATTTAGCTGTAGTCTTCCCTCCTTGTGTATTCACCCTGTGTTAAAACCTGCTGGATGTTTTAAAATCCAAGGTAAGAATCCACAGGTTTTTCTATATTCTTCTTTCTTCAGTTAGTATCATAAAAACTTGTAGATCTAAACCATCATTAAGGATACAGAGTGATACTATAATTAATTATAAACAAAACTTCCATTAAGTTAGACTAATTGTGCTCAGATACAAATTCTGTCATAAGAATGCTCATGGGATCTATACTAACACATACACCAGGAAAATGTTTTTCTTTGGAATAGAACTATTTTAGCTCTCTGTTTATGTGGATTTATGTGTATTTTATGCGAAGTGTACTGTTGTCAGAATCTCAGGGGGTATTCTTTGAGATAAATTATTATTGTTCTAAGTTCCCCCTCTTCCCTCCATTATTTAAAGACTATTGACTGATTGTGGTGCATTGACTGTGGCTGTATCCCATCTGCCCAACACACCTGCCACTTCCCTTCTCAGATGGACAGGGAAATACAATGAAAGGCTCATGGGTCAAGGTAAGTGCAGGGAGATCATTCAGCAGTTACCAACTTGGGCAAAACAGGGGGAAATTAGTTGGATTTATTACTAATGAAATCAGAGTGGAGTAATAAGAAATTAAAACTAAACCTTAAAACACCTCTCCCCACCTCTCCCGTCTTCGCAAGTTCAGCTTCACTCCCAGTTTCACTACCACCTCCCTCCAAAGTGACACAGAAAGACAGGAAATGGAGGTTGTGGTGATTTCGTTACATTTTCTTTCTGTCAGCCCTTTTTCCTCAGAGACTGGAGTCCTAATTATTCCTTTGCTCTACTGTGAGGTCCCTCCCACAGGAGACAGTCCTCCACTAACTTCTCCAAAGCAAGCCCTTCCCAGGGGCTGCAGTTCTTCAAAAACTGTTCTAGCATGGTTCTCTTCCATGGGGTTGAGTCAGAGAATCACAGAACTGTCAGAAGTAGAAGGGACCCCAAGGATCGGTGTCCTGGACAGGGACACCCTCCACTAAATCAGGTTGCCCAGAACTACATTCAGCCAGGCCTTAAGAACATCCAGGGATGGGGCTTCTACCACCTCCCTGGGCAGCCTGTTCCAGTGTCTCACCATTCTTATGGTGAAGAACTTCTTCCTAATGTCTAATCTAAATCTACCTTTCTCTAGCTTAGATCCATTCCCCCTAGTCCTATCACTGCCCAAGACCCTAAAAAAATCCCTCACTAGCTTTCTTGTAGGCCCCCTTCAGGTACTGGAAGGCCACAGTAACATCTTCTCAGAGCCTTCTCTTCTCCAGACTGAACAACCCCAACTGTCTCAGCCTGTCCTCATAGGAGAAGTGCTCCAACCCTACTGCTTCCTGTGGGTCCCTCATGCGGTCACAAGTCCTGCCAACAAACCTGCTCTAGAATGCACTCCTCTGTACATAGGTTCATAGGTCCTGACAGAAGCTTGCTCCAGCATGAGTTTCCCATAGGGTCACAGCCTCTTTTGGCCATACACCTGCTCTAGTGTGCCTTTCACCTCCAAAGGCTGTAATTGGCTTCCTGAATAATAACAAAGAGTTTGAGAGCTTCAAGCTTTGGATAACAAGATTTATTTTTACGTTACATGAAAAAAAATGGTTTACCTGTAGAGAAATAGAATATATGCACACAAAAAATAACATATATTAAACTAAATACACACAAATGAAAGCATTATTATGACTACAAGCATGATATTAAAGATTCAGGAATAGTGTGCAAGTAATACCTAACAGACTATTTCAAAAGTATGGTTATTTTTCTAAAATATGATCGATGTGAGAAGTAAGATTAACATTATTTCTTTAAAGAAAGGTTATTGCATTCATCTAGAGCACATAATGGAAGAAAAAAGCACACAGTCACAGAGACATCCTCCTAAATCAAATAAGAATAAATTTAAATGGAAAGAAGTGAATAGAAAAAGTGGAAATACAGACATACTTCACTCTAAGTGAAAGTTGAGTTTTACCAGAGATTACAAAGAAACAAAATGACTGAGGGATCAGTTTACTTTTTTGTCTCGATTCATTTCTGTGGAAGGGACGGTTCTTTTATGGATCCCCCAAATGAAATCAAGAAGAATTGAGTAGTTGGTTTGGGAAAAAAATACTGAATTTTATTTTGCTCACATGTGCAGGAGGAAAATTTAGAAATAGAGAAAAGGAAGAAGAAAAAGCACAGGATAGGAAAAGCAAAGATAGTTGCTACCGTGGATCTAGGTGACGTCTCACTGGTCCTTAAGGTCTTGATCATTGGGAAAGCTTCAAACTTTCCCTGTTGCCTCTGGGGTTTTTTATCTTTTCTAATTCCATACGTAGTCACAGTTCCCCATTCAGTTGACATGGTTATATCATGGTTTGACTGGTGTCAGCACTGGTCCCATGGTTAGTTACATGTGCCAGTCCTGCCCTCACAGTAACACTCTTGAGAGTAGAACTTGTGGCTTTGCCTTGTTATCAGCTGCTATTGTCACAGAGCTAGTGGTGTTGTAGATAAGTAGGATCTTCCTGGGATAATGGTGTGAAAACACCTTTGGAAGGCAAACATGAGGATGTGCTATTTTGGAGTCCTGTCCATCAGAAGGCCCACAAAAACTTGTCACAGTGAACTGCAGCATCCTCTGGTTATCAGCACAGAGTCTATGGTCTTGTAGGGACCCCCCTTGGGCAGGGGGGGTTGTAGATAAGTAGGATCCCCCTTGGACAATGGTGTGAAACCACCTCTGGAAGGCAAACGATGCTGAGGCAATTAGAGGAAGACAACTCCTCACAGTTTTCAGACCAGAAAAACATAGCAAATCAGAGTTTTGAAGACAAAATGCACTAAGAAAATGTACTTAGATTGTTTTTTTCTCTCTTGAATGCTACAATTAAAAACAAAACCACAAAACCCCACAATTCTTTGAATTGAAAAACATTGGAATTATTTTTTCTTTAATATATACCATTCACTACATCAGATTAGTGTAAAGAATGTATTTTGTGGAAAAGAACACTGTGGTTCCAAACTCTAAATTTTAAAGAACAATAAAATAGACTAGGTATGTTTAAAGTTTAAAGTTTAAGATTTAAAATTTAAAAATTTGCAAAAATGTCAAAAAAAAATGAAAAATATTTGAAAATTCATCAAAATCAACCCTGAAATATGTTTTCTCAAATAAGAATTTTTAAGGGGAATGTTGTCCCTTTCATAGTTTCCCACTGTAAGGTCTCAGGAATTGTGATTTTATAAAAGGGTCAAACATAAATGAAGTTCAATCACTTATCATTAAACTTCTAGACACTACAGGCATATACAGAATAATTTTAGTATGTGATTTATTAGAATTCTTTAAAATAAGAAAATTAAAAATATATTTCATTTAATGTATGCAGGTTATGGTTCAAATTCAGCTTTTAAATATATATATGTGTGTGAAAGCAAAGCCTATTCTTTCAAGACAGTCTTGTTTCTAGGTTTGATAAGAAATGTAGCAAAGTGTACTGTCTGCAATGTACATTAACTAGACTATATAAAATAGGTAGCAAATGACAAACATTAGAAAGACACAAGCATCTCCAGTTATATGGAATAAGTAAAAAAAATTAGAGAAGAGAGGTTGGAGATGAAAAAACGTAGATTTTTTTGTTTTGTTGTGATCAGAAGCAGACCACAGAGGTTTAAAAATTCCAAACACTTGCATCTCATATTTAAATGCTCTCCTACCAAAGTATAATCATAAGCAGTTGTTTTTGATTTATTTTCATCTGGCAAAGATGGCTGTCCTAATAATGCAGGAATTCAGAGGAAGTTTGGAAAATAATCAAGATATAAGGTATTAGCTGCATTACAGTAACTGACTAAAAGGAAACAAGGTGCTGCAAAGATAAAATACTGAAGTAGTGCATGAGATGACCTAAATATGTCAGCAAAGAGTTCCATGATGTTTTTTTTTTCAAGAAGTGATAATTTTATACACAGCCCATATTCTACAGATTTCACAAAATACTGAGAAGTAGTGCAGCCAGTCGTACATTGCCAGCGTTCTTCAGAAAGCAAGCCATGGCAGTTGGGATCCATATTTAGCTTTACTGAATTGGCTTTTATCACTAGAATAGACTTCTCAGCTCATTTGGAAGAAAAACATGACATCTTTATCAAAAAATACTTATTACTGCTATAATCTGTGATCAGATTATAACGTATAATCATTAATTTCTTCCTATGACATTGAACATAGCTTGGCCAGCAGTTTGAGCAGTTAATTTTTACAGCTTGAAGAGGAAGAGATAATATGTACTCACAAAAATTCATATAATTTTTACATGATTCAAAAAGTTCCACAAGATTTAAATACTAAATGCTTATAGAGCTGATGAAAGTAATACTTACAGACAGAAGTCTGCTTAGGGTACAGCATTCATCAGTCTATTGAGAAAAGAAAGGGATTTGATGTTACTGGTTTGCTGTTTGACTGCTAATGTTTTCCAACTATTCAATAAAATGTTAGCTATGTGCAGATTCTTCCTTTTTTTTTCTTTTGTTAGCCACAGGTGGAAGTGTAACTATTCTGTAGGTTATGCAGCCACTATTGAGAAATTGAGAAAAAAAAGTCAGAGAAAAAAAAATTCAGATAAAAAAGAACTTATCCTTGAGCACTTTATCTGAGAAGTTACCACCAGACCAGCAGGAGGCTTGAGTGCATTCTGCCAAATCTGGATCTGCTTAAAGTCTTTAACTATGTTTCTTTAATTAGTAATAGGGAAATAAATTAAAGTGGAAAAATGGGAAAAGCGGCCAATAATCTGTCAACTAAAAATTAGATTTTTGATCAGATACAATGGTAGAACAGGAAAAGATGCACTGGGTCGTAATACTACAAGCTCTGCCAAATATCAAAGGAACATTTGAAGAATAAATATATTTTGTTAAAAAAAGAGAAGAAAACCTAGAGATAAGGTCTTCAGAATGCCTGCTGAGAAGTGCTAGTGACATAAAAAAATCATAAATTAAAATAAAAAGTATTTGAAGATATAAATGCTTCACATAAGAGAAGATATCATCTACCAACAAAGTATGAATAAGTAATTTTAGTCTTCCAATGTTTTAACTACATAGATTTTTATTTATCCCTAGTGCACTCCCCAGTTAACCTGTTTTTATGTTCTTTAAGATTTTCAAGCTGTTACTCGTTTCAGAGGTACACTGCTTTCACTTGATATCACGGGCATATGCTTACGGAAATGAGTGGGATGTAAGTACCATAGTCTTGGTACATGACTATGAAGTTCAGATACACACATTTGCTAACCTCTAGACCATCTTTGAAATTTCTGACTATTATCTATTAGTAGTATTTATTATTTTTTAATAAAAAATAGCCCCAGAAAAAGTACAATATTCTAACTGAATACACTGCAATGTATACTTCAAAGCAAAAAGGTCACTATGTACATGTTAATGACTTGCAAAAGTAAGCTTTTGGCTAAATAGTAAATCACACAAAATTCAAAGTAAGCAGGGGGTAGGTAATAATTAAGTAATTTGCAATACCCAAATCTGCTATTGAAGAAAATTGAAAGGTGAAGTTAATATTATTTTTCTTTGCATCAAGGAATTACCTGTACACAATACTTTATTAGGAATTCAGTATCTTTTACGGAATTCACGTTCTTCATGTTCCAACAGAACAAAATGAGCAAGAGACGCTGGTCTTGGGAAAGCCTGCAAGAGAAGTCTGGAGAAGAGAAGGCTCTGGGGAGACCTTATAGATACATTTCAATATCTGAAGGGGAGCTACAGGAAGGCTGGGGAAGGATTGCTTAGAAGGGCTTGTATCAATAGGATGAGGGGAAATGGAGCAGGGTAGATTTAGGTTAGATGCAAGGAAGAAGTTCTTTTAACAATGAGTAGTAAAATACTGGAACAGTTTGCCCAGGGATGTGTTTGAGACTGTCTCTAGAGTCATTCAATATCAGACTTGATGTGGCCCTGGGCAGCTTGATGTAATTGGAAGTGTCCCTGCTCACTGCAAGAGGGTTGTATAAGATGACCTTTGAGGGTCCCTTTCAACCCAATACAATTTGTGAATTTATGAATCCATTGCTTCAAAAATATTTAATTTCAAAAACAATTCATACAACCCAAGTTATCTAATTCATATATTAACCAATGTTAAACACGTATCCAATTATGTATATGTATCATATTCCTTTGAATACCTATGAAATTTCCAGGATAGTGGATCAATATCACATCAAAATATGACATCAATATCAATATCAAAATATCAAAATATCACATCAAAATCTTTGTAGTTAAAATAGTGCATTCTCACAAAGCAAAAATATACTCACTACCATGCATACAAATTCTCCAAATACACACATTTCAAGGTTTACTGCCCACTGTAAAAACAATAGTAATAAAATCAATCACTCTTTTGTCTCAAAGGCAGCTCATTCCTATTCACATCTCTGTTTCAAAAAAATGTTATCTTCCATCATCCCCCTCCAGGAGCCAGCTCCTTTCTCTGTCCACCACTGCAACTTACTGCAATCAAAAAAATATCATGGACTTTATTATGGAAGAAGCTGAATTCCCTCACACTGCTTTTGGTAAAAAAGTGCCCCATGCTGCAGGTTTCAAAATTTTATCATTCAGCAGTTAAACACCACCAGCTTTGGCAGTATACAACATGAAGTGAAAAATACCATTTTCACCAGGGCAGACCCTGATCCTGTGCCAGGCTAAATATCATTCAAAAGTGTTTTGTGCAACACAACATTGTTCATCTATGGGGTTGGGAATGCTAATATGAGACAAATACATTCATGTTTGTGGGTTAACTGCTAGCACAAAACTGGCTTTGTTAACAGTATGCTTAATTATACAGAGCAGTGGTAGCACCTTCTGTCATCTCCCTGACGTATACAGAGCAGTTCCATACCTTGACTAACACATTATTTTGTTTCTGCATCAGACTTCTTAATGATAATGGAATATACCATTAGAATTACGGATCAAAATGCATTGCATATACAACACATACTTCACAATGAATCAAAGATTAGCTTCTGTTTGAGAGGAAAATATTCATCTTCCAATAGGAAAACACTTGTTTCTAAAATCTAGATATAGTGATAACTTTGCTTTAATTCTGAATTTATTTATTTATTTATAAATGTCATGAACTTAATCCAGAAATCTATTTAAATAGAAAGGGAAAGAAAAATCCTGTTTCTTGGTTAGAATTTATTTTTTTTTTGGTCAGGAAGAAAAGCTTCATCTCATATATGTTGACTGCAGTTGCTGAAATTAGAAATTACTTTTCAAGGACCTGGATTAGACAGAAAATACATAAGTCTTGAAAAATGTTACATACAATACCCTGAACTTCTGTCTCATGCCAAATCATTTCTATCTACAGCATGAAGAATAACTTGCAGATAAAAATATTCCCTCTATATAAAGGTTTCGGGGCTTGTTAATTTTTTTCTTTTCACAGAGTTCATCTTTAAATCATCATCTTAAGCTGTTACATTTCTTAATATCACCTTTTAAAATCACCTACGTACTTCACTGCTTCACAGGCTACCTTCTTCTGCCTGAAATACACATCCTTACAGTTCTTCCCTTAGGCTGCTTACTGTAGCTGCCTATGGTTGACCCCCTGATTATTTACTATTCTAGGCCCAAGTTCCCTCACTGATAACCCATATCTTGCCTCCTGCCCTTGTTCCCCAAGTGATGATTCAAAATCAGTTCCAAACCAGCTGTAACCTCGAGGTCTTTACATGTCGCCTCATTTGAACAGCCTCTGGTTTTTATCTTACTTAATTATACCATCTGAAGTGAGTTATAAACTAACCATAAATCCAAGTAATTACAATTCAGCCACAAATCCAAGAAAGTTTTTTTTTTAAACACTAGATTTTTTGCTTTCATAAAATATCATATAAATATAGTGGTAACTGTTAAAAATTGTAATTCAGGGGCCCAAATGCTTTGTAGATTTCATTCTGTTTCCTTTTAGAGTGTGAGGATGCATTTATTTTGATTTCAGGTAATGAAAATGACCTACAAAACACAATGTTATGTCAAAACATGCAAGAAACAACCATTGGAAATTATTTTAAGAGCTAATCTTTTGCAAAAACATTTCTGCTGCCTAATATACTTCTAAGCGAATTCCAGTATCTTGAAATATATAAAAATTGTCATATCAACTTTGCTTCAT